>NC_132838.1:48057133-48360163 GCF_048164855.1 Canis lupus baileyi
TATCATTTGAAGGGAATGGAGAGAGCTGGCATTTGTATCCTCCCAAGAACCAAAACAAACAGGGCTTTACTGTAACTGCCCCCACATCAGTTTCAAGTATCTTTGCTTTTCAGTCACATTTAATAAGCACCTATGTGTCATACACTGTGCTAGTAGCTAGATGCATCAAAATAAAAGATAGTCCTCAAAGATCATTACTAAGAACAGACAAAGGAGAATTCAAGACAGAAATCATTATATTTATTATATTGTATAAGCCAAATAGAGTAATTTTACCCTGGTAGAGAGTACAATTAACAATTCAGTCATCAACATATATGCAACAAATAACATTGCATCAAAATACATAAAGCAAAATTTGTTAGAGAAGGCAAGGATAATTTGGTATAAACATAATGCTAATGAGAAACAATTGCATACTTCTTATTTTAATGGTTCAGGTAAGTAAAATACAAGTAAGGAAATAAAGAATACTAATATATAATTAATAAATATATGCTTAACTTTGTTTCTACAAAATATACTTATCTTTTTTTTAACTGTGTGTGGAATAGTTACAAAATTTAATCAGACTAGGTCACAAAAAATCCCTAGCTTTCTAAAAACAGATATTTCACAGACTATAATATCTGATGGCACAACAGTGGAACTAGAAATCAACTGCAAAGAGATAAATACACAAACCTATCCAATTGTGATTTAAAAAAAAAAAAAAGGTTTTTAAACTTCAAACACAAACCTCAAAATCATAATTGTGGAATAGCTAGAAAATTACAATAAGAAAAATGCAAAAAAAAAAACTGTACTGGTTAGAATTTTAAATTTTAAACATACAAAATAGTTGACCTAAGCAGAAAAAATTATTTGGAAACCTGTCAGGTTGCTTATAGGAATGAGGAGGAGAAGCCTGAAAACCAGCCTCAGAAGCCAATAAGAGCAGGGAAGTCTGAGTAACTGAGTGCAGTCACTCCTGCAATAGAATGTCACAGGAGGTGCACGCACTACAAACAAAATGTTTGTTTTGCCACCACTGAGTTCTAATTCTGCTGCTGCTGCTATCAGCTTAAAACTGTGATTCTGTTAGTCTGCAAGGGCTCTGGGTTCAGACATCTGGGTGGGAGCGCCTGGACCTGTTTCACCTTCACACTCAAGGAGTTAGCAAGTGGGAGAGGTTAAGTACCCACTTTTAGTGTCTCTAACTGAGGTGGGAGGGTGGAGTCCTGCCTCTCACCTATTTTGAGATTCTCCTCAAAACAGGAAGTTTACTTAGATGGTGAATGGCCAATAAAATAAAAAGTTTTAAAAAGTCTAGTACAAAAAACAAAACTGAACTTATAAACAAATAAACATAGCATCCATCTCAAGAAGATAGAAAAAGAATAAACTTAAGAAAAACAGGAAGAAAACAGTTAATGATCTAGAAAACAGAAGAATAAATATGATACCACCTCTAATTCTTTGGAAAATAAACAACATAAAAATAAACTTCTGGTAAGACTGAAAGAGAAAATAACAAGAAAGTGGAAGTAACAGATTCAAATAAGACAAATATAGGTGAACTTTTTAGTTATTAGAAAATAATTGCATTACTTTGCATATTATATAACTATGTTGATTGATTTGAAAATCTCAGTGAAACATGATTTTATGGGAAATGAGTCAAAGAATGAATGGAAACTTAAATAGACTACTAATAATGAAAAACTAAGTAATTTACTAGAGTCATCCAAGAAAGATGCTAGAACCAAACAGTCTTACTTCCTGTGCTCTGAATAGTATTTCAGATCTTACAGTAGCTTGGACAGATTTTCTGCTCATTTTACCAAGAAAGCATAAAAGTAACACTAAAATCTGACAAAAACATCATGAAAAAAGGAGATTCTCATTAATAAATGTAAATCAAGTCCCACATTGGACTCCTCTCAAGGAGCCTGTGCTTTTCCCTCTGCCTGTCTCTGCCTCTTTATTTGTGTCTCTCATGAATAAATAAATAAAATCTTTTTTAAAAATGTATATAAGGTCAACATGATAACACCACATTTAATCTAGAAGTGTAATAAGAGAACTAATCATTTGACACAGAAGGGAATTTGACATATTCCAGGAATGCAATTTTTTAAATGTTAATAAGTCTATTACTTATATCAATAGGTCAAAGGCCAAAAGGTATATGATCATGACAATAGATAATACAAAGAGATTTAATAAAACTTGGCACCCATTTCTAACTCTAAAGCTTGGTAAACCAAGATTGGGAGGTCTGGTAGGCAGAATTTGGGCCCCATGATCTCCATACCATGGTATTACTCCCATAATTAGGTCACTTTACATAACAAAGAGATTTTGCAGATGCCATTATGGTTACTAATTAACTGACTTCAAGTAATGGATAGTATCCTGGATTATCCAGGTGGCCCCAATATAATCACAAGAGCCCTTAAGAGAAAATAACAGAGATTCCAAGTAGGAGAAGGATTCATCCTACATGGCTAGCTTCAAGATGGAGGGAGCTGGAAAAGGTGAGAAGGAAATGAATCCTGCCAACTGCACTAGGCTTAGAAGGAAGAGGACCCAAGCCCAATGACACCTGCACCCCCCACAATTACCTTGATCTTAGCCTGAGGAGACCCAGAGCCTAGCTCCTGACCCACTAAAATTTCAAGACTATAAATTTGTGTTGTTTAAAGCCACTGCATTTTGAAGAGATAGCTGCAGTCCCATGCTCATTGCAGCATTATTCACAATAGCCAAGAATTGAAAATAATCTAAGTGCCTGTCAATGGATGAATGGGTAAAGAGGGTGACATAGACGTATAACGGAATATTATTCATCCACAAGAAAGAAGGAAATCCTGCCATTTGCATCATAAGATGCAAATCTTGAGAACGTTACATTAAGTGAAATAAGTCAAAGACAAATTGTCTATGATACCATTTATATGTAAAATCTAGAAAAGTCATACTCATAAGAACAAAGTGGGGAGCAGGGAACCAAGAGAGATGTTATTTAAGTGTACAAACTTGCAACCAGTAGTAAATGAGTCAGAGATATGGTACACAATATAGTGAATATAGACAATAATATTGTATTATAATAAACTTCCTAAGAAACTACATCTTAATTAATCCAACCACAAAAAAGAAACCATAATTATGAGAGGTAGATGAGATGCTAAGTATTGCTATGACCATCATATTATATAAACATATCAAATCAATATGTTATACATCCTCAATTTACATGATGTTATATGTAAAATATATTTTAATTAATTTTTTTGAGGTAATAAATTTGTTTAAAGCTACTATATTTGTGGTAAATTGCTAGGCGGTTTTTAACGTGATCTTAAAAATGAAAAAAGCTAACATTTTCTCTATGGCAAAACACTGGAGTTATTTTACATTAAAGTTAGAAACAAATTAGGATGTTCACTATCATTGCTAGCATTTAACATTTTTCTAGCTTTTTCTAACTAATGCAAAAGATGAGATAAAATAAATATGAACTGTCAAAAGGGAGCAGGCAAGTTATCCCTTCATTGTAGATGACAGGAAAACCAACAATAACATTAGAACTAGTACCAACAAACACTAGAACTAGTTTTTTAACTTCAGTAAGGAAGGTTATTAGTTACCAAATCAATACATTAAAGTAGGTGACTATATATCAATTAGGAATCACAATAGAAATCAAGATACATTCTCTCCACAAACTTCTTTATAAATTTAACCAATTTGAGGTGGAAGACAAGATAAAATAATTATGTAGTTCAAGCTAAAGAATAAGCTAGCCATAATAACCAATACCATTGTGGGAAAAGGACAGTACAAAGAGACATGTCCTTATTAGATATCATGCGATCTGAAGCATGTCACTGACCCACAAACCAGGTGCAGAAAGTGACTCAAGGTCCCCCCCCCCACATGCATGTGTGAATGATTTCTTCATTGTCATTTTTAAATCTCTAATGTGATCATCAGAATACACAATCCTTGTTCAGATGCATCTCACTGTCTGCCGAGGAAGGCAGGGATAACCAACACAGTGGAGTATGGCAAGGACCACAGGGAGGGGTCTTCAGGAGCCCAGACTTCGTAGTGCGGGGGTCCCTAGATCAAGTCGTACAGCCTAATTAGGGGTCACTGCATTGCAGGAGGGCAAGAGACCCAGTGGGTCAACACACCAGGTGGACTAGACAGTAGGACAGAGGCTCAGACTTTCAGGGATGCTTGAAAGCAGTCCAAAAGACCAATCTCCTGAGATTTGGGGGAGCTATTTACTCTACAACTCATGTGGGGGCTGCCTCTGCTCTTTCTGCAGTGATGCATGGGCTGGGTTCCTCTGCTCCTCATCTAGCCCCCTCATGTTAGCCTGTCTGGAGTTTTATCCTTTCTTTTTGGTTGAAGCAACAGGTCCTATAACTAAACTTCAGAATCTATCAAACAATCTACTCAGTGGTTTTGGATCCAAGCCACCAGTCCTGTTTTCACCTTCTCCCATTCATTGACCTCTGGAAAGCTCCCACATGCCTCTGCTAATTGTGTTACCTACCTCTGACTCAAAGGAATAAGTACAGTTATGAGATATTTTAGCTGAAAACAAACTTGGAGGTTTTTGTTTTCACAGATCATCTATTGTAGTGGCCCGAGGGCTTACTGGGACTTGCAAAGTGAAGATAACGTCAGAGACTTACCATCATTGTGATGGAACTCACACTTTACAGGATTGGGGAGAGCGGGAATTCAGTTCACCGCTGTGCAGAATGCTGCCATTCCTTCATAAAACGTTTTAATCGTATCAGAAGTTCAGAGCCAAATTTACCCACATCTGAGCAATGTAAATGAGACTTTAGGGTGTGTATTTTTGGCACTAACTTATTCCTGGCTTGCTTATAAGCAGCTCGAGTCCTTTTTCAGAAAGGGGGGGGGGGTTGAATTAAGTCACTCATTAACAATGATTCAGTGTTATTAGCTCAAGTGACAGATGACAAAATTCCAAGTAACCTTCCTGACTCACTTGACAGTAAGATGACATTCTTTCCTGGAAGCCTTTTCACCTCCTCTTACATCAAATTAAAACTGTTCCTGGTTGCCTCCATGCTGTGTTCTTTGTTTCTTCCTGCCAGTTCTCATTTCCTGTACATCACGCTTCCCCAGGTCCCCGGCTTTCCCTGCTCTTCTCTGGATTCTGCACCATCGTCCATGGAGTCTTCACCCTGTCGCTCGGAGCCATCCTCTTGTTCCAACTGGGTAGCCAGCTCTTCTCTGGCAATCTCTTTCTCAGCATGCTTTCCCTACGATGAGGTCCTCTGTGTTCTGCTTCTAGGAGTTTCTTCCAAAAAACATTAAAATTAAGAGTCTAGAGGTGCTTTTGAGGCAATAACCAAAATAAAAGGAAACTCTAAAGTCTTTCATCTTGCAGAAGAAAACATCTTGGGAGGACAATAACATTAGAACATTAGAACTTCGTAGTAAATTTGTTATAGGTGTAAGTATATAGAAATGCCTTAAAATGGACTGTGTGGGCCCGGGAGTCTGCATTTTAGCACAGTTCCCAGAGGGTTCTTATTCACAGTGTAGGTTAAGAGCCCTGGGAACAGACAGGATTCCAGTCTGGAGGCCAGGCCATGTGGAGGCTTAGGAGGTTCTCATGTCTCACAGAGATCAGGGCAGCAGTGAGGCCTCCTACAGGAGCCACTTCCAGAAGAGTAACTGCTAGGGTGATTTGCCTCCTTGAAATGTTAATAAATAGCATCTTTTGAATACTGTTGGAAAACTTGCACTGGCAGTGTTGAAAACTCATCAATAAGGCTATATTTCTCCTCTAGCTCCCCTTAGAACCATCTTTTCTCTGGGTGTTTGGGGTAGATGTTGACACAGTTTGCAAACAGGGGTAGAAGGCCATAACGTTGATGGCCATGCCAGGGCCCAGGGGTGGATGTTTAGAGTCAAGATGAGGAATCAGGCCATATCTGTAGAGGGCTTTACAATGTAGACATTTACAGCTAATCTAAAAGTATGTATTCATAATAATTCATTGTTGACTTGAGTTGCCTAGAATTAAACTGTCCCCCAGCAACAGATTGTTTTGTGGAAAGAGAGTGCAAAGAAGTACAAGACAGGCCTCCTGCCCTTGAGAAGTTTGTTGCCTAAGTATGAAAAGTTAACTAACACCATAAAGAATATTTGACAAGTTTATAGCACTCAGGATATCTAGTCTGATCTTAGGATGGTCATTTTAGATGAATCCTCATAAAGGAATGAGATGGGAGGAAAGTGAAAAATTAGATGACAGCTACCCTAAGGCCCTGAATGCTGTCCAAGAAAGAGGGGACCAGACTCAGCTGCTAGCATGGAATGCTGAAATAGGAAATAGAGATGATATGGCTTTAGGAGAACCAATCTCACATAGTATAAAGTGAATCGATGAGATGTATTAGTTAGCTACTGTCCAGTGATGCTGTATGACAAACACCCTCCGAAATCTCCATGGCTTTTTCAAATAGCACTTCTCTTTCTCATGTACCTGGAGTTCATGGGGTGGCTCTGCGACTGGCTGGGCTTGGCTCGAGGGATTGATGAGGGTGAGTCTTCCCCTCAAATTTAATTCTGAGGACCCAGGCTGAAGGGACTGCAGCTACCAGGCTCATGTTCTCCTCACAGTATGGGTCACTGGACCACATGATGGGGGTGCCAAAGCAAGCAGTATCTGAAGGCCTCTGCTTACAGCACATTTGTTAAGCCTCTAATGACCAAACAAGGCAGATGGCCATGACCATGACCGTGATCTGTCAGTAGGGCAAGGAAGGATGATACTCTACCTCAAGAGGAAGAAAAGTGAATATTTGCTGAAATTATCCAATCCATCACTTGCAGAGAGACTTGAAGACCGAAGATCAATCACTTTTTGGTTGTGTGTCTGTTCATCTTTGTACAACCTACAGTGTCTTATAGTCCAAATGTCTGTTGTTTTCTTGAGTTTCCTAGCATTGAAATTGGCCTCCAGCAATGGATTTGGGAGTTAGGGAGACAAAGGATAAAATATACATCACCAGCCATGAAGTTTCTTCTACCAGCATATCTGTGGCCGATCGGCTGATCCAGCTGCTCGATGTTGGGTGTTAGACAATAAATGTTTCACAAAATTCCACCCACTGGCAGTAGCAGTTGGATAGGATTGACCTGTTAAGGCCTGAACAGTTGGATGATGACTAATAACCTGTGCACTTTTGTTTTGAAAGCTTAGAATAGGTTTGTACATTAAAAAGCTATGAAAATAATTTGGTTTATCAAAATATGTTTTTATTTTATTCTCAAAAAGCTGAAAACTATTTTAGATAAAAGACTAATTGAGGGGCACCTGGGTGGCTCAGTTGGTGGAGTGTCTGCCTTCAGCTCAGGTCATGATACTAGGGTCCTGGGATCAAGCTCAGGTCAGGCTCCCTGCTCAGTGGGGAGCCTACCTCTCCCTCTCCTCCCCACTCATGCTCTTTCTTGCTATCTCTGTCTCTCTCTCTCAAACAAATAAAATCTTTTAAAAATAATACTAGTTGAAATGGAAAGATTAAGTTGGGAAAAAGGAGAAGAGGAATCACTTACTTAGAAATTAGTAATGTAGGGTGCCTGGGTGGCTCAGTTGGTTGGGCCTCTGACTTGGGCTCAGGCCATGATCTCAGAGTCATGGGATGGAGCCCCACATCTGGCTCCCTGCTCAGCGGGGAATCTGCTCATCTCCCTCTCCCTCTGCCCCATCCAGTGCTTGTCCATATGCTCTTGCTCTCTCTCGCTCTCTCGCTCTCTCTCTCTCAAATAAATAAGCTTTTTAAAAAAATAAAATATCGGAGAAGGACAATCATCATATGGTTTCACTCATATGTGGAATATAAGAAATAGTGAAAGGGATTATAAGGGAATGGAGGGGAACTTAGTGGGAAAACAGAGAGAGGGAGACAGATCATGAGAGACTCCTAACTCTGGGAAGCAAACCGGGGAGGGGGGGGGGGTGGGGGTGGGGGAGGGAAGTGGGGGATGGGGTAGCTGAGTGACAGGCACTGAGGAGGGCACTTGATGGGATGAGCACTGGGTGTTATACTATATGTTGGCAAATTGAATTTAAATTTTAAAGAACTGAACAAAATAGAATAAAATAAATAAAAATTAGTAATGTAAAAAAATTAATGTGCTTGTGAAGAAGACATTATTATATTTTTATTAAGGAAGGAAAATGAATGCACAGAAACAATGTATACTAAAATAGCTCTTTGGCTTATATGATCATAAAAGCCATCCATCATATATTTATGTGGGGCTTTTAACTTTAGGAGGTGGTTCTATATGTTATCTGTTACTTCGTCTGTTGCTCACAACCAGCCAATGCATCAACCGAGGTGGAAAGTATCACCCCCATCTGCTAAAGAAATCTGCTTCAGAGAGGACAGGAACTTGCCAACAGTCAAAGTTTGTAAGACTCTAGTAGCCTGAGCTAGAAGGCATCCTCCCAAGCCCTGTGGGAAAGTGGGAAAGCTCGTAACGCACAGATGCAGAGCAGAGAGAAACTCAGATGAGCCTGAAGGTAAGCAGCAGATGGACAGTAAGGTTTTAACACATGAAGAAAGGCAGTAACCTCTACCCCAGCCTGGTAGAAACACGTCATCCATCCAAGGAGCGCGGCTCTATGCCTGGGCACCGGGCAGGGCTGCGGCGTGCAGGGAGAGTAGGAAGATGAGTTACACATGCTCACCAGCCTCCGAAAGCCTCTGAAGGCTCCAGGATGAGTAAGGAAAGTGAGTGTCTAGCATGACCTAGCTGGACCCATGAAACTCATAAGTAAACTCAGCATGCTAGTTATTGTCCCAGGATTACTGAGAGGTTAACAAGACAAGGTACATGTGTAAGTATTTTAAATCTTTAAAAATCTCTCATGATAATTATATTAGCCTCCTGAATTGACATAGCACCTGCTTTTGTACTTGGATCGCGCCTTCTCCTTCCCAGGGCTCCCATGGGTCCATTAAGATCCAAGGGGGAGAGTTTAATGAGGTGAGCTGCGTACTTGAATCAGAAGGTACCAGCAACTTGAGTGGAAGCAGTGAGCCCCGTATGTGAGAAAGAGTTCAGTGATCTATCCCGATGGCCTGGACAGAACAAGTCCCCTACAGGCTCACAGCCAGAGCTCAGTTGCCATGAGGACAGGCAACCCAGGGTTGTGGCTCTGCTACAAATGCAGCTTACTGCTCCCTCCAAGGACAGGGCCTGCCGGGGACCAAGCACCTTGTTTCTAGAGTTTGCTTAGAGCAGGGATTCCTGATCTGGGCACCCTGGATGGAATTCAGGGGTCTGTGAGCTTGGATGGGAAAAACAATTACATCTTTATTCTCACTAGCCTCTAAATGAAATTTAATATTTCCTTCAATTATGAATATGAGCCACAAACCACATTAGTAGTGTTAGTCACCACTAGAAACCACAGACATTTTCTGATGCCTTCACAGTTCTTGCAGATATTCAGACTAACATTTATACTTGTCACTACTTCACAATTACGGCAGCTGGGAAACTATAGCTTCTATTATTTGGCATATTAATAAATAAGCATACATTTCATTATGTCACAGCTTTTAAATTATTTTGAAAATAATCCTTATTATTTTCTTTTGTCCTCTCATGTAGTTTATGAATTTAAAAACACACAGGGGGATCCCTGGGTGGCGCAGCGGTTTGGCGCCTGCCTTTGGCCCAGGGCGCGATCCTGGAGACCCGGGATCGAATCCCACATCAGGCTCCCGGTGCATGGAACCTGCTTCTCCCTCTGCCTATGTCTCTGCCTCTCTCTCTCTCTCTCTCTCTCTCTGTGACTATCATAAATAAATAAAAATTTAAAAAAATAATAATAATAAAAATAAAAAAAATAAAATAAAAACACACAGGGAAGGGAGGTGGTCCCTAAGCTTCATGAGGCCACTGACAGGATTCACCACACACACAAGAACCCCTGGTTAAATCTTGTTTGGATTCCTCACTTGTTAGAGAACAGACTTCTGAAGATGACAGGTAACATCTTTTCTCCACCCCACAACCCTCCAGAGAGTTTGTGTTGATTTTTTTTTTTTTAGTAATACACAATAACATTTCTTTCAAGAATGCCATTTTTAAAAGCTCTTTAAAAAAGAAGAAAGAAAGAAAGAAAGAAAGAAAGAAAGAAAGAAAGAAAGAAAACAAATGATACTGGGCTCATTTCTTTTCCTTCCTCTTTTTCTTCCTCTTTCTCTCTCGATCCAAATGCAGGTGTGCGGCACACAAACACACAACTTCCTGAGAGTAGGTGGGCAGGCAGGTGGACCACTCGCCCAGGGCAGCCTGCTGAGCCTGGGGTTTAGCCACTCCCAACCCGTGGGTGTTTTCTGGGAGCATTTGTGTAACCCTTTCTTACAAAGAAGGGACCAGAGAGTTCAGTGACAGGATGAGCTGTGTGAGACTGGTCTTCACCACCTCTCTGGGTTCTTAGGTAAACAGAATCTATCTTAAAAGTTATTTAAAAGTTGTTGAGAATCCCTTCCTTCCCACTGTGCTTGTCTTGGTCCCTTTATACTGCTGAGAAATACTGGGGGGAAAAGAACCCTTGGTTCTTAAAACCTTCCCACAAAGGATAATATGGCATTGTCACAAATTTGAAGCAGAGATCCTTTCCCAGCCCCGCATGGGTTGCATAATGGTTTGTACCACATACCTTTCCACGGAAAGTAGGCAAAACTAGGTGGTATCAGGAGCATATTCCTGACTTTTATGAGTTAAATTCAACAACAACCTCATAATAGACTGGTATGCCGTTTATCATATAAGTAACCAGCTTTCTACCAAGCGGTTTGTGCCTGAGAAACCATTGCTTATTAGTAACTGATTTATAGGTTTGTTTTTCAGTCCAATTAGCTGGGGAAAAAAACCCCTACATTTTTTCCATCTTTGATCACACTGAAGCTTTGCTGTAGGATTGGAAGTCGCCAGCATCTGTGCGCCTGGGATGACTAAAATGTTGTGCTCAGGGAAGCGGTGACTCCTAGGCTCGTGATCCTCTAGGGCTGTACACGTGGCTGTATGTAGGACTGTCTACTGACTGTCAATGGTCCATCACATCAGGGCCTGTGTGAGGCAGCACTGGGGAGGCAGTGGTGAATGTGGTTAACAGGGTCCTGCCTATAAGGAGCTTACGGGTGGCTACTGAGGAACGCATGCAAGCATCCATGCAACAGAGAAGCAGAGATGACCAGTGGAAGTATGGGGTCATGTGGGACAGGGCCACGCAGCTCCAGGAGCTGTCCAGGATGCCAGCTGGAGGGCAGGGACCCCCCCACACACCGTAACTCTGCTCCCTTCACCCAAAATGTCCCCCCTCTGCCAGTATGCTCTCGCCCCTCCTTTGCCCAGCTCTTTACACTTTGCACAGCGATGCCAAAAAGAGCTCTGAGCTTCGTGGTGGGTGGGGTGGGTTGTCATCATTAGCTGCCACTAATGAAGAGTCCAGTTTCAGCCCTGCCACCTGTAGTCTTTTGCTGGTGTTGGAGCCACAGGATAGAGAAGGAGGGAGAAGCCAGTCCTTCAAGGAATGGTCTATAGGCAAAGGCCAGACCATGGGCAGACTCTTTTTTTTTTTTTAAGATTTTATTTATTTATTCATGAGAGAGAGAGACACACACACAGATGCAGGCAGAGGGAGAGGGAAAAACAGGCTCCATGCAGGGAGCCTGATGTGGGACTCGATCCCAGGACCCCAGGATCACACCCTGGGTCAAAGGCAGGTGCTAAAGCACTGAGCCACCCAGGGATCCCTGTGGGCAGACTCTTATGTGAGCAGGGGTGGAGTGGGAGCCTCACCTCAGGGTGTCAGGGGACAAGCAAGGGGCCCCCAGGGGAGGATCCTGGCTGGACCACGGTCTGGACGGTCTGTCCTCAACTTTTTGCCTAAAAGTCATCAGCAGTTTCTTGGAGAGAAAACCAAAAACTAACATCCTAACATACCTTTTTTGAACATTTGCCTGTGACTTTATAGGGTGAGGAGTCCTAATAGTTCTTCTGGGGGAGCTTCTGATTCCCAACGAGGTCCTTTGGTGCATCATTGCCACCCGAGTAGAGGCCTTGGCCCCCTTACAGCCTGTTGTCCACAGACAGCTGAACTGGGTCCCTCTGAGACAATCTGGACCTAAGAGTGGGAACAATCAAATAACCTGCCCAGCCCACCAAGTCCGAGTGAGGTCACACATTTCGTATTCTCATCAGTCACCGTGGATGAGGCTGTGGTGGCAGGAGGGCTCACAGCCCACATAAGAAAAGGCAGGTGACATTGGCCCACAACCTGAGAAGGGCGGCCTTGGGCTCAGACCCTGGACTTTGCAGGAGTGAGGTCCCGGTTCTGCCCATGTGTTTGGGGACACAGCCATCCCTTTGTGCCAGACCTTGTTAGCCAAGCTCCCACACCGAATGTGCAAAGCCAGAAAACCACTGTGTTCATTTTCAGCAAATGACTGTGACTCCCTGCCCCAGGGGCCAGAGTTCTCCCGCCATGCAAAACCAGCCCTTTCTCTGCCAACGGCCAAGCTACTCGGGTAGCCAGTTCATCATCAGACTGCCAGTTTATAACCGTGGGATGGAAATATAACCATGATAGGAAGCAGAACCCTCCAGGGCACGCCCTGTGGGGCTTTCTGGATGATTGGGTCAGATACTCTCACGAGAGTGAGAATAGTTTATATGGGCCCTTTAGAAAAATGTTTTGTTAGAGGACTCTGATCGTTTAAAATAATGAATTTAAAACAATTTTTAAATGTGTCTTTTTTATTCTGCACATTTCCTTATTTAAAAATGGTTTTCAAAAAAGAAAGCCTGCGTGTCTGACAAGATGTGTTTGGCAAGCACATCCCCCGCCAACAGGAGGGTCTCAAGGACAGAATTCCTGCGGCCTCGGGACCCTGTCTCTGTCTGTCCTGGGTGGGCACTGTGGCACGCCGGCACCGTGTTCTGTGCACGCTGCACGAAGGCCTCCTTCTGCGGCAAAGGCAGACTGGACCTAAGCCAGAGGACAGTGGTCCCCGGCCATGGGTTTTATTTTTATCTGGCCAAGAAATGCTTGCCTCATTTCTGCCTATAATTGTCAAACTGCAACTCTGCTTTAAAAATACTTTTTTTTTTTGACACCCAGGAAAGCCATAGCAATTACTTCATGAAAGTCTGTTTCTGTTGGTCTCACTGGCCACCTGCCCTCCATGTGTATCTTCTTGATTTGCTGTCACCCTGATGCGCACGTGGTTCCTGGCTTTGTCTCCGAGGAGCATGTGCTCAGCTCTGAGTCCGCTTCCTTTGCCTTCCTGAAGCCTGTCTGTCCCTCAGGTTTAGGCTCCAGCTCAGGCCTCTGCTCTGAGCTCCAGGCTGACAGAGGCCCCTGATTTTCTGACACCTCCACTTGGGGAGCTCAGAGACTTTCCACGTCAGCAGGTTGGGGGTGACCCCACCTGGCTGAGAGCCAGGAGGTTTGTTGGTCACTCTCTGAGTGGCAAAAACCTAAGAGTCACTTTGGACTCCTCCCTCCTCTGTCCAAAGTTAATGTGTCATGCAGCTCTGTACATTTTGGGTCCCAGGTCCACCTGCCTCCCCACCTTTACTGTGCCGTGGCCAGCTGCAAGCTGCATTCCCTTCGCACCTTGACGGGGCAGGGTCTCCTGGCGGCCTCCGCCATCCATCTCTTCTCCGCATCCGATCCACCCTCTATGGCTCCAAACAGAATGTGATCCCACTGCCCTTCTTGAAAAGTGCTTTCGTGCTGGTGGTTAATAGGAAGGAGGCCCAATTGTTAACCTGCTCTGCAAGAGCATGTTCACCCTGCCCAACCTCCCCTGCTTGGCCCCCTGTCCTCTTCTCCATTCCTGGGACAAGCCACAGTGCCCTCTGTGAACTCCTGCCCATGTTTCAGGGAAGGACCTGGGGTGGTTTCTCAGGGAAACCCCTTCCTCCCACAGCTTTTTGAACTCCGCCTGCATGCTCCCCAGCTGTCACAATACACTGGGGGCTTATTTGGAGTGTGAGCCCCAAGAGAGCAGGCTGTGCCTGTTTCCCTCGTCCTGTGTTTCCAGCACCTGGCACCTCGCCTGGCCTGCAGGTGCTCAGTTAATATTTGCTGATGGAGGGAGCAAAGGAAAGGAGGCAGGGAAAGAGGAAAAAGCAATTAAATATTCTCTGGTTGTATCTACCTCATATCTCCATTTTACCTTTCTCTCTTAAAAAAAAAAAAAAAAGGGATCTTGCTTTTTTGGTCCTCTGACTAGGTTGGTGCTCTCAACTGGAACAAAACCGGTTCCTTCCCGCAATCTACACTAAATAAAACTCACAGTCCCACCCTCAAACCCTCAAAGTTCAAGAAGTACAAATGAAAATCTTCAGACTCTAAGAGAAACGGTAGCAAATTATAAAATATAAGTTTGATCAGAAACTAAGAACCCTGCAACAGTCCCAGGAGGATGGAAGTGGCATGATTGAGAATATATTTAGACCTATTGCAGGTACAATATATACATAGATTGATTCACTGGGCTAGTATTTGGGGCCTGTCATATGTCAGCTGCAAATCTGAATAAAGCAGTAGTTGCTTTCAAACGTTTTTCTTCCCTGCCACTCACAGTAAGAAATGCATATATTCTGGTACTCAATGTATACAAATGCTCAGCTAAAGTTTCATGAAGCAGTAACTTGATGACATGAGATGCCTCGATATTTTCTATGCTATTTTTCTTCTTCTTCTTTTTTTTTTTTTTTTGATTTAAAGGCTGGTCATGGCCAACTAAATTTTATTTCGTGACCCACTACTTAATCACAGCCCTTACTTTGGAAAACCCTGAATAAAACATAGGCCCTTCCTGTAAGTAAAGCCAGCAGCGTTCTGTGTGGGTGCGCGGCGGCGGGGACAGAGGCAGCAGCGGTGGAGTCATGCAGGGTGAGCAGAGGTCAGCCTCCAGCCGGCTTGGGGTTTTAGGGCATGTCCTTCAGAACCTGAGTACAACACAGGTAGCAGACCAATCTAGTAGGTAGGTACACCTGCCTGCCTGCCTGCCTGCCTGCCTTCTTAGAAAACCTCAACTTGTAAATGTGCTGTTTGAAATACTTCATTTTCAGCAAAGTAAACTATAGGTCAGCTGTTCTTAAGACCTGGTCTAAGACCAGGCTTCAGGAAATTGTATGGAAACTACCGTGTATGAGTGTATGGGGTAGGGGGTAGGAGCCCACAGTTTTCATCAGATTGTCAAAGCGTTTGGGAATAAAAAGTGCTAAGAACCACTGCCCTAGAGGTCAAAAACCTGAGTTTCTGATACCGGTGGGGAACAGTAGACAAGAGGGTGGAGTTTTAGCCTTTGCTTCAACCATCTTCCCTCATTAACCTCATTTCTATCATACTCTTCTCTGTCATACCTTCCACGAGGCCCTGGCCCCTCAGCAAGAGCCTCCCCCTCCTGGCTGCTGGATTTGAGCCTGGTAGCTCCAGCAGGTGTCAGCCACGAAGGATTCTCTATTTGCCCCGAGGCTCTCCATGGGGAATGGGATGTTAGCCTACTCCAAGTTTAACAGTTAATCACCACATCCCTGCTGTACTTTGCTCTTAGATGCCCTTTGTAAATCCTTTCAAACAATCTAGTGGAAAATCTAGCCATTAATCTACTTCAATTAGAAAATCACTTTCCTAGGCCATAAACCTATGGCAGTTAGCAGGTCTGGCTTCATGGGTGGCAGGACCCAAAGTCGATTTAATGCTCTGCTGTTGCTACCTTGAAATTCTTATGAATTTTTTTTTTTTTTGAGAGAGAGAGAGGGAGAGAAAGAGTGTGCCAACAAGGAGGGAGCAGGGAAGGGCAGAGAGAGAGAATCTTAAGTAGGCCCCATGCCCAGCACAGAGGCCACCCAGGGCTCTACACGGGGCCTGATCAAACAGCCTTGAGATCATAACCTGAGCTAAAATCAAGGGTCAGATGCTTAACCAACTGAGCCACACTGCCACTCCTCTTATGAATTTCTCTATAAGTTGCCCTATAATTTCCACTTTGCAGTGGGCCCCACAAATTATGTAGGCAATCCTGACCATTAGATAGAACCTTTGGCTTGATCTTTTGAGTGCCTTAGTTTAAAAAAGTAATTAACGATCCACTGGCTAGACAGAGTGACTCAGTGAAGTGCTGGCATGCTTTTCATGAACAACAGCAACCAACAAGAAGACAACCCCCTATATTTAGCATCTGAGAAATCTGTGCTGATCTGATTCTGGTGGGGGGGAGTATTTATGTAGCACTTTGTAGTCTCTGAGTGCAGTGTAGTCTCTGTTCCTTGCAGTTCCCCTCACGTTCTGTGCTTGGTAGAGCAGTGGTGTCTCCAATGAACTTGTTTCCTGGTTTTGCATCTTGTAAAATATTTTTTTTTGTATTTTTGTTGAAGGTTAAACATGTGTATAAATTGTAAATATATTTGGTTTATTACAGTAAAGGCTTTAGTACCAACAACAACAAAAAAATCTCTGAGTGCTTTAGAGCCACCAGTTCATTCAGGGCCTAACCTGGGTCTAGAAGAGGGCCAGTTCTTATAAATTATTTATACTACTACCGAAGCCTGCCAGCACTTCCTAATTTTGTGTAGAGTAGACACAATCGACTTCAATTCTTGACATTTTTATTTAGCCAAGCGATTTTAATATTTGAATTGGAAAGAACCTTTACAGCATATCTAACTGCTGGAGCCCACAAACCTGCCTAGGTAACATTGCTAAGTAGGCCTTTAGGATTAGGGTCACAGGTCCTCTATCCCAAGAATCCAGTGTCCTTTCAACAGGACAGCACCAAGCTATCAATTTACAACAGCAGGATACCACGCATACTGAGAATTTAACTTGGGACTACTTGAAACAATTACAGCAAACACTTACTAGCTGATTGCAAATCTAGGGTGAGGGGAGAGGGTTGTAAGCGGTGGACCATTTTAGAAATTGGAATAAAATGGGGAAACTCAATATATAAAACCGATAGATGTCTCTCTGCTCTAGTTAAAAGGGAAGAAAAGATGAATGATTGGGTGGAGGGACATCCCAGCACGCAAGAAGTTCAATCTGGAAATGCATCAGTTCTGATTCACATCAAGGCTGCACCCAATGAGGAGAAGGAGGCACCAGCAGCAAGAGCCACATAGGGGGTACAAGCAAAGGGCTCATGTGATCGTATTTGCTTCAGGTGGCCCTCCTAGCAACCGTGTGGAGCACTCACTGATGGGGTGCCCCAGGAAGATTTTACAGTGGTTCACAAAAGAGCTGATGAGGGCATATGCACTGCAATGGCCTTCAGAGACAGGAAGCAGAAGCATAGAAAAGATAGCAGGAAGACAGTTAGCAATCCTGTTGACCAGCTGAATATGAAGAATGAATATAAAGGGCAGAAATGAGTGCATTCTCTACGTTGTGCAACTAGTTGCCTTGCCTTGAGGGTGCCATTTGCTACGATGAGGCCAGCAGCGAGGAGAAGAACAAACAGGGAAGCATAATGACTATAGCTTTGGACCCACTAAAGGTGAGGTATCTATGAGACAGGTAGGTAGAAGTGCCTAGTGGGCAGTTGGAAAGATAGCAAGAGCTCAGTCAAGGTGAATTTATCTGTGAGAAAAGTAAAGGAGCCTGGGATGAATGACATCCAAACACACCCTCAGCTAGTGCCTTGTATTCAACAGGAATGACTGGGGCTACCAACTCCCAACTTTACCCTCCCAAACCTGGATGTTTGCCCCAGATCATCAAACCTTGCACCAAAGTGACAAAGGAACTGTGGAATCCCAGGCACATGCCCTGGAATGCCAATCACACAAGCAGCTGGAGATGCAGATATTTGAGGGGGCTTAACATCCGTGCAGAGTGACAGCATGCTATGAGAATTTTGGAAAGCCCTACAGGGGACTTCTGAGCTTCAAATATCCCTTCTGCCCATCTGAGTCTGATTTTGCTTCTATTCTATATCGCAAAGTAGGGCAGCCAGGACTTGTCTCAAGATAACTGGACTGAGCCAAGAACCCCTGGCTCTGAGAGTGCTGGGCAGGAAGGGTGCCTCAGGGTCTTCTAGCCAAGGCCTGCCTTTTAGAAATGGGAAACTGGGGACAATTGTGAATACTATAAAAATGAATATCAGCTGCATAAACTGAAGAAGGATTCAGGGGGAGGACAGGCCCCTCTGGCTCTCCTGTCTCACACTTGTTCACATCATCTTGTAACATTCAGGCATTTGTGGTAGCCACAAGACACAGTGTAAATACAGGTGTATTTCCAGGTGAGATGTTATAGGGAAAAGCACCCTAAAAAATATAAAGCACAGCACATATTTGCTATCCTTTCCTTGCGCTGGTCTTATGTTTTAACACTACTCTTGATGGGGTGACTAGGTGACAGGCACTGAGGGGGGCACTTGATGGGATGAGCACTGGGTGTTATGCTATATGTTGGCAAATCAAATTCAGTAAAAAAATATATACAAAAAAATTAAAATTAAAAAAACCACTACTCTTAATGAAGTTCTTAAGTTCAACTTAAGAAAAATGAAAAGTCTCAGAAGTTTTGCAAAGAGGTTTCATTCTGGATAGTTTTTTTAAGATTACTGCTCTGAACACATCAGTTTGCTTTTCAAAGGAACCATCATCAGTCCCATTGAGTCACTGCATCCTGCTCATTGACACAGCTCTGTGCCTGAGATGACATCAAGTCACAGAAGCTTGCTTACTCCAGAAGAGCATGCCCACCAGGAACACAGGCTTCCAACTGTGTATGTGTGTAGTCAAACTAAAAGATTTTGAAAAGCCTTAGAATCTTTAGCTTTACACATATAACATACCCACAGGATAACTCACTTCTGAAACCTTCATTGGGGATAAATTGACAAAGGCTTCAAAAAATACAGTAACGAGATGTGAAAGGACCTGTGACTCAAGAGTGTGGAGAACGTGGGGGAAAACAGCAACTGGCCATCAAAAGTAGTTCTTGACCCAGACCCAGCACGGAGCAGCTGCGGCCCTGGCAATTCCATCTGGCTCCGAGCTTTACTTTCCTCACTATACCTGGGGACCTGTGCCGTCTAAGTCCCAGGACCAGTGTGGGGTAAGCGAATGCAAACAAGTACTAAAAACCAGAAAGCCCTACAGATGTCTAAGCCATTCCAATATAAGGTGGTATTGATATTGATTTCAAGGCTTGGAATTTCTAGAGAGGAATGGAGAAGTTTCTGAGGGGTGTTGGTTGTTAGCATGATCTTGTCTTCCAGGCTCGGAAGATAATTTTTTTTTTTAATTCTGTGCAGATTGAAGAGGAATTCCCACAGTTTCTGGCCCTGCAGACTCATAGATAGTCGGGGCGGGGGGTGGGGGGTAAGGCTGAGAGGGGCCTGGGTGGGCTCAGAGAGTGACTGCCAGGAAGGAAGATTCCCTGAGCACCCAGGTACTGGCTCATCATGCAGCTGATTTCAGAGTTTCACGACACAAGGACCACCCATGCCTCAAGACTGTTTTCTTGAGGACATACAAATTTGAACTTACATTACTGATTTTATCATGATGAGCCAGAGCTCTAATCCAGCAACTAAATTCCAGGAAACCCGAAAAGCTCAACAGTGGGGCTCTCATCCTGAGTCTTCCAAGGGCGGAGATGCTGGGACAGCCAGGGCTGAGAAGGCAATGCCATTCTCCTGCCTCGTTGGAACTGATGCTTCTTAGGATGCCCCCTGCTGGATCCCAAATTTAGAAAACTGTAGGATTTCTTTCCTTCTATCTCATAATAGGCCAATTCACTTTTTATAAAGTCATCGTATTTTTATTAACATTCTTACATCTCCTTTCAAAAAGTATTCGTATTACAAAGTCTTTTCCTGTCTTCTCCATTTTTTTTGGCAACGATTTCTCTTTGCTTCTCTGGAAAGATCTTTTTTTTTCCCCTCTTACAAATTTTGTTGTCATCTTTGTTTTCTAGCCAGCAGATCTGCCTCATGGCACAGCCACTTCCAAAGGCTTGCTTCTTCCCTGCATGTTTTCCCTTATCCTAGAAGCAGAAAACTCCCCCAGCATCAGAAACCAACCTTACAAACAGAAGTTAAACAAACTGAGAAATTTGAGGAAATAGAAATGTGTACAGTTTGAGGAGCTGAAGGGACCTTAGTTGTCTATTGTTAAGCCTCCTCCCTTGATGCCCAAAGAGACTCAGGGCCATGCCAGGTAATGGTGAAGCCAGAGCGGTGGGGGGGGGAGAGGTGAAGAGGAGAGAGACAGTGGCAGGAGACGCTTTGATTCTACATCACTGCCCAAGATTTTGTTAAGCAGCATTGGAAAGATTACAACAACTCTACACTTACTAGTCGGTTTTACATGGAAAATTTTAGTTTTTTAGCAAAGGGAGCTAAAAGCTGTAGGATCTTAATTCATTGGACATTGGCAAGGGCTCAAGACTGCAAACATCTGTACAGGTACTAATAAAACACAGAGTCATTTTGCATTTTATTTAACAGCTCAAGAGGGCCTTGGGGCTATTGAATTCAACTTTTTACATGTGAAAAAATTAAGTCCCCACATAGAAGTGATATATTAATACTTTATAACCACAGAATTAGTATGATAGAATTAGTATGATATTAATGGATAGAACTCATTTTCAGATAAGGAGCTAGGAAGTGTTGGGAGGGGGTAGGAAACTTTCCCTGATATATCCCTTGGCCCCAAATAACCCCCAAGCCTCACAGTCTCAATAGATTTATCAAATCTGTATGTGTCTTAAGGTGTTCCCACTTCTGATTTTCACTTTGTTGAGAATGAGGTCATCATTTTAAACACTGGAGTAATTTCTGATGGAGAGTAGGCACCCCAGACATGAGCTAGGCCTTTTCTGCATGCCTCAGAGGACAGATGCCCCCGAACCAGAAGAGAGAGACCCACAGGGCTTACCAACAGAAGTGCCGGTCCTGTGGTGGCCATGTTCCTTTCTTATTCCCATCCCTGTGATCTGCCCAGAGGTTGTGGGTGCCCAAGCATGCTGCTCCAGGAGGGAGGGCACCCCGGGTCCTCAGGCCCACCTGGCACAATGACCAGCATAGGAGGCAGTAACAGGTGGTGGTTAAGGGTTCAGATTAACACCTGGATTCCAATGCCAGCTTTTCCATCTGCACTTTCTCATCTGTAAAATGGGCATAATAGCATCAACCTTACCAGGTTGTCAGAGAAATAAGTGGCACAGTTCATATGAAGTACTTAGCACAGTGCCTGGCAAGGACTCACTGAGATAAAAGAGGATAAAAGTGAGAGAAGGAGGAGGGGGTAGAGGGAGCATGCCAGGCTGCTTTCAGAAACCTAACCAATCCTTGAACACAGCAGCAAAGCTATTTTAACTTGAGTCTTACCAAAAGTTTAGAACAGCATGAATTATTTTGTGTCTAAGAATTGCATGGGAACCATAAAAGCCAGGTAACAATATGTACCACTCTAACATTCCATCATTCTAAAAATAAAAAAAAAACCCCAAAAAACAAAATATACTTCATAGGGCAAGATTTTTCTAATCTGAGAGGTTAAGAAAAAAAAGGCCTGGGTTTAAAGAAAAAATAATTTTCTGTCTCATACTTTTAAAAACATTTAACTTAATTTAGAGGTAACATTTAAATTAGGAGTTTTACATTTTAATTGCATGTTTATATCTCTGATTTCACATGATTCTCAAGACACTGTTGGAAAAGGAAATTGGGATCATTATTTCCTTTCTCCTTGCCAACCTGAGAGGCAGCCCATCCAGAGCCCAGGACTACTGTCTGGAAAATGAAAAATTTTCTGGTCCTATACCGAGGGGATGATCTTTGTCTATCTCTGGATGCCAGTCATGAGTTTTAGAGCCCAACTCTCAGATTTTAAATTCTTGACGTTTCCAACATTGTATTCCTTTCTCTGGAAGCCTTCAAATACAATTTTTGCAAATATTTTTCCCTTAATATTTCAGTGGATTTTTCTATCCTTGCACAATTCTAATACTTCTCCTATTTTCCTTGTGTTTGGTGTCTTTTTCATATTGCATTTCTCCCCTTAATCTCCCTTTGTCAGGGGAGAGGCATAGTCTCTGCTCAGAACCTACAGCTCCTGGTGGGCAGTGCCTCACCTCTCTTGGTGATTCCCTCATCTGTAAAGTATGAGCATAGCACCTACTCTGGGACTCTTGTCAAGGATAAATGACAAATGATGAAATAATATTAATACGTAAAAATGTAATAGGCAGTTGGAAAATGGTACCTTTGGTCATCATTAATAATAGTGTAATCGTTATTATTTTGAGTTTGGGGTTAATAAAATAAGACCATAATTCTTTTTTCTGAAGTATGTTCCCACTGGCCAATTTAATGCGACCTTCTTTCCCCACTTAACAATCTCAGGGCAGGTGACTTTTTGAAGTTGGCTTTCATCCCATCCACAGCGTCTGGGTCCCCCAGTGGTGTCTTATGGAACTTTAAATAAAACCACTCTGCCTCCCCCTGATAGTGGGAGAGGCCAGAGGCCACCTCTCACCACAAGCTGATTCACACCAACTGTCCAGTCAGCGCTTTCAGCTCTGGTCAGCAGCTGTCACCACTCAGCCTCCTCTGAGCACATTCGAATTTCACAGAACCCTGCCTGCCTTTTCCTCTGGTTGGCTCACCCCAAATTTTCTCTTTCACCAGCATTTTCAGTGTCTGCACCTGGCAACCAGGAGCAGCGATCGCTTGGAAGCCTACCAAACGCGATTAAAGGCATCTCTTCCTTGGCTTGGTGCATGTTTGTGGAGTGTCTGTCTGCCAGGCTGTTTGGGTGGCTAGACATGGTTTCTCAACGTGAGCTCACCTGGGGAAGGCGGGAGGACAGATCCGCAGATCATCACAGGGCAGCGAGATGCTAACAGGGCTGTGGTCAGGGTGCCCCAGCTAGCTCCTCGGATCTCTCATTATTTTAGAGAACCTTCCAGATTCTTCCAGATTTACCAGCACCCCGCCACATCCCTGTGTGCCATTCCCCTCCCGTCAGGCTCTGTTCCTCTGTGCAGCAAAGCTGAGCACAGATCCCCAACAGCATAGCACAGGGAACAGCTCCTGTTGCTTTTTACAGGAACTCTCCAGAATTATAGCCGCGTAGCTACCACTCCCTTCTGGCAGGGACCAAACTTCCGAATCAAGGAATGTGGCAGCAGCTCCAAACTGTTTTTTTAAAGACTCTCCCACAGCACCCCCACCCCACCCCCAGTACATAGGACACCCCCATTTAATTTTTCCATGCAGGAAATACACAAACTGACCTCTAATGATAGTTGTGCGAGATGTCTCAGATGTTGTGGATGCATGCAACTAGCTCTGCCAGCTGTTGGGTTCCCCTCTCCTCCAGATGTTCTCCCTCTCAGCCAATTACTGCCTCACTCAGGTCCCCAGGAGCACGTCGTGTGCAGCTGTGGCCACTTCCTCTGGTCCCAGCTCAGCTCATGCCCAACTCTTGTCTACTCTTCTTCCCGAAACCTGAGTAACAGAAACCTCCCCGTCCAGAACGACCCCAGGCACCCCTCTTCCCCGAGCTTCCTCCGCTCTGAGCTAGGGTGAATGTGTTCAGAGCAAGAGGCACGCAGGACAGGGTGAGCGATCCTTGTCCTGATTTTATCCTTGACTCGCAAAGGAGACTTTTGTAGGCTGGCCAGCGCTGGCGAGAGAGAACAGGCTGGCTAGCTGCTAAGTTAGGAGGAGTTCACTGTGAACTGTGAGGAGTGCACTCCTTGAGTCTGAGCAATATTTGGAGTCTGAAAATAAAGTATCCTATCAAATAAGGAAGACCTTGAAGCCATGGAGGATTGTTGTTGTTGTTGTTTTCCTTCCTAGCACGTGACACAGCCCATGGAAACATGGAAAATACTGAGTAGAGGCAGGGGTGCATTTGTGGCCAGGAGCCCTAGAGGCAGGTGGAGCAGGCTTTGCCCCAGCCTCACTACTCATAACCATGGGATGTTGGCAACACACTTGCTGGCATGGGTGTCCTTTTGGTGGTATAAGGGTTTAGTCAGTCATTTGACAGGTATTTATTAAAGACAGAGTAGCATTGGCAAAAATGGAAAAAATGAATGATTTTTGGAGAAAAGTGAGGGTAAAGCTGGCATAGTCAGGACCGGTTGAAGGCAGCACGTGGCCATTTTGGCATCACCAGTGTGTGGTTGGCAGCTGAATGTTGGGATGAAGAGAGACTTCCCAGTGGTTGAGAATCCACGGAGAGGGGAAGAGGCCCAAGCTGAGCCCTGGGTGCGGAGAGGGAAGCTGAGGAAGGGGATGGGGGTGGGAAACGACACTCAGGGCAAGGGGGCCAGTAGACAGAGATGCCCACTGAGGCTTTTAGACTCAGTTTACCACCACAGGTTCAACAAACAAAAAGGAAAGACATGAGACACATTTGACAAAAGAATTCCTTGGGGAGCGCGCATTTCAGCGGGGTTTTTGTTAGCCTACAACGTTTTCAGTAAGACAAGTTTCCAATCAGAAACTGCTTCCAGCTCAAGACTGCCAGAGAGCCAGGCCTTCACACCATTCCCGAGATATCACCGGTTTTGCAGGAAGCCTCTCAGACCCCATGAGCAAGGGTCTGATGCATCTCATCTTTCCCATTTGCTCAGCCTCCTTCAGGAAGGCCAGAGTCACAGCTTCGCTACAACCTTCTAAGCTAAAAACAAAACAACTGCCTGCCCCCCCTAGCAGTGGTCTACGTGGGCTTGGAAACCCTTGTTCTTCGATGGGGGTGTGCATGATGTTAACTGTGCCTCCCAAGCCCTGGTGTCGTCTATGCTGATAGGTGGCTTTCACTTGAGGAAGAGGCTCAGCCCACAACATATTTGGGATTTGGAGATAAGCTTTCATGGCTGGAATCAAGAAGTTCTGACCTAACATGTACTTCTCTGCCCACCCCACCCCCGCCACATCCTATTCACATTTTCCAATACTCATGGATAAGGAAGAAAAGCGTTCTCAAAATGACAGACTCAAAGTCTTGGAAAAATATGGTTGGTTTAGATTTTTTTTCCTCTTTGTGTCCTTCTTTGTGTAGACATCTTCATGTACAGCCTGTGTAGACCAGTGACTTGGGAGAAATGAGGTCATTTTGACACAGAAGTTAACTGTTCCAGCTGTGTGGGCTTGGCAGCACTTGCTAATATGGGACAGAGTACATCAACAGAGATTACTTCCCCCAAGTGTCAGCCTCGTACAGGCCATCAGGTTGTCACCAGGCCAGTGAGCTCTGAAATTTCTCTTTGGGTTCTCTGTTCAGACTGGCTGTTTCTTGTTAACGCCACTTGCAGCTAGGATGGATCTTACAGTTCCTCTGCCACCACTGTCCCCAGTGTCCCTCACACCCTTTTCAAGAAGCAAGTTTGCAGGAGACATAAAATAGGAGATGAGTGATTTATGACAGGGGACATAGGTGCCTGGCTTTGGACTGGCTTACTTACACAGTCACACCTCACACAGGTCTCTCTGTATGCTTGTAAAGCATATAGGTATTTAAAATATGAAAACTAGGTTGAAAGTAAACTTGGGAAACACCTCGAGTAAAAAGCTAAGTTGTCCAACCAGTGTTTTTAGCCCCGTCAGCAGTGGCGGCAGGCAGTCCGATCAGGGTGTGTGTGGTTCATAGGGCAACTCTGGATAGTCCTTCTGGACTGAGGAGTAGAAAAAAGAGAAGCCCTTGGCCATGACTTGCAAGGGGAGGGACAAATCACAATCACATTATAGACTTTGTGTGAAATTCCCACGAGGACGTGGGTTTGTACACAGGCTTCCCGGGGTGACAGGGTAAGAGTGCCAGGAGCCAGCACTCGGGCATTCGCAGGGTGCCAGGGCCAGTGTATGCAGGGGTAGACCGACCTCAACCTCTAGCTCCACTGCTCCTGAGCTGCAGGGACCCCTGCCAGCAATCCCCCCTCTCCAGGACTCAGTCTGCTCCTCTAGAAAATAGGGCAGCATCATTTTCCTCCTAGAAATGGCTCGAGGCCATAGGGTACTAAGGTATGTGACTTCTCTTGACAAACTACAAAACACTGTGTACTTTTATTTATTTTTTAAAGATTATTTATTTATTTATTCATGAGAGACACAGAGAGAGAGGCAGAGACACAGGCATTGGGAGAAGGAGGCTCCATGCAGGGAGCCTGATGTGGGACTCGATCCCAGGACCCCGGGTTCATGACCTGAGCCAATGGCAGACGCTCAACCACTGAGCCACCCAGGTGTCCCAACATTGTGTACTTTTTAAAAATGCTTTCCAGGGCATTATTCAACCCCAAAGCAACTCTATAAAAGCATCTTCGTTTTACAGGTAACTTAGCTGAGAATTGCAGACTAAAAGATCCAGTGTGTTACACTGCACATGAAGATGACAGCTCACTTTTTAAAAAACCCTACAACTATTGAAATAGTGGGGGCATTCCTCGGGAAACAGTTGTTATGGGATGGGAGAGCAAGGGATTATCCCTCTGTCCTGGCTCAGGCCCCTGTGACCTCTCTCTACGGCCACTGACGAGAGAGGTGGTCACTCAGTCCCACATGCACACACATGCACATGTGGACACATACACATGCACACACACGTGCATGTGCACATGCACACACACTTATACATGTATGCACATAGGCAAGCAAGAGGCCCAGCACTTAACATCGCATCTTAAGGGAGGACTGTTCTGTGCATCTCAGAGGCGTCTTTTTAAAAGAAGGAAACCTTGACTTTTCTCATCGTGATGAGAATTTGAGTTTCCCATTTCTTTAAGCTGCTGTTTGAGAAGAATGCGTGTTCTGGGTTTTTCAAGACAGCCAAGTTCTGTTAAAAGAATGAACCCATTCTCGAAGTGTCTTCACGTTAAGCATTTCTCTGAGTGGTGCATTTGGAAGTAAGCGGTGTGATGTGATTTTGTGATGCGGTCGACCCTTGAACAACACAGGCTTGGGGTGCGAGGCCACTGATACACACGCACAGCGCTGTGAGTGTGTTTTCCTCTCCTCGTGATTTGCTTAATAACGTTTTCTTTATTGTAAGAGCACAGTATATGATACATGTAACGTGTGAAATACGTGTTAATGGACCGTGCGGGATGGGTAGGGCTCCCAGTCCACAGGAGGCTGACAGTAGGTGGTTTCGGGGGGTCAGCGTGAGGTGGGGTCCCAGCTGTCTGGCCGTCAGTGCCCCAAGCCCCCTCACCATTCAAGGGCCGACTGTGTTCCCAGAGTATTGGGGAGCGGCAGGCGGGGGGCTCCCTCGTGTAAAATGACATTCTATTAACTGATTTCCCTATTTTTTTCTCTGCCTCTCATTTCAGAACGGTTTGATCACCACTGTCCCTGGGTAGGCAACTGTGTGGGCAAAAGAAACTACAGATTTTTTTATATGTTTATTTTATCTCTGTCTTTTCTGACAGTCTTTATATTTGCATTCGTTATCACCCACGTCATTCTTCGTAAGTATGCTGGCGAAATCAGATTACGTATGTAACCATTTGCCTGCCTTTGCTTTTCTGATTTAATTTTGAGTTAATATTTTGATCATTTCGGGCTTTCTCTTTCTTCTCTTATCCTCTTCCTGTTCCTCTCCTCACTTCCAGCCTGCCCCTTTCATGCACTCTTCTTCCCCTCCCTGTCCTCCCTCTCTGTCCCCCTCCCTCCTCCCTGTCACCCCTCCCTGTCCCACTCTCTGTCCCCCCTCCCTGTCTTCCTTCCCTGTCCCCCCTCCCTGTCCCCCTCCCTCCCTGTCCCCCTCCCTGTCCTCCCTCCCTGTACCCCTCCCTGTCACCCTCTCTTCCCTCTCTCCCTGTCCTCCCTCCCTCCCTGTCACCCCCAACCCCCTTCTCTGCCCTCCCCATGCCCTCCCCCATCGTTCCTTCTACTCCCCATTCCTCATCCTTCCAGCCACAGCTGCCAGGTCACCCAGATCAGGTTCTCTTTCGCTTACAAGACTTTTTCCTTGATACACTTGCCCCTGTTCCAACCTCAAGGACCTCACTTTCTATTTTGCGAGGGGATCCCTTGGAAGAGTCATTCCCACATTTTGCACAAAGGATAATGTGCTGCAATGATAACCATCAAACAGAAGTTTCGTTTTTAACGTGACACCAGCTTAAGCAAGAACAGTCGCCATCCCTAGGAAACAATGTCTGGGGATAAAGACTGGGTCTCCTCACACACATGCACACACACACACACACACACACACACACACACACATTGAAGATACATGATTGAAAAGATTTTCAGTTATCTGCTTCACGTTAGTAAATCCCTGAAGGAAGGAACTTCATTAAAAATGAGATTTGGAATAGGAAGGATTTTACTAAGTACTTGCCCAAGCAAATGACATCTTCCTTTCCCATTCTCAAGGTCATAACTTCGAATTTCCTTTGTCTCTTGATTATCTGCTTTCCAACAACAGGGAATGATGAGAAGGAAGTGAACGGCTTTGACCTAGGAATTAAGCCTTTAAACTTCCATCCCAGGGCCATTAGCGACCCTGCAGGCCAGCGGTGCCCCTGTCCACACTCCTGAATCACATCCACCCGCCAGCAAGCCTAGAGCTCCCTCCTGCAACGTGCCAGGCAGTTTCTGGCTTCAGCCTCACTGGCTTCCCCTGCAGCAGTACTGAAGCCATAGATGGCGTGTGCTCAGGCTGGAGTCACCTTCTGCCTCTCTTGGTGGCGTCAGTTGGGGCCTGGGCAAGTCAGCAGTATGGAGAGTTTGTTGGCCAGATTTGGACATTACATGGGATCTCCCATGTTTTCATGGCATTTTAAAACTTAGGTCCCTTCTTTTTGACTGGAATCCCTCCATGCAAATGTGACACCAGTTTGTAATCTATGCTTGAGAGCCAGGACTCAGTGGGATCCCAGGAGGAGGATGACCATTCAGTCGTGACGGGCCCTTTCCACAGTATTCGTGGCCCCACAGAGGCACCTTTTCTCTCTAATTTCAGAGTTAAAAAGTGACAAAAATGCATCCAGGGTCCTATCTGTGTGTTAATAGACCAAAGAATCAGAAACAAGAATAAATAAGCACCAAGGCTGTAGCACATTTAGGACATAAAAAAATAGCATTTAAAGTTGATGTTCTTATATCATCTTTAGCAACTTCAGAATGCTTTCCAATGTATGTTATTGAAATGTACTTATGGCTTCACCCCTGCATTCTGGACATCAAGTGCTGGTTTTCACTTGCATGCCTGCACACGTGAGCTCTGGGAACACACACACACACTCAGAGTGAAGCCTTCCACTACCACCACAGTTGGGTGATGTACACTTCACTATCATCTCCCCTAACATCTTAGTCACCCAAGATCCAGCAAAACAGAGTTTGCTGTAGTTTATGCCTATATATTGTTAATCCTGTTCCTCCACAAAAACAGTTCAGAATTTATCTGCTTACAAGTTACCTGAATATGTTGAACAAAAGCAAATACGGATTGTCCTCCCCCTTGTTATGCACCACCCACAACCCCCACACCCTGCCTCAACAACCCCACATACCCCCTGACTTGGCTCGGCACTCAATGCTCTCAGGAAAGGCAGGTTTTTACGTGCCTCCTAAGATTCTGAAAACACTTGCAAAGGCAGAACACTGTTTGAGAGCAGCTGGAGAACTGTCGCCTGAGTTCTCCCTGCCAGGTAACAGGATCTGGGAGGGGGTGGGTGGCCATGACAGGAAGGGGGGCCCTGGAGGAGAATCTGGGGAACCTGACAGCCAGGCATTCTTATCAAGAAAACAAGAAAGGAAAAGTTGGGAAAGTGAATGAGCTTGGGTTCAGTAGGGAAAGATAAGTCATTTCTTCTAGCGTCCTCATTTGCCTCGAGAGTGTGTTTGCTCTACGACCTGCCCCAGCCCGCTTGCTGGTTTTGCACCCCCTGCCCCCCGGCCTAGCTGAGATGGAAGAGAAAGCCTTAAGCTTTCCTTATTCATTTCCCCACTCTTTAGCATCCTAGCGCCTGGCACATCCTTGTGCCTCAGTAGTGGCCAGTGGGGAAGACAGCAACAGGGGAAATGGGACCCTGAGGACAGATGTGAGCACCCCACTCTCACCCTTCCCATGGCTGGACCTGGTTCCCACTTACACAGAGGGATCAGGGCCTCTGCCTCGACTGCCCTGTGTGGCCGCAGCAGCACAGACACTGTCTCCCTTCTCCCTGTTTCTCTCGTTGCTGCCCCAGGCTGGGTGATATCCCCAAAACACAGTTTCATGCCGCCCCAGGACAGGAAGGCCAAGAGTTCCTCCACATGGGCCTTTGTGTTTAAAAACCATGAAGCCAGCACATAAAAATGGCTTCTTGTCAGATGCCTCTTTACTCAAAGCCCTAGAGAAATTTCTTTGCACAAACTATTCACTCTTAAAGGAGTGAGTAATAAACTCCAGCTCTCTGAGTTTATTTACTCTGGGTGCAGATGAAGATGTCTTTTATATGTAGCCTAGTATATAGCATGTCCGAGGTCAACAGTTAACAAACTTTGGAAAAACAGTCTTTCATAAAAGAAGAGGAAAAAAATAGCATACAGTATTCTGTTTTCCTATTAAAATGAGGAAAACAAAGGGGTAATCAAACTATAATTTATGGGAAAGTATGCAGACATCCATCTGCTTTTATTGAAAAAATATCCTGCAGATGTTGGGTCTAATTATGAATCTGCCATTTTCTTGTTGAATAACTTCAGTGGAATCTCAATCCCTGATCAGCATATTGGGTGCCGTAGCACAACAAAATATAATTGTTTAATTGATCTTTAGACACCTATTATTTTTATGTAGATGAGGGAGCTTTCAACACGAAGGCTGTTTTTCTGGAGGTGAATGTTTTTAAATGCTAAACTTTGGTTTCATTTCCACAGGTTCACAACAGACAGGATTCCTCAATGCTCTTAAGGACAGTCCTGCAAGATATCCTTTCTGGTTGCCCTGTTTTTCACAATGCTAATGTGTTAAGTATTGGGCTGACTTTCTACTCAACGACCTCTTCATCTGTGCCTTGGCTTTTCTTCTCAGAAATTGTATTCTCTTTCATTCCATCAAAAAAAAAAAAAACCCTATATTCATTGGCCATGAGTAGTCATGTCTGAATGCTCGAACCTCGACATGACTCATTTAGCCATGTTTAAATTGAAGTGCTCTTTAGCTAGAAAGCCAAGTGTAAATTCTTGTTCACCCTGCATTGATTTGTGTTAAATCAGGTTGGTTGGGGAGAAGGGCTTGCAAGGTCCAGCTGACCTCATTTTGATCCCTGCAGAGTATTTATAGATGCCCATGTGTGGGTCACCTTCTCACCGTGAGGTCACCAGATGAGAATCCTCTGACCCCCTCTATAGATTCCTTCTGGGTGTGCCTTTGTCATGCCTTCAGGCAGTCCAGATAACCTTTATTATTTCCAGGAACAGAACACTTTTTCTCAGTCTTGAATGGACTAAAGATGGTCAATCTCAAGTCAATTGGATTAATCCCATCCTACCAAAGAGTATGTATGGGCACGTGCCATCGTATTTTGAACTTCTTGAAAGAAAAATGTTCACCCATGATGTGCTTGAATGGGCTCCCTGCCTCACCTGTCCCCCTAAGTTTCATGTTCATTACTATAGAGTTGGCCTCCTGGACCCATTGACCTGGCTCCATCTGGGACCCAGCTCTCTTTCTTTTTCATATAACCAAGTAGGCTGGACTTGAACTTCTCATTACTCCCAGAAGTAATCTTATCTTGTGGTAGAGAATTCTTAAACAATGAATGAAGAACTTTACTAAGAGGTACATATCTTGTACCCGCCTCATGTCCCTAGGAGCTGGGGTACACAGTGTGGAGCGGGTGTGTGTGTGTGTGTGTGTGTGTGTGTGTGTGTGTGTGACATTAAGATACCTGAAAACAAATGTGGTCTTGTATGTATTTGCATTATATAAAGCATCTCCTTTTTGGTGCTTCTGTGTTTACAGATAGCACAGAATATTGTTTGGAGGTACAGATTCTATAGTCAACTAATTTCTTACAAAGGGAACAGGGACATATGGAAGATATACAAGGGGGACTTGCAGAATACATTTTACAGGTATGTCCTGTCTTCTGTTAAAGGGGGCAAGAGCTAACTATAAGTTAGCCAGAAGGAAAGGTAGTCCTGAGAATGGAATTCTCCATGTTCATGGCTGCTAAGAACACCCATGGGAAATGTCATTCTCCATCCTTCTCCCCAGCCCTGCCAGGGGTGACCCCCTCCGCCATCATCTCTGTGCTCTTCTATTTTCAAGACATGTTGCTTTGGCATATCTTACAGTCAAGCTTTGTCTTTTCTTCCCAGAAAAAGAGGCTCAGCTGTCTTTCAGGAAATTGGTCACATCGTGAAAACATGCTGGTCATATAGCATTTTATAATATAGTTTGCTGCTGGCAGGGCTTCGTGGTGTCTATTACAGATCACCCAACTCATGGATCTTTATTATTAATTATTATTATTATTATTATTATTATTATAAATCATTCATTCATTCATTCATTCATTCATTCATGAGAGACACAGAAAGAGAGAGGCAGGGACATAAGCAGAGGGAGAAGCAGGCTTCCTGCAGGGAGCCTGATGCGGCACTTGACTCCAGGACCCTGGGATCACAACCTGAGCCAAACAAAGGCAGAAGTTCAACCACTGAGCCACCCAGGTGTCCCCCCAACTCATGGATCTTATCATATCATATCATGAGGAAGGACCAGGTAGCGAGTCCTGGTTTCCTGCTACCCTCATAATTAATTAGAGATCTAAGGTTATTTCTTTCAACCCTTTTGTATCTTGAAGTTTTTGACCTGCAAGAGTCAGCCACTTTGTACTTGACATGCTACGGTGACAAAATCAGTTATATGGAATATGAGTGAGAACATCCAGCATGGGAGTATGGTTTACGTGCATGACAGGAGTGATTTCAAAGAAGCTTCTTTTTGTGGCAATATGTGCAATGGGTGGTCTCTGCCAGAACCTTCTTTTAGAGCACACACGTCTGCTCATTCTCATGATTTGGCTGTGCCCATAGTGGGTATAATCAAGAGCATTGTGTTCCCCAAGAAGGAGAATAGACAAATGCTGGTAGAAAAAGCAGCATGCTGACTTTGCTGGAGAAACAGTTTGTGTGGAAAGGAGAAGAAAGAGAAACACTCTTCCTAGGTTCAGGCTATTTTCCCTGGAAATATCGTTCTCAGGTAGAGGTAAAGAGTTTTTATGTGGCCCAGACTTTGAAAACTCACAAAATCTCAGCCACTGCCTTTCCAATGGTGTTGCCATATCTAGATGCCAAGGTTTTTGCTTTGTGGGTGTCACCCAGGCATGTCCTCCACATTCTGGAGCTTGGCAGCCACATGGTCCAGTGAGAGCCAGCGACGCCACAGCCCACTTTGAAAGCATGAAGGCCCCTTACGGCATCCAGACACAGCTGCTGGATGTCCTACCTGTTCCAGGCCAGCCCTCCATCAGCACAGCCCCAGCATGCGCCCAGCTGTATTTTGGAGGCTTAAAGCAATATAAATTAATTGTTGTGCCACTCTGTAGGTCAGAAGTCCAGCAGGCTTGGCTTTTTTCTGCTCTGGGTCCCACAGTGCTAAAATCAAGGTGTCACCAGCCTGGACTCTTATCCAGAAGCTGCAGGGGGGATCCTCTCTTGGGCTGGTTCAGGTGGTTGACCAAGTTCGTGGGCTACAGGACTAAGGCCCCTTTCTTTGCTGCTTTCTCTGATTCATTTCTTCCTTGCTCTTCAAAGCCAGCAGCAACGGGTCAGGTCCCTCCCACACTTTGAAGCTCTCCTGCCTCTCTTCCACCCATCACTCTGACCTCAGCCAGAAAAGCTCTCTACTTTTTAAAGAGTAGCCGCAACCTGAGAATTCAGGATAATCATCCCATCTCAGGGTCTGTGACCTCCAGTATACAACTCCCTTTTGCCATATAGGTTATATTCACAGATGCCAAGGATTAGGACGTCTTTGGGGGGTCCCTGTTCTGTCAGCCCCACAGGCCTTTGAGGAGGAGGTGCCCTGGAATCAGGCATTCAAGTGCAGGCTGATTTAAGAGGATTTCTTTCTAGACCCATCCATGAAGCTCTCTAATGATCCAGCTCACTTCTGAGTCTATGTCTGTCCCCGCTTCCTTTTCAACCTTTGTGTCACTCTAGGAGGGGGGCGGACAGAGTTGATGGGTTAGTATATATGTACACAGACATACACACATATCACATATATGGTGTATGTGTGTGTACATATATATGTATATGTATATATGTACACACACACAAAGTGTGTGTGTGTGTGTGTATGTGTGTGTGTGTCCTCTCCTGAAGTCAGATTTTGTGGCACTTTTTAATCCACTGTCATATTGGGCTCCTGCTGGTAAAAAGGTGACCTAAAGCTGAAGGCTGAAGCCAGAATATCCCAGGGCAGCTACCAGAGCTGACATAAAGACTGTCTGATTTTCTCCCAGAGAAAATTGGGGACCAAGAGCAAGATGCCAGGGGGAATGTGACAGCACAGCAGCCCAGCAGGATAGAGATGGGTGGGGAGATGATGGAAGCAGCCTGAATAGCAGTCCCAATTTGAATCTTCTTCACTCCTTCTGGAAGCGGTGGAAAACTTTAGGAACATCGGACTTACCCATACTAAAAAGTGAGGTGCTGGGGTTTTTTTTTAATTACAAAGAACATTAATTGTTTCATGTGCCACTGGCCACTCCTCCCCTGATTGCTATGACTGCCTACAGGCTCTCTGTGCTGATGGGTTTTCTCTGTTTTCAATACCTGCTTTGAAGAAGAATCCCTCCTTCTATCAAGTGGGTCTAATAAGAAGCATTGAGTCTGGTGATTTATCATGAATTTGTATTCCAGAAGAAAAAACATGCTTTGGGTTCTATGAGGTTGTGCTGTGTTTTTGAAAAAATATTAAGTTCTGGTTATTAGTGATAATCTATGTGTGGTAAAGCTGGATCCCATTAGGATATCTGTTCAGTATTTTGGGCTCCTGCCTTTCCTGGGGACACCCGTGTGGTTTTGGAAGTGGTAGGGGATGGCCAGGCAGTGTTTCCAAGGGGCTGTTTTCAGCTCCCAGAGAAAGGGGTGCTCACCACTGGGGCAACAATGAGGTCACAGAGACTAGGGGTGGCCCGCAAAAGGGTGGATCATGCCAGCCGGTGTGGTAGGAGGTTCTAGCATCAGATCATGTTAATACCTCCAAGCTCCCTCCCATTGCTGAGGCCCTGAGAGTTTGGGAGTCTCTTTGGAGGTGGTAGATTTCTGATGATGAGGCTGATTTGAAGATATTAAATCAGGTTACAGAATAGATTTTTATTTTGACGAAAGCTCTTACTTCGAAAATAAAGTTCTCTCCAAAGAATTTCATCTGAATGAGAGTGGTGATCCATCGTCAAAGTCCACTGAAATCAAATGGAAATCTGGAAAGGATTTGACAAAACGTTCAAGTCAAACGCAGAACAAAGCCAGCAGGAAGAGACAGCATGAGGAACCAGAGAGCTTCTTCACCTGGTTTACTGACCATTCTGATGCAGGTGCAGATGAGTTAGGAGAGGTCATCAAAGATGATATTTGGCCAAATCCATTACAGTACTACTTGGTTCCTGATATGGATGATGAAGAAGGAGAAGGAGAAGAAGATGATGATGATGATGAAGAAGAAGAAGGATTGGAAGATATTGATGAAGAAGGAGATGAGGATGAAGGTGAAGAAGATGAAGATGATAATGAGGGGGAGGAAGGAGAGGAGGATGAAGGAGAAGATGACTAATGGAACACTGATGGATTCCAACCTTCCTTTTTTAATTTTCTCCAGTCCCTGGGAGCAAGTTGCATCTCTTACCCCCCCCCCCCCATTGTGCTCATTTGCCCTGGTTTTTGAAGTCTCTTTTCTCTCCCTTTATACCATTGTTCTCAACTTATTTTGGGGGGAAATACTTTGGAGCAGAATACAGCGGGAAAAGAATCTCTACCCCTTTCTGTTCCAAATTCATTTTTATTCCTTCCTGTCTCAACAAAAACTTTATGGACTCAACACCACCGTGCTCTGTGGGAAAAAAAGAAAAACCTTCTGCTCCCTTAGCTCTGCTGTAAGCTGGAGGGTGCTAGGCCCCTGTGTAGTAGTGCATAGAATTCTAGCTTTTTTCCTCCTTTCTCTGTATATTGGGCTCAGAGATTACACTGTGTCTCTATGTGAATATGGACAGTTAGCATTTACCAACATGTACCTGTCTACTTTTTCTTGTTTAAAAAAAGAAAAAAAAAACTTAAAAAAAATGGGGTTATAGAAGGTCAGCAAAGGGTGGGTTTGAGATGTTTGGGTGGGTTAAGTGGGCATTTTGACAACATGGCTTCTCCTTTGGCATGTTTAATTGTGATGTTTAACGGACATCCTTGCAGTTTAAGATGACACTTTTAAAATAAAACTCTCCTAATGATGACTTGAGCCCTGCCACTCGATGGGAGAATCAGCAGAACCTGTAGGATCTTATTTGGAATTGACATTCTCTATTGTAATTTTGTTCCTGTTTATTTTTAAATTTTCTTTTTGTTTCACTGGAAAGGAAAGATACTCAGTTTGAAACGTTAAAAGTGTACAAGTTGCTTTGTTACAATAAAACTAAATGTGTACACACACACAAAAAAAAAAACCACTCATGGAGACTGTTCCCTGGCTGACGACCCTGCTGCCCTGAGCTCATCCTCTCCAGCCCTGTTGTCTGTGTGGAGCAGGAGTCCATACCACACCAAGTTCTTAAAACAAGAGATTTTCTGGGGAGTTGCCTGAGCACCGGACTGGAGTCCCATGTAGCCGCTGCACGTGACCCTGTTGAGTGTTCTCGGGCAAGAAAGTAACTTAAGTTTAAAATTTTTCAGTGGCCTCCCATCTGATCTCCTGACCGTGGTGTCAAAATATCCTGATGAGGAATCAGGACACAGGCAAAGGTTTTTCTCCCAGTGGATTTACTGCAAAATATCCAACTAAAAGCCATGTTGTGGAGGAAATGAGAGAAATTAGAAACACAGGTGGCTAATTAACAACTAATCGAGACAACTTCTCAGAAATACTGGCACAAATGATGGAAATAACTGAAGTGCCTCATGGGGCCTGTGTGACAACAGCAGGACCTCAGGAGAAAGGAACCCATCAGCTCACTTAGTACGTAGTCTGGACTGGACGGTGTCTAGTTTGAGTGGACAGAGTTTGGAGGAGGAGGAGGAGGAGGAGGAGGAGGAGGAGGACACGCAGGGAAGAGCCAGCAAGCCCACCCCAGAGCCCACCCGTGGTGAGTGAGGGCAAGGAAGGCACCCGGGCCTCAGAGCCCCTGGCCAGCCCTCCCTCCACCTCTCTCCCTATCTCCCAGTGGCCTGGGGCCATTTCCTCCTTCTCATCTCAGCCTCAGATGAGCAGAGGCAGTGGTGGCTAGGTGCTACAGACTCTCAGGAATGCCTGGCCTTCTCCAGGGAGAGACAAAAGGAGAGTGTTCTCCACAAAGGATGGCACTCAGTCTTCCGTCCACACAGCCGGACAGGTTCCAACAGAGAAGGTCCACTGGGCATCTGTTTCTCTCAAGACCATTCAACCGAACACCCACTACGTGCGAAATCTGCCATGGTTACAAAGTGGAGAAGGATACACCCGCCCTTCTGTCAAAGAGGGCAGAGCAGCGAGGGTGGGCAGGCTGATTCATTCTTCTTGACGAGCATCTGTTGATGCCAAGATCTGGTGGATGACTCGGATTTCTGAAAAGCAGCGTAAGTCTTAAGTGGTGTCAAGGATCAGAGCATGCTCGAGGTGGGGGTGGAGGTCCAGAAGGGCCTCGTGCAGGGAAATCAGGAAAAGCTTTGGCAGGTGGTGTCTGCACGGGGCTTGGAAAGATGAGGCAAGTTCCAACAGGACATGGAGGGGCGAGGTCCCAAGCAGGGCCAAGAGCCTGAGCAAGGCCTGGTGTCCCCGTAGGGCTGGAGCCAGCTTTGTGTTCACTAGGGTGTGTTCATCGCTCAGCAGGGTCTGCAGGGTGCTGGCTACAGCAGCTCAAAGGTGCTTCCAGTCAATGGGCCCTCTGCCCAGATGGTATAAGTACACAGATGCACTTGGGACTCATGCACACAGTGGGTGTAGCGGGAGGGTGCTGTGATAGCTCAGCCCTGGTTGGGGGGTGGCGGTCAAGAGTGACTGCTCCCAGGAAGGGAAGGGCCCCTACCTCATCGTGTACCTGTGAGGAGTGGGACCAGATTACAGCTTTGGCAGGTGAATGAACTCATCGCAGCTGGGTTTTGTTATTATTGTGTTCTTAAGAATTCATCTTGCAGCAGGGAACACACGGAGGGAGGGAGGAGACTTTTGCAGGGGAAAGACCCCCAAAATTGGAATGGGTGACAAGGGGACAGCTCAGCTGACAGCTAGGCAATCAGATCAGTACTGCAGAGGGGACAGGAGGGGGTTTCAGAGCCCATTCTGAGGGTTCAGCCCTGGGTGTCCAGGGGAAAGAGGACACAACAGAAAAGGGAGATAGCTAGCGCTGGCTTTGGGAGAAATTAGTCCTATTTGAAATATATTTAGAAGCAGAACTAAGAGATGACCCCCCGGGAACCTCCACGTGAGGCTAGAGCAACTTTTGGATCCTCCTTGGTTCCTTGCATGAAATATAGAAAGGTGAAAAAGTCATGAGCCTGCGGTGACAGGGCTACAACCTCATAAGAAATGGGGAACCAGTCACGTGGTGCCAGGAGAGCCACGTGGCTACGCCTCCGGCTCACCGGCTTTGAGGGTCTGCTAGAGCCCCACAGGGAGGGGACCCCAGGCCACCCGCGTCATCGGAGGAGGAGCCCGAGAGGGGAAGCCCCGTGATCAACAAGCATTGCAATGAAATGGCATTAACATCCAATTAAAAGGATTACAGTCATTTTTAATCATGACTTATTGTTCAGCGCTCCCGAACGAGCGGGAGTCTTCAGTGGTTGGTAAATCAAACAGTAATTGATTCTATGTGTGTGGAGGCTTTTGATGGAGAGCCGTTTTATCCCAAATTTGCATTCATTTTGAGGTACACTGTCTGAAAGGCACCGATGGCCTAATGGGCATGGTTCTGTTTTAATGGAATTTGGTAGTAGGCTTGCGGTTGGCTCAGTGCTCTCAGAAAGGAGGGACGCCCTACTGCCCATTGCACGATTCATGAAGGCAGCACAGGTCTTTGCTAGCTACACTCGGCTTTCAGGACAAACCCTCCTATCCCCCTATCTGTGGATCCTCGGAGGGACCCCAGAAAATAGGTAGGACAGGTGTCCTTAGGTCCCGACAGCTGGGCCTGCACTGAAGGGTCACATGACCTCAATTTGTGCTCAGTGGTATTGCCAGAACTCGAGTCCGGATCTCCCCACCACCAGCCCCTCTCCCCACGCAGGGAACCAAGATGCTTTCCTGCTGCCCCTAGCCAGTCAGACTGAGGGAGTCCCATGAAGAATAAGCATCAGATGACCTCTCATGAGGTCACAAAGTGGGGGAGGATGGTGTCGGGTTTCTTAAATCACTCAAGGATAACAAGACCATACTCTCACTGTAAAAGATTTCAAATGGAAACATAAGAGTAAAAAAAGGAGTGCTGCTCTTGACCGTTCCTCCATCGTTTTGTAAGAATTGTCTGTTTTTGTGGGTCTTCCCAGGTGGTATTCTAGGAATCCATACACATAACAATATACTGTTGCAGGGACAGTTTCTATCTAAAAAGGGTCATCATCTTTGCATTATCCAATGGTTTGATTTTTAAATATTTCCTGAAGATAACTTCCGTGTCAACATGTGGATCTACCTCATTTTTTCTCAATTGCTTTAGAGAATTTCAGAAGGCAGAGGAACCATAGTGTATGCTTCCGTTGATGAGTACTTAGATTTCTTAATTTTTTTTACTGCTTAAAAAATGAGGCAGTGAGTGCTCTTGCACATGTCTCCTTACACACAAGTAGTGTTTCTGCAGGATTGACAGCTAAATGTGGAATCTCTGAGATGGAAGTTAATGAGGCATGCCACATTGTTCCCTAAAGGGGTGGTACCAATTTGTCCTCCTAGTTCCTCACACCTTTACCCACATTGGATGTCATCGGTTCTGTGACTTTTGCTAGTTCGTTGGGGGGGAAATAAATCATTGTTTTAATTTCCATTTTCTGGATAATAGTCACCTGTGCTTATTTTCCTGCTCGTTGACTTTTTTTCCATTGCCACAACATGCCAGTCCGTATTCTGTCCATTTTGTAATCCGGTTCTGTGTTCTTTTCCTATTAACATGTTCTTTATTCTCAACAATAACCATTTAATATCTCTTGCCAATATTTTTCTCCCAACTTGTCAGTTACCTTTTAACTTAATTTTAATACAAAAAAGGTTAACTTTTTAATGAAATCAATCTATAAGTTTTATAGATTGACTATAATGACTCCTAGATTTTGTAACTTATATTTCTACTTCCAAATTGTAAGACTATTTCCTTTCTTTTCCTCTTTTATATTTTATTTCTTCAGTTAGAGTAAATTCTCTGTAATCTGATTGTGTGTGTGTTTACTAAAATTCTCACTTTATTTTTCCCAAATGTTTAGTGATGTGTCCCAGTAATGCTCACTATTCTATTCTGGCAGTTCTCAAACTTTTTGATCTCAGGACTCTTTTACTCTTAAAAATTATTGAGGACCCAAAGAGCTTCTGTTTATGTAGATTATAGAGATATATATATATTTCTATATATATATAGAATTTCAGAAGGCAAAGGAACCATAGTGTATGCTTCTGTTGACGAGTATTTAGATATCTTAAATATATATATATAAATTTCTAGAGGTCATGTTTAAAACTAGCTGAGAAATTTTTAAAACACAGAATGCACCAGCAGTCATCCTATTTTGCTGAGAGCGAGGACATGAGTCTTGCGTCATGCAGCCTCTAGATGAAGCCCTCAAAGGAGAGAATAGCATCAATAGGAAAATAGCTCTGACCTGGGGGTTTCCCTGAAGTATCTCAGGGACCCTAAGGTTCCACGGGCCACATTTTGAGAACCACCAGTGTATTCTTCTGCCCCTAATTTGAAATGCCTTCAGTACCTCTACTTGCCCACACGTCTCTTTCACACTCTCACCTCCTTTTGTTTACTAAACGTTCTCCTCCCATCCCCTAACCCTTGATTTTCCCCCCAAGTTTTCTTACCCATTCTTGCACATTTTCTCTCTGTGATGAATTTTAGAGTCAGTTTGTCTAATTTCTCTTTTAAAATTCCAGTTGGAATTTTGATGGGAATTACAGTGACTTCATAGATTAATTGGGGAGAACATGCACCTTTATTTCTCAGTATTAAAGAATGTAGGACAAAAGGATTTCAGAGAATGAGAGATGATGTTCACGTGATCCAGACTGAAGGGTCTCCATGACTTCCCATGTGTCTGTCACATGAATCACTTAGATGTGAAGACCCCACCCCAAACACAGAGATGGCACTCGGGTGAGGGGGACACAAGCTGTATTTTCCCATCTCTAAGAATTTCCCCATCCGATGGATGAGGAAAACATGCTGACAAATTCCTGAACCCAAATATTTACAAGCATTAAATGCTGACATAGACGCTAAATCTGGAGAAGAAAGGGAAATCTTGCTGATACCCACTCTTCCATCAAAACTCTTCCTGTAAGGAAGCATTGCCGAATTTACTGTAATTTTTAGGGGAGAAAAAAGATTACCAAGAACATTGGTTTCTTACATTTTAAACATCAGAACCCACGACAGAGACCTGAAGCATATTAAAATGCTGGAGGGCTCTGGCTCCATAGAGAAGTGCCCCCCAGAGCCTCGTAAGCTCAGTGCTCAAGAAGAGGCAGCTCCTGGACTTGGCTTCTCCCACCATTCTGGAATCCAGGGGGTTTGGGTCAGTGAAGAAATGCACATGAAACACAGACTTCTTAAAATAAACTATTATCTGGATTTGGCAAAAAATACCATCACCAGCCTGATTGCTGGAAAATGGAAAGATGGCTGGTGACATACTAAGAGAGACAAAGACCATGAGAATAATGAGCGTGGTGGTCTCAGCCTTGTTGCTGTATGCTCCGAGCCCCCAGATGACAGCCTGTCTTGTGACACTGCCATCACATGGGGCCTTGGGAAGGGTTCTTTGTGTCCTAGAAGTTCTGGAGACCAAGTTCTAGTTTAGTTCTACCATGAACTACTGTGTGAGTTTTTATAAGAGGCTTGACTTCTCCGGGACTCAGCTTCCTACCTGTAAAATTAAGGGATTAAAATAAATCAGGACATCTTAACAGGTCCTTGTGTATCTATGGAGAGGTGTCAGGGGAGTTTGTAAAACTCCTGAAATTATAAGGAAATAATTACGTGTGCATTTTTTCTGAGAAAAGAGGGGGGATCCAGAAAGGTTAAAAAATCTTTAGTTCCATGATCTCTCACCTTTTGTGATTTTCCAAATACTGAGATGCCCCCACCATGCTGTCCAACCCAACACTCTTCCCACGTGTATGCAAGGGACTCTCACCTTGCTTAACTTCCCACAGGCAAACGGACCCTTACTTCCTTAGGGCAGGGAGTGAATCCTTCCCCACCGCTTCTGTCCTAAATGCAGGGCTGGTTCCACAAAAAGGCACAGAGCGGGCACCCCTAGGATGGTGCAGAAACTCAATGGAGACGTGTCTGCCCATCATCATTTTTCATGGTTTTGCATCCCACAGCTATCTAGTGAGTACTTCGATATGCAACATCATGGGTTAGGAGCTACAGGGAATTTAATGACACCCCCCTGGCCTCAGCAGTAGCTCACTGTCTTACTGGGGGTTGGAGGGAGACAGAAGCTGGCCATGGTAACTGCTATAATTTGGAACCATCTCAGCAGCAATAAACATCCAACGGCTTATTAAATTGGCTCTTAGTGGAATTGGCATGTTTTTCCCTCATTTCCCCTTTTAAAAATCTCAGTAAATGGGTTTTGATACATTCAAGAGAAATTTATATTGATCTTATAATGGCGTAGATATTGTCAACATCTGTCTTTCGAGTCAGTGAGATGTGTTGTTTAAATATTTGTCCCCCAGCCTAAGAGTGAAGTTGCAGGGTTGTGGTCTACTCAAGCTGCCATAGGGTCACTAATCTGTGACAAGGAGGGTCCCTACCTCCCCCAGTAAGGGGTTATAGTCAGCCTAGAGCCACTGGGCCCTCAGCGGGAATAGGAAAGGATCCAGCCCACGGCTTTTCTGTTGCACTGACACAACCACACTTCCAGGGGTCCATCCCCAGCTTTGCGATTTCTCAAGCAAAGTACTGAACTGCTCTCTGCCTCAGTTTCCCTATTGGGTAATTGGGAATCACACTTCTCCCTGGGTCACTGAGGATCAAGTGAGTTAATCCATGGGAAGCCTTTGGAGTACCACCTGACACGTAGCCAGACACACACCAGCCACAAGTGGTTATGATGATGGTGACGACTCCTTAAGACACACGGTGGGGGGGAGGGATCCGCTATCAGTGGCAAGCGCAGGTGGGCTGCATCCTGCATCCTGCCTTGAATTCATGTCATTTTGACACAGCTGTGAGCTAACCATGCAACTGCATTCTGCTATTTATAAATCGCCTCTAATGCTCACAAGATAATATAGAAAACTGCAAGTTTATTTTTGGAGCTATAAGCCTTTAAAGTTCTGTGTCCACTGGTAACAATGCCTCCTTTGAGGAGTGATCGTTTTAAGTGGCATTGCAAATGGAACAGCAGCCAGAACACGAGCGGTAGCCACCCTAAATGCTGTGATCCTCCTCCGCTTTGACACGCCAGTTTTTATATGGTTCACGCATATGCACACATACATATACATGCATATGTATATTTTGACATCACCATCGTTCTACCTGGATCGTAAACTTTTAGAGACACCTAAAGTACTTCTGAGACAGAAGTTCAGCTCTGCCTGTATTATTCAGCAAGTAAACCTTTTGCTTTCATTCTTTATTCCCTTTTCTACCCTGATCCTTTCTCTTCTGTCATGTGTCCCCTCCTCTCTGATCTTTCTAGCTCTTGTCTTTTCCCTGCACTCCACTTCACCTCTGCTTTCAAACCCCGTGTGACTTGCCTCCCCAGTCTGTCCCGAAACGGGGGCTGGGATGGTCAGAAGAGGGGCATCTGTGAGCCCTCACCTTGAGAAGCCAGTTGAGAATGAGACCATCTTTGCTACAAGGGCCACCATCCGTGTGTCCCCATGTGTCCCCGAAACCCCCCTTCATCACCACTTGCCTACCCAAACAACCCTGGGAGAAATGAAAAGGGTGCGCAGGCTGGTGGCAGCCCTGGGGTGGGGTCTGCTTCTCTCTCGCCCCCCACAGATCCTCCCTACTTATCCATACTTACCTGCTTTTCCAAAATTCCAACTTACTTTCCTCTTCTCAAGTGATGTAACTACCCCTCCCTTTTGTTTACCTCCTGCCTGCCTCCCTGAGGAACAGACGGGGCCCACCAGGAGCACGGTGGTTGGCATCTGTAAGACTCTGGGTGCTCTGGGCTGTTTTCGTCTTAGCTAGCTGGCAGCAGCACATTCTTCTCCTCTTCAGATACCCATTTAATTTCAGAGTGGTGCTTTCCTGAGTGCTTGCGGTTTCTAGAAGTTTAAACCTTAGGAGAGTAAAGTGTTTTTCTGCCTCTCCAAGAGCAGAGCCAGCAGTTTATCCTGATGTGGAAAGTCAGGGCAGGAGCCTGTTCATTTCTCTTATTTTTATATGCCACCCCAGACGATGGTATTTATTAATAATGACATGGCCGATTATGACACTGTACTGAATATGATATTCATTTCTATGGCCTAAAGATGAATTATACCCAATCCTAAAAAAAAAAAAAAATCAATGGCGATGTATTACAGCATGATCTATGGCTTCAATCCGTGGGAGCATCGAGAACGCGTGGGTATTTGCTTCTCCGGCCTGTAACTTAACGATGGGGGATGCAACTCCCAGACGTATGATGGATATTTTTTTTCCCTGAGAAACATCTGTATCTTGTAAATAGAATTTTATAAACATTTTTGGGACAGAAAAATTCTCTAGTCCTTTCAAATTGCCAAAGTCTGGGTTGATTTATCTCCTCTGTTGAAGAATACCACACTTTCTCTCCTCCGGTGATAGAGCATCTTGTGGAACTCTGAACTCCTCATCGCTCAGTGTCTGGTCGGTCAACATCCACATTTCCTAGTTGCCCACCAAATAGCTGAAAATAGCCTTATGTGTCGGGCGGGCTAAGGGGTCCTCGTAAGTAAAGATACACCTCACCCTGATGCCACTCTGAGAAATGCCCCCACTGACTCCGAAGCCCAACCATAGGTGCGGGTGGGCAGCCACCAACTGGTGAAGGGACCATCCAGGGAGAGAGAAAGCCATGAAGATAAGGCCTGCCCAGGCTTATAGTTGCCGGTGGCCGGGACCGCACCTCACTGCCAACTGTGACATTTCCCCACACCCTCAGCATCAAGCTGGGGGAGAGACCCGTTGACACAACAGTCCTCGGTATTCAGAAGGCGAGATTAAAGCCTGGGATTGCGGTGATGTTCAGCGTCGAGCCTTCCCTTGGCGGCCTGGGCCGCTGCCGGCTCCCGCCAGCCTCCCCCCGGCTTCGCTGGCTGCACAGTGTGTTGCGGGGAAAGGCAAAGGGCAGGTGGGGTGACGCCCAGGGGAACGGCCAGCCGTGAGAAGTAAACAGGCAACGTTCAGGGAGCCCAGTGATCGCTCCCTGAGCACCAGTGAGGTGGAGCTGGAAGAGAGAGGCCGCGGGGCTGGCCCTGAAGGATGCTCCTCTGGCTTAGGGACAGCCCTGACGTGAAACCAGACAGACTGACAGGCCTGAGGGAGTGTCTGTGGGTGTTTCCCGTCGAAGCCTCGCGCCATCCCGGCTCCTCAGACACCCCGAGAGCTTTCCCCGCCTTCCCCGTTCTGCTCCTTGACTCCGGGCCACTGTGCTGGAGGCTGTGGTGTGCTTCTTCTCCGTCTGGTCTATAGTCGGCCTGTCGGGCTTCCACACGTACCTGATCAGCTCCAACCAGACCACCAATGAAGATGTAAGTTCCTGGTGGGCCGGGGTCGGGGTGGGGGTGGGGGTGGGGGTGTCTGTGTCCAGAGGCGGAGGGGGAGAGGGGAGGAGGGCTTGGGGGCCAGGGCCTTCTGCACATCCCGTTCCAGAGCGAGCCTCCGAGAGCCAAGATTGTGAGGTAGAAGCATCTTCCTACGTTGGCCTCCATGATTCCCAGTTGGGAATCTCTGGATTGTCCTACTTTCTGACCATGTCCCTTAGATCCTGAGGCCTGCAAAGTGACACCCAATTCCAAACACTAGTGGAGGAGATTATCTTCTCTTCCTTTCCAGTAGTTTTGTGAGTCGCATGTCACACATCCCCTGGAGAGAGACAGTGGCTGACATGCAGGGGGTGAACGAATGAATCCACCTCTCACGTTTAACACTTCCGTCTCATTTTTGGAAGAGGCCGCCCCGACCCAGAGTTTAATGTTTTGTCCGGGATTATCTGCCTAGACCTAATGTGGCCGGAGAGGAGGGATAAGAACAGGAAACATGATGTTGGAAATGTTGCTCATTGGCCTGGTCCTCTTTGTTCTGAATATTTAGGTTCTGACAGAAGTTTCTGTCAGTACAGCGATTAAATGCCTCAGATTCAGTCAGATTGCCTTAAAGGCTTGATGATACGTGAATTAAGAAATTAATGGAGTTATCTGTATTTCGTAACTGTGGATATTTGAACCTGTGAAATTATTTCAGTGACATTGTGAGGCCGGATTCAGGCAGGCTGGAAGTTGGCAGTTGGGGGAGCCCAGTTAACTCTTGGCCACCATCCGTTTCATGGCTGTTGAGCACGCCAGCTGTGAATCTGAGAAAAACCTCCATGGGCTTCTGTGAGCTGAGCTGCTGGTATACCACGTAGTAGACACAAGAGATCATTGTCCCCAAAGAATGTTACTTTCCCCCTCATTTGACCTGCTGTTTGGGGATGTTTCCAAGGTTGGGGTAAATGTCAGTTTTCCTTGTGAAAATACTTCAGTTTCTCCTATCAAAGAAATGAGTAAAAATGATTTGCATTCTTTATGAGCTTCTTACAATCCAATTCACCTAAACTGTGGCATTGGTGTTATTGACTCTCCTTTTCTTTCAGATTAAAGGATCTTGGTCAAATAAAAGAGGCAAAGAGAATTACAATCCCTACAGCTACGGGAATATCTTTACAAATTGCTGTGTTGCCCTGTGTGGGCCCATCTCTCCAAGGTGAGATTTGGAGAGCGTCATGCTCTTTAGTGGACCTGGGGAAAGCCGACAAATTAGCTGTGGCAGCACAGGCCTTACAAGGTAGAGACCCGGCCACAAAACCCACTGTTAGATTTGATCACACGCTCTGGATGACCGCCGGGCCAGTGGTCGGCTTCATGCACAGCGTCGTGGCCCTAGTAAAATAGAAATCTGGCTCAGTTTATCGTGCTGTTCTTGCCATCTTTTCTATTCTTTCACTGAATTTGTGTCAAGGATAGGGAAAATCTCCTAAGGATTGAAATAGGGAAACTGAGGATCATGCCTCGCATTAATTATTGAGTCATCTTGAACATCTGTGATGAACACAGAGCTGTGGTTAGCTTAGTAGGGAGGCCAGGATGCAGTGTAGGAAGCAATCAGAAAACCTGGAGAAATGGGTGCTAAGAGCTGAGTTATATAGAATATACATGCTAAAATAGTTGAGCAGGAGAGATCAGCATGAGCTGAAGCTTCCAGATTGTGGTGACAGTAATAGGACGGCACTATGATGGCAGTAGCTGACACTCATGAACAGTGTTAGATCTGTTTTAAGTGCTTTATATGAATCAGCTTTTAAAGCTTTTATTTATTTAGAGAGAGAGAGTGCATGCAAGCAGGGGGAAAGGAAGAGGGAGAAAGAATCTCAAGCAGACTCCACACTGAGCATGGAGCCTAACTCGGGGCTCACTCTCATAACCCTGAGATCATGACTGGAGCCAAAATCAAGAGTTGGATGCTTAACTGACTGAGCCACCCAGATACCCCTATATGAATCTGTTTTTAAAATATGGCTCTGTAAGAGATAAGTACTATTATACCCCATTTTGTGGGTGAGGAAAGTGGCACAGAGAGGTTACTAAACGTGCCCATGTTCACAGAGCTAGTAAATGCCACCTGGTCAGGACTCAAACCCAGGCCCCTGGCATCAGAACCAGCATGTGTGGAACACTGCATGCTGCCCCCCAGGCAGGATTACACAAGTACAAGATGCAATCCCCAACTGATTATTTGTGAGTCGACACTCCTGTAGAGCCTTTCCAACAGATTAATCAGTCATCCAGCATATTTATTAAGCAGGTATTCTGAGTCTCTAGAATGAGTTTCCAAACCATTGCTACTTCCTCCCTTTTGGCCTCTAAATGCATAAATGGAGAGACTCCACAAACCTGCTGCGAGCATCTCCAAGGCAGCATCACTGCACTTGTACCTCCGTGGCTGTCATTGCCCATGCGTGCTCATGGAATGCAAATTTGATTTTATTATAAGCCTCAGTGAAATACCATTAAGGAAGTAAGAGTGTTGCCCTCCCCCCAGAAACAAAATCCAAGCATATATTCCGAGGCTACATATTAATTGATACTGAGGGTATGTTACTGGTACTATGAGTAATTAGAAATTGATTGTTTTCTAGGTTAGGCCCAGGAAATCGGGAGCCTAGCGTGCTACTCTCCTCCTGAATGAGGGCCATCAGGAGCCCCTGGCCTGTCGCACAGAGGCCTCCTCTGAGGAGGGGCTGTAGGAAGGGAGAGCCCAGGACTTGAGGGGGAGGACCACCTTGGACAGGGGAGTCAGACATGCCTGGAGGGGTGCCAGCCTGTCCCCCAGAGAGCTCCAGACCCACCCAGGGATCCCTCTGAGAGCTCTTTAGGCCAGAAAATCCATCAGGAAATGCTTGGGTTTTTTTTTTTTTACAGTTTGGCTTTGTTTCCTACCAGCATGCATTTATTTGCGGACTGTGGGCTCAGGCGATGAAGCCCAGGCTAGAGGCCTTGGAGGAGCATAAGAGGCAAATGACAACTGAACAAGCCTCCTTCCTCAAATCTAAAATACACATCCAAATCCAGGAAAGGAATTTAGAAGTCTCATATTTTGAACAAATCTCTTTTCTTGTTCCCCACTCTTTGATTTGCATTTGGCGCTGCTTTGTATTGTTTGTATATCAAATCTTGTCACAACCAAACTTAAACCTTCCATGGCTGGGTAAAATGTCTTACTGTGGCTCAGTTAACTGGGGCTGTATTCTTTCTAAAACCCAAGTCCCTCTGGATGGGGCATTTCTCGAGGACGGCCCTCCCTCAGAACTGCATGAACCACTCTTGGGTCTGTGAAGTGAACATGGGCCACTGGCCTCTCCTGTGGTGCCCACAGGCTCCTGGAGCTGGACCTGGGCAGAGATGATAAAGGGTAGTTCTTGTCTCTGCTCCTCCCTCCTGTTGCCCTCTTTGCCCCTTCTTGTACTGCCCTACCTCACCAACCCCTGTACCCCTAAGAGGGCAGAGCCTTCCACGAGTGTCCCAGCCAAGCCTGTCTAATGGAGTCTAAGAACCACCAACATGCCCAGAATCATGCACCTGAGTTGCCTCTAAAATGTTCTGAAATGGTATGACAACGTGCTCATCAGAGTGTCTTCATAAGCTATGAACCACATTTGGTTTCCTGAATGGGTCCCTGGGGGTGTGTATGGCAGTGGGGTAGGACTGGCCAGGTTTGGGAGAGGGGTCCTCATACAAGCCTGGCAGAAGGAATGGAAAATTGGAAAGACAGATAGTCCCAAGGTGTCAGGGTCAGGCCCTGTGGGCCAGTGCTAGAATGGCAAATCTAACAGTCAAGGAGCAGCTGTGACAGAGAGTGGAGTGCAGTTTCCATGGGACACCCAGGAGGCCTTCCCAGAGGAGAGGGCCTAAGTTGTCATCTTTTGTAACAGATGAGTAGGAACTGGGGGAAGGAAACTAGAAGGAGGACAAACAGGAGCAGCATGTGCAAAGGCCCTGAGGTGAGAGGAGAGTGTATGGCCTGTCAGAGGAGCTCGTGTGTAGGAGTGAGAGGACCACAGAGGGTGCAGCAACAGGTGAGGCAAGAGGAGCACGTACAGATCAGAGGAGCTCCCAGGCCATTGTGAGGACTGAAAGAAGACTCAGGGCAGAATGTCACAGTCTTAGGTATGTGGCTGGTCCATTAAACAGACTGAATGCACAGAATGAAGGCTGAGAAGTTTATTTTGTCCTCTCTTCTTCTGTCTTTTCAGACTCTCTTGAGAACCTAGTTGGGTATTTTTTTGTTTGTTTGGGTTTTGTTGTTGTTGTTGTTGTTGTTGTTGTTTTATTTTATTTTGGTTTGGTTTGGTTTGGTTTTTTGCTCCTGAATGAAATCTCCTGCAAGTCCCTTAATTTCTCTGGCCACCTAAAACAAAAACAAAACAAAACAAAGGACTTCAGACACTTTCGTGTCCTCAACCACTGTCATTTCCATGGGTAGGGACCCCGGAGCTCACCAAAGGGCAACACTCTCCACCCCTTCCCCCGTGGCCAGGTTAGGACTTCAGCACATCTTCTAGAAAGACACAGTGCCACCCCCATTGTATGCTTGCTCTGGTCCAGGACACCTGCGAGGCCCCCACAGTGGGCTGCAGATGACCACTTAAGGTCCACGGCACCTCTCTTTGCTCTTTCCACTTGGATCTTCCGTGCTGTCGCAGGGGATCACAAACTTGGTGTGAGCTGTGCGGGACTCCAGCACCCCTCCTTTGGAAGATGGAGGTTCTTGTTGCCTATTGGTTTTCCTAAACCTCTGAGAATCCAACCAAAACTGGAAGCAGAGAGAGTCCCATTTCAAGATCTTGTCACAAGCATATTTTAACGTCGTCCAAAGACCTACAGGTGGCAGTTGGGAAAACTCTTGTCTCCTGGGAGCCATACTGACAGTTGGAGGGTGGCCTCAGGGGACCAGGACGTGTGCAGGCACAGGGGGGGCTCTGAGGCATCTTGCGGAGGCTGCAGGGCGTGTGGCTGAGCCCCACGCATGGGCTCACACCAGGAGCGCCCTCTCATTAGCTGAGGTCTTTGCAGTTCTGCCCTTAGACTCGAGGTCAACACTGAGCCTTGACTCAGGGAGGAAAAAAAGGCAGCTCTTTTGATGGCAACGTAAAGCTTCCCCCTACCTTCTGTCTGGGCAACAGCGCCATGGAGCACAGAAGAGGTGGCTTTATTATTCACAAATGATGCCATGATTCTGCAAATTTGCCTCGGGAGGCAGGGACCCACTTCTGTTGATCCAGCCACCAACCTTCTTGTCACTCGGCTCCTAGTGAGTGTCACTTGTGGAGATCGATGATTGAGAAGACCTGGTCCTTGCCCTCCTGGGGCTTACACTTCACGGCAGATGCAAGTCTGGAAGTGGGTGATGCTGACATGATGTGACTAACAGGGTGCTCCGGGGGCACTGCAGAGGGCCCCAGTCCAGGGTGGGGACGCAGGTGCTTTGCGGGGAGAAAAGATAAGACTATCCTCTGGAGTTGGCGGACTGCTGGACAGAGGGGACTGTCTATAAAATCACGGCGACACCAGGCCGAAAGTGGTATGTGCCACTAAAGGAGTCGCAAGCAGGGCCCAAAGAATCCAGAGAAAGGGCAAGAAAGAGCAAGGGCTGGGGGCTTTGGAACCTGGCCATGGAGAACGGACAGAGGAGTGGAAGGGAGGCTGACCCGGGGCAAGAAAAACCAGAACTTGAGCAAAATGCCAGGATGGCAGACACTGAGTGCGCGTGGGGCTGGGGCTGGGCTGGGCTTCTGTGCTGTGCATTGCGCACGTGCAGGAGGGTGTCTCACTCTTGCAGAGGGGATGAGCCTGGGAACGCTGTGCTTGTAACAAGAAGGCGTGGACTGAGGCCGGAGCAGAAAGTGGGGACAAGTGGGGTGAGGCCCAGAGCAGGTGACAGGGCGCCTCCAGAGCAGTGAGAGCAGGCCGGGAGACTTGACAAAGCCTGGATGGAGCACCGATGGCCGTGCTGGCCCTGGGTGCAGGGGCTGGGGGGCGGGTGGGAGACCATGGGAGTCTGCAGCAGGTGCAGGCGGGGGTGGGGGACAGATGCTGCAAGCATTTCTTAAAGGCAGAGGTGATGGAATTTGGTAGGTGACTGTCATGAAAGTAAGTCGGGATCTATCCCGAGACACCAGCAGTGGGGTCCCACACAGGAGGAGGGAGCCCCAAATGGAAATTACAATCATGCTGATGGCATCTTTGGCTCTTTATTCACTCTCTTCCTCCATATCATTTTGTTTTCTCTGGCAGCCTCATCGACAGAAGAGGCTACATCCAGCCTGACACACCGCAGCCGGCCACACCGTCCAATGGAATTGCTGCGTACGGGGCCACACAGTCACAGAGCGACATGGTAGGGACCACCTGCAGTGGGGACCAGAGCTCCCTGCAAGGCTTCTCTTCTGCTTCTGTGTCACTAACCCAGTAACAAACCAAGCACACCTAGAAGCCTTCCTGGGACACCCATCAGCTGAAAGGCTCGCGCCAGGGATAAGAAGCATTAAGTGAAGGCGATACCCAACAAAGGATTATGGCCTTTGCTTGGTTGGTTTGTTCTGGACTGTGTAAGGGAAAGTACCTTGTGATGGAAAGCCCCCTTGCATAGAACCAGGGTGTCTGGGGGTGAGATACAACCACTCGAAGCAGGGGTGGCTGGCTGGCTGGCTGGCTGGAGGGTCCCTCTCTGTCCTTTGCCTCAACCTGTGCTAACCTCCCCCACCCCCACTTTAAGTGCGCAGCAGGTGGCCAGTTCTCCCCGCTTTCAGCCCAAACCTTAGATCAGCCATGCAAACCTTAATGCACATAATCAGACAAAGTGTTCTTTATTCAGAGCCAAAACTGAGCAAGTCTCTCCAAAGAGGGCTCACAGGTGTCCTGGGAGGTGTGCAACATGAATATGCTATATTTTCAGTCTGCAGGTGGGAGATTTGGGACAAGGACTGGAATCCCTCCATGGGTCCTTGAAAGCACAGACAGGACTGGCTGTGACCATCATTGCCTTAAAATTCCTTAGGTATCTGGAAGACAGCTTCACTTTATCTGGGACAGATTTCCGAAAGAAGTTCCTTGTTTCAAAAAGGGACCCAGTCTTTGGCCCTCCCCGGGAGCTGTTTGTTCTTTGTAGACCAGAATCACCCACAACAGAGTTTCCATAACAAGCAGGTCTAAGACCTGCCTTCTGGGGTAGACTGGGAAAGTGACAGCCTCCTGGACACTTTGTGTCATTTATAAAGAACTGCAAGGTGCAAGTCAACAGTCTTAAGACCATCTCATTAAGCTCTCAGGGCTCAGGGAAACCACTCAATCCCAGCGACCCTGCAGCAGCGTTTACAGCCCTGAAAATGGGCTCCAGCCCCAGCAGAAGGTTGCTGCGGGTTATTTGCTGGCAGTGGCGGTGACTAGCTTGTGTGGTGGTGCTTTGCTGATAAACCATCTCCTTTGAAGGAAAATACATTCACGTCACTGTCCTTGCCCCTCTACTCTCAAAGGGGTCACAGGACATCTTGTTCTGTCCATATTCACCCATGCAAACGACCTTTAAGAGTCACCACCTTATTTTTCAGAGGAGGAAAATGAGGACAGAGAGAGTAAGGAGAGAGGCCCACAGGAAAGGAAATTACATTTATTTAGCACCAATGGTGTTCAAAGCTCTTGACGATCAGAATCTTGTTTAATCCAAACCAACAATGGCAAACGGACATGCTTGTCTCTTGCCTTAAAAAAAAAAAAAAAAAAAAAAAGCTAGTACAAGTGGATCATCTGCCCCAAGGGCACATAGCCACTTATTTGTGGATCTGAAATCAATCTGATGACTTAATGCCCGTGTTCACTTCATATACTGCCTCCTTCGTGAGCAGACACTAAACACAACTATATCCATGTTCAGAAGTCTTTCTCGGCTATTTATGGGAGCGCAGCAAGTGTCCTGGAAGGACAAAATTCCTGTAAGGAGTTCTGAGCATGGCATCCACTGATAACTCCTGTGAGATGTGTGCTCGTATTTTCACACTTTGTGCATAGAGCCTCTTCCTGAGTCCCTACTGTGTTCTGAGGATGCGACTAGGTGGTAGGGATGCAAGGTCTGTGGAGTGCAGTCCTTCTGTCCTCAAGGAGGCAGCGGTCCGGGGACAGGGCACAAACACACACGGGAAGCATGTAGCAGGAACCTTCACTAGAAGATACCGCTGGCGGCAGAGGTCCTCATCAGATCCGACGAACTTACATTAGTTTCACCCTGCGACTCCCGTGGTACTGAGCCCACCGTGCTCTGCACTTTCTCTAGATTTAAAAAGTAAACAAGACCACCTTCACGGTGTTGACACTATTAAGCTGCTTTCTGTTAAGAGGGGGCGAGGGCATCGTTTATTAATTCCACAAACATTTATTGAGCACCTACTATGTGCCTCCGTGATAGCCGGAGAGGGCAGGTTTAACAAAGGAGACAGGGGGGTCGTTTCACTCTGTATGTTAATCAGAGTCATCAAACTGCTCGGGTGCCCTCTGGGGCCCATCCAGACCCACACCATGACCCCGGTGAAGGGCATACCCCTGCAGGCACTGGCCAGGTAGGAATGGCGAGATGCCACTGCCTCTTCCCATGGGAAGGCCACCTTCCAAGTGACCAGTGGTCTGTGGTGCCACCAGGATTGTTTAAAGGACACTTCTGAGAAGCTTGTGACGGTGAAGCAGTGCCATTGCTAAGCCCTTGTTGTTCAATCCAACGTACGGATTCTTTTTAAGGCATCTGTTCATCTCTGGCTTGGACTCTTAGGTCAGGAAGCATGAAAATATTAAAAACCTCAGGCTCCTGGCTCTCCTGCTCTCCCCTCTCTCTGGAGATAAACCACATGTGACATCCACGTGCCTTAAGCACCAGTCAGATCAGGGCTCGGGAAGAACTCTGACCCTTAAGGGAGTTTCGTCAGGCCCGACCCGGGCAGCTGTGGCATCCCGAGTCATCATGGGGGCCTGAGTGAGGACCCATGACCCTGGGTGACCTGCCAAGGCTGACCAGCCTCCACAGAGAGGGAGCTTCACTCATTTCCACAGTAAAGAAGCTCCACGCTGCTGAGTTCTATGGTCTACTTCTCCCCTTCAGAGACAAACTCTAAAAATCCTGCAGAGTCCGCTCTGCTCTCTGCAAACTCTAAAAATGTGCAGAGATGTCTCTTCCATGTGGGGAGCACTTCGAAGGCAGGCATCAAACTTTAAAAGGACTTCTTTATTCCCCTCTCCAAGAGGGGATGGGGATTAATTGTGCAAAGAGCCAGGCTTCCACCACTTACTAAATGAGTGCTTAACCTCTCTGCCTCAGTTTTCTCATCCATAAAACGGGAACATTGATATCCTTACCTTTTAGGGTTCTATGGGGATTAAATAAGTAAATGCATTTAAAGCACTTAAAACTTTGCCTAGCACAAGGTAAATATTATGTAAATATTAGCTATATTATTATTATTATTATTATTATTATTATCTTCCTGATATCCATGGTGACAAGATCAGCCAGGTCAGTTGCATCCACTCTGAGCAACTGGTCAAAAATGGGCATTACTCAGGTGAGGGAAAGAGCCTCGATGAGAAGCAGGGAGTGAGAGCTCCAGTCCTGGTTCCCACCAGTTATCTCCCTGCCTGTTTGCAACTTACTCTGCCTCTGTGGTCCTCAGTTTTGCCCACCTGCAAAATGGGAGCTGGGACTTATTTGTCTCTAAAGCCCCATCCAGCTTGAAGCTCTTTGTGAATCTCTGGTCTTTGCAGCTTGACAGGCCAGAAAAACAGAGAACAACTTCCGAGTCCCCGAGTCCCCGAGTCCCCTACACAGGAGAGGAGGCAGTTCTTCCTGGAGGGTAAACACTGTGACCCTTCACTCCTCCTACTCCTCATATGCCCGCCCCCCTCCTCCCGACCCAGACTCAGGACCCAGCACTTGGCAAAGGAGTGAGGCATATGCTGCAGTCTGGGCTTCATACCAAAACTTTCCCTTCTTATCTGTCTCATATTTCTCGAATTTCTAGGATAAATCCTACTTAGCCATGGTGTATAATCCCTTTTATATATTTCCTGGATTTAGTTTACTGGTGTTTTGTTGAGTATTTTTTACAACTATATTCATAAAACATTTTGGTCTGCAGTTTCCTTTTCTTGTTTTGTCTGGTGTTGGTATCAGGGTAATGTGAGCCTCCCAGACTGAGTTAAGTGTTTCTTCCCCTTCTGGTTCTTGGAAGAATTTATAAAGAACTGGGATTAATTCTTCTTAAAAGACCTGATGGATTTCACCAGTGAAGCCATTCAATCCTGAGCTTTTCTTTGTGGATAGTTTTTTTTGATTATTCACTCACTACTTATCACAGGTCTATTCAGCTTTTCTACTTCTTCTTGAGTCAGTTTCAATAGTAGGTGTCTTCTAGGAATTTATGTTACAAAGTTACCTAATCTATTACCCTGGTCTCTTTGGTCGTACATCAGTACTGTTTTATTATGGAAATAGATGAAAGGAGGAAAAGTGAAAGATTGAAAAAAGTAAAAAAAACAAATAGAAAATGAGAGTAATTTGTAGAAGTGAAGGAAGAGGGAAGCAGAAGCCCAGGACCGTGGTGAGAGGGAATAAGCAGGTGGAGTGAGCCCTGAAGGGGGGAATTGGTGTTTTGTGTTTCTCACGTGCTGTGAAATGCATGTAACTCCTCCAGGGGAGAGAGATGAGGGACTCTAGCAAAGTGACTTCCAGCATGGCCTGCAGGTCCTACGGTGTTTGCTTGGCTTTCTCCCGTTTGAGTAATATTAGGACCAGGAGAAATATATGAGAAGTTTCCAGGAACTGTCAAAATACAGGAAAACGAGCCAGCATATTTCATGATTGACAGTAAACTAATTCCTTGAGGCAAATTATAACATGCCTTTCTTTTGATTTGCTTCATCTGCCTCTAACAGACACCCCAACGAAGACCACCACAAACTGAGCCAACACATCAGGACCAGCAGTGCTTGCCCAGAAAGAACCCTGATCCCTGCAGGTTTTCTAGTATCCAATGCAGCAGTGGCCATCCCAGCACTTCCCTTCTGCTCTTTTTTAAACATGCATTATCACTAAGAGCAATCTGTCCACAAGCAATGCACCGTCTTCCTTTTTATTTTCTTTCATTAATTGGATATAATTAGAGCTTACAATGAATTTAAAAAAAAAGTTCTTGTGTCCCAATCCCCAATTAGATATGAAAACTGGCTTTAAATCCTTTAAATTGAATTTAAATCACAAGGTGAATTTCAGGCAGGTCTAAAAGTGGAACCAAGTGTATTTAATACAGAATTATACCATAGTCAAGTGGGTCTATACTAGGGTTTATCACTCTTTGCAATCAGCAAGTGAGGAGAATATTGATACTATTATTGCAAGGATCATCTCATTTAATCCCCACAACAACCTGCAAGGGATTCCCATTTTGCAAAGCATGAAACTGAGGCTTTAGAATAATGACTGGCTTGCTCCAAGTCACATAGCTAGTGGTTCAAGGCCTGTTGCATTCCACTAATTCAACTTCGAAAGCCCTCCAACTGGTGTCAGCTGAACCTCTTCAGATCTGGCCCTTCCATCGGCAACTGAGCTTCCTATAATCCAGTGGGTCTCAGCCTTGCGTGCTCATTAGGATCACAACACTGATATCCTGAGCCCAGTTAAGTCAGAATCCCCAGGTGGTGGTCTAAGCATTGGCCTTGTAATGATCCTAGAGATGATTTTAATCATCAGCCAACACTGAAAAACATCACCATAGCCTTCAAATTTTCTTGAGTGCTCCAAAAGTTTGGGTTAAAAGGAATAATTCTTGAGCTATATTTTGCTTTGACACAAAGAAAGTTTCTCTTGAAAAACCTTAAGTCAATCGGACTCAACTAAGACATGATCTGTTCAGAGAATATTCGTATTCAGATGTACGAAAGATTTTGACAGAAGGTGCTAGCAAATGAGAGGCCGGGGAGTTGTGGAACTCCCAACTAAAGTACTTGGATTCAGGCAAAGCTTTCTGGAGGAGATGACATCTGAGCCAAATATTAACAGATTAGTTACAGAGAATTAGCCACCCAGAGATGAGAGAGGTGTTCCGAGCAGAGCAGGCACAGAGGCACAAGCATACATGGGGTGGACCTGCATGCCTGTGCAGGAGCAGGAGGACTGAGTTACCAGATGTGGGTTGCAAAGCAGGTATTGGAGGGAGCTAGGGCATGAAGAGCCTTGGGTGCCTTATAACTATATTGACTGCAGAGACTGTATTCAGTGAGCAATACTAACAGATTTTTATTTGGGGTGATTGGAGGCCAGGAGGCTATATGTTGTGCAGAGGGAGGTGTGTTAATATGGAGACAGGGAAAACAAGACCCTCACAGCAGGCTTAGCAGCAGTGGGGTTCTCTGGGACCGAGAGGTGGGTTCAGAGAAGAGGCAACCACAGTCTGGGGCTTGGAGATGGAGTGTCTGTGGAGGTCTGGGGACAAGGAGTCAGGGATGCCCCCTGCCTTTCAGCTTGGTGACGAGTGGCCATAAAAGTCATCAATGAGAAACACAGGAGGAGGGGCAGGTTAGGAGGAAGCTGATGGTGGTGTTTGGGTGCCTGTAGACAGTGAGGGTGATGGGGAGTGCCCTGGGGGTAGCTGGGAAAGTGTACAGAAGATTTGCTTCCTCTTGCTTAAGAAGGAATGACGTGGTTTGTAGAAATTCACTTTGAAATAGTAGAGATGTGAGTCACTTTTATTAGTTATCCTAGAAGAAACAGCTGAACTGGCATTTTTAAAAAACTGAGTTGCTCGTGTTTGTCATCTACTAACCCGATTTCATCTCTCATGCTGGAAGTTTTTTTTTTTTTTAATCAGCATTTATTATCTTTTCCTGACTTTCTCTCCACCACCCCTGTCAACTCTGCCCTCACCAAGTCAAATCAAATCTCTTGATCTAATTGGACACTAGTGAGGATGCTAGAATAAAGCTAAAGATAATGAAGGGAAAAAAAGCTTTGCAAATGGACAGATTTAAGTACTCAAGGCAGCAGGGAAAGGTAGAGAGAGCTGGGTGATGGCATCACAGCCCCTGGGCTTGCATTTGCCAGTCCTGACGATGGGGGCTGGGACATCATGGGCAAGTCCCTTAATCCCAGAAGCCTCCAATTCCTAAACTGTGAAGGGAAGAAGGGGAGAGTGATGATCAGCTCCCTGGATGGTGATTGGTGCTGATGGAGACCCTGTCTGTCCCATCCTTCCAGCCCCAGTGGATAACACAGCCTGACATATAGGAGGTGCTCATTTTTTTTATTATAAATTTTTTTTTTGGTGTTCTATTTGCCAACATATAGAATAACACCCAGTGCTCATTCCATCAAGTGCCCCCCCTCAGTGCCTGTCACCCAGTCACCCCCACCCCCTGCCCACCTCCCCTTCCACCACCCCTAGTTCGTTTCCCAGAGTTAGGAGTCTCTCATGTTCTGTCTAGGAGGTGCTCATTAAACGTTCTATTGAGTGTGTATAAAAGTTGCCCTGTATGGTCTTGCTCACATCTCTTCATTCTGCACTTCATTCCTTCCTCTCTCCAGTTTTGTCACATTTGCAAAAGGCTCCACCATGAATATGAAACTAGGAACCAGAGGGATAGATAGTTCAGTGATGGCCCTGGTAGCATCCAATTAATCCATGGGCCGAGAGAGACCACAGTCTACCCACTGGACACTGTGAGCAAAGTGCCTGTGTGCTTTTCCAGGGACTCTGAAAATTTTTAGGACTTGAAAACAAATGACGAGCTCTAAAACATGAAAACTACAAAATAAAAATTAATAAATGTTTCATGTCTCTAAGACACATGAGTATGTCAACTTCATCACTTGTTAATTTTATTAATTAAAGTTGGCATTCGTGGAAATTTTATTACACTTTAGAAGTGATTCGTGCATTGGGTTTTTCTTACTCGATAAGAATTCCCAAGCAACATGATTACATGGAAATCATTACCAATTCTAAAATAGGTGAGTTACCCATAAATAAGTCTAAAAGTGAACTGACTTGAAGCCCCACACTCTCTCTACTTCCCTGTGCTGGTTTTGTTATGGGAAACCCAGGTTTCAACTCAGCTTACACCTGGAAGAACTCTTACTGATCCCAAGGCTCCTACCCATCACTGACAGTGCCCCCAATATATGAGAACATCTTTGGGAGAGGCTGGTTGTGAAAGTTCTAATGGAGGGAGAAAGAGACATGTTCTGTGTGGCTTCACAGCTGAGAACCAGGACCAGACGGTGGGCTTGGGATTGAATCCTGCCCAATCCAAGAAGGAGATGCCCAACACTTAGAAGCCCCCCATCCCAGCGATGTTTGGGAGAGTTAGCACCCCCGATTTGGGGTTGGGGATGGTTGTTTGATGCCTAAGTGATCATCCCTTTACTGCAAATTCCCAAGGAATAAAATGTTAGAAAAATAATGAAGGGACATCTAAAGCATTAAAATGTGTGTGTGTGTGTGTGTGTGTGTGTGTGTGTGTGTAGCCTTTGTCATCTGAATGCCTGTGACATTCTGAGGAGCCATACTGAAATTACGTGCAGATAACCCCATGCCAACTGAAGACCACATTTTCATTATTCCTATCTTCCTCAATATTGGCTTTTATTATTACCTAATATTGAAGTTCCTTACATATATGCACAGTTAGGACACCCAGCTATGGCCCAGTTTTTAGTGTGTATATCTCATTTGATTGTCAAGTGATTTAAAGTACTGTATAGCATGAGGATCATCATTTATGCTTATATCTGACACTTGTAACTAAAAGATCCTTTGGGACCATGTGCTATACACCAAGATAATAACGTAGTACATGGTTGTTGAAATTTTGGGTTTTTAAGAAAATCCTCTGTTATGTTTACTTAGCTTAATTTTTAAACCTCCCCTTAATCCAGTATCAAAAAAGACTAAACCTAGCAGTTATGTGATTTGTTAAACTAATATTTAGAGCTCTCCATGCATCATCTGAAAAATCTAAAATAATAGGAAAAAGAAGTTAAGCACACTTAAATGATAATGTTAAATAACAGAAGTAAAAGGAAGCTCTCCTCCTAACTGACATTTTAGGTGGATTTTAGAAGTTTATAGTGTTTCTGTAGTGTAAATGAGCACTCATAAGACCCCAGAACACGGCTTCACAGCCAAGCAATAATAAATGATGCCCAACGCTAATACTTTTGACAGAACTGGAGCAGAAGGAATAAATAATTTCACTCACTCTTCATCTGTATACAAGACCATCTAAAAAAAACTCCCAGCTTTGCTGTTAACATCACTTAATCTGTGTGCTAAGGTTTATTTCAAACAAGAAGTCAACTAGAGTAAAATAAAATATATTCCAACATGAGCTATTTTATTTGAAAATCTGCAGAAACAAAAAGTAAATTATCTCTATGTATGGTGTTTTCAAATTGTAACATTAAGTGATAATGTGTGTGACATCCAAACATCTGAAACCATAAACTTCTTTGCAAGTTAAATGCCAGTACTTCATTTGGGCAGTAAATCAGCCAGCCATCACAGTGACTTATTGCAACCACAGCAAATGCTCCAGCACCACTGCCAGTATTCATTTTATGCTGCCAACAGAAGGGTCTTTTCATAGACGCTCTTACAAGCAATCAGGTTTCTATTCCATTGGTATTCAGCACTTGGATGATTTTGACTTTTTATTTTTTTTTTTTTTTGATTTTGACTTTTTAAATGGCAACTTCAGAGGATTCAACCTAATATTTGATAACTATGGACCTTTAAAGGGTTGTTTTGGAATGACAGCATGAGTTTCTCAATATCCTGTTTGTAGTGGAGGGATGGTCACTGCCCGATATCCAGGCACTCGGTTGGTGTTTCTTAAGATTATATAACTGGTTAGATCAATAAAATATACCTAAGGGCGGCTGGGTGTTAGTGCTGGAACATAATCCCCTGCTACCAAGTTGTCAGAGAAGAAAGTAAGCAGTGATGTCGCCCCCTACTGGTTGAAGAGAGGAGTCTGCACATGAAAAGCCAAGAAAGCGGGCGGTGGCTTGAGAAAGGCTGAGCTAAGAGAAGAGATAAGTGAGAAGGAAGACAAGGAGGGGAGAAGAGGAAGAAAAAAGAAGAGAGGAGAAAAAGAGACGTGGCCAAAACACTGATGAAAGGAAAAAATGGAGGGGAAATCAGAGGAGAGGGTTGGTGAGGCCAGAAAGAAAATGAAGTAGAAAAAATCAACAAGAAATGGGCAAATAAGAATCAGAAGCAGTGGCAAAAAGGAAGCAGCGTAAGAACATTGTTTCATGGGTCACCTCCACATTGACCTTGAAAATACCGGCCAAGCTCCCAACTGGGATTGCAACCATGAAGGTTATTAGCCCATCCTCCTGGGAATTGTGGCAGTGTGCAAAATGAGGGAACACTCTGACCTTTAAAAAAAAAAAAAAAAATTAGGTGTCTCCCAATCATTGAGTCTTTTCTAAGAAGGAGATGTTCAAAACATGTGAAATTAATAGTATGAGAATTCTAGTGATTGCTGTCTCCCTAGTTGGAACCCAATAAAGTCCATCATCCTATGGAGCCAATAGGAGATTTATATGGGCAAACTAGTAGAACAAAGCCTGGTACCAGGGAACCCCCAAACAGACTTAGTCATCTGGAGGAAAACCAGTTTGAATGTGGCAAATTATCTTCAAAGCTATGAGTGCAGCAGGATTTTGACACAGGTTCATGGCCCCAGTAATCGTACTCGCTGACATCACTGCTGCAAGTTAAACTGGTGGGAAGGGATGTGAGGCAGAGAGTAGGTTAATTATTAACATGAAAGCAGTCCCTATAATGAAGGAAATATCCATAACGATCCTCAGAAAGACAGTTCTCTTTTAAATAGAAGTGTAGGAGAGGTGCTTGAAGTCAGTTAACAAAAGTCAGGATTCAAAATAGTCATTTTGAACATATTTCTGAGCGACTTATATTTAGGGGTTTTTGTTTTTGTTTTTGTTTTAGTGAAATGGTTCAGGGTCCATTGTTTTTCATGTATTAAAGCCCTTGGGCTTTACCCCTGCTATACTGGACATCATTTTTGATAGTCCTGGCGGGGAGGCTGAATGGAGATTTGTCACTGTTTCAATGAATTGTCAGTTTGGCCACAGGAAAACTCTGTCCACAGGAGTGGACTTAGGTTTGGAGGGGGGCTTTCTTTTTAAAAGAATGAAAATAATATGCCAGGAACCAGGACACGGAGGGGTCCTGATCGGAAGCCTCATGGCTTCAGAGTAGACCCACCTCCAGTACGTGTGGTCTTGTTGGCATCAGCAGTGATGCTTGTATGTAAGGCCTTGGAAGGCACATCCATCCAATTCCACCTCGGCGTCCCCATGAACATGAACTCTCAGGAACTAACGGACCACTTCATCCCGGGAGGTTCTGGTGGGTGCCCACCCGTGGTCTCCACTCCGGGCATGCCTGCAGGGGAGTGGTCAGGGAAAAGGAACTGGGCAGTGACCTGGAGATGGAGGGGCACCTCTGTCCTCATGCTGGTGCCTCTGACCTTGGAAATCTCCAGCTCTGCCCTCTCACAGAACTCTCTGTAACAGTCGGTCTTGCACCGATCCCTAAAACTGAATTTGCCCATTATTTTCAATAACAGAAAGGCTTTCTGCAGGCCAACAGAGACAAGCAAATCTGATTTGCAATTTTATCTTTCCTTAGAGCCAAGGGTGTTGCATAGACAGAAGAGATGAGGCAGAGGGAGGGCCCCAGGAGGGAAGACAGAACAGGATTCGGGCATCCAGGAAGGGCTGTGGCTCGCCAGCCGGCCTGCTGCACCAAGCCTCGGCAAGGGGAGGCAGTGTGCGGAGACCAAATGGTGATTTTCACAAAAGGTTCTTTGCAAAGCACGATATATCCAAAGCCCTAGGACAGTTTCCAGAAGATGAACGTTTAATCAGGAAGGCCGCTCTTGGGCAGCCCGGGTGGCTCAGCGGTTTAGCGCCGCCTTCAGCCCAGGGTGTAGATCCTGGAGACCCGGGATCGAGTCCCACATGGGGCTCCCCACATGGAGCCTGCTTCTCCCTCTGCCTGTGTCTCTGCCTCTCTCTCTCTCTCTCTCTCTCTCTCTCTCTCTCTCTCTGTCTCTCATGGATAAATAAATAAAATCTTTAAAAAAAAAAAAAAAAAAGGAAGGCCACTCTTCGCTGCCTCTGCCCTATCAAGACCGAGTCCCTATCAAGACCGAACCCGTGTGCCGGACCAGACTGATAGCACCCGAGTATGAGCGAAGCTGTGTGGACCTGCCTGCAGCCCTCACCTCGCTGCTTGGCACCTCCCACCAGCGAGCACCCCTACGCCTCCCCTGAGCTGGAGCCCCCTGCCAGACCCGCCCTTGGGAAATTACTGCGATGGCAAAAACCATGTGATGGTGATCTGGAAAATGCTTCATACAGGAGATCCCAGCCCTTGGCCCAGGCTCCCGGTGTTTCTGAGCTCCCTGGAGTGGGAGGAAGGCTAAGGGCAAAGCAAGGGTCTCCCCTAAGACTTGCTTTCCTTTGGTAAAGAGCTCTGCTCTTGCCTGGAATCAGGTCTTCCACCTTCAAAAGCCTGTGGATTCATAGAGACTGAAGCTCTCCCTCCTCTGCATCTGGGTTGGGGGCAGGGGCTGGACTGTGATTGTAGGGAGACCCATCTGCCGAAAGGACACACACTCATGGGAGCAAATGAAAGAAAAGAAAAGCCCAAGTGTCCATTGACAGATGAATGGGTAAAGAAGAGGTGGTATATGTATACAATGGAATATTACTCAGCCGTCAGAAAGAATGAAATCTTGCCACTTGCAACGACCTAGAGGGAACTAGAGGGTCTTATATGCTAAGAGAAATAAGTCCATCAGAGAAAGACAAATACCATATGATCTCACTCATCTGTGTAATTTAAGAAACGCGACAGATGAACATAGGGGAAGAGAGGAAAAATAGAACAAGATGGAATCAGAGAGGGAGACAATGGTAAGAGACTCTTAATCATAGGAAACAAACTGAGCATTGCTGGAGGGGAGGTGGAGGGGGATGGGGTAACTGGGTGATGGGCAGTAAGAAGGGCACGTGATGCGATGAGCACTGGGTATTATACTCAACTGATGAATCACTGAATTCTACCCCTGACACTAATAATACAGTATACGTTAACTTAATTGAATTTAAATAAAACATTTCAAAAACAGAAAGAAAGAAAAGCCTCAGGAGTCGGAACTTCCACGGACTCTCTGTCCTCCCTGAAGGCTGCACAGTGGGTCGTTCGGGCTGCTCCCCGTGTGGAGGTGGGTGACTGGTGGTGGGTCTAGGAGTTCCCTGGGCAAGGAGAGCCAGTGAGGCACCTCCATTGCAAACCAGCTAGCACAGGTTCTATGGAAACTCAGGAGTTCTGAAAAAGAGGGGCAGGGATAATAAGACAAGGCACGTTTATTAAGCACCTACTATGTGTCACATGCAGTAGCAGAAAGAGGTGTGCAGTCAAGCAAAGCCAGCCCCAAATCCCCGGCCCATGCCTAGTTTTATCTGTTAAGGTCTCAAGGAGGCCAATCGTTCATTAAGCCTCAAGGTCTTCCTTTGCAAAGAGGGGAAATGTGTTTGTTCTAAGAATTCTAAAGAAACTCAGTGCAGTGCCTAGCTCCTGCTTGAACCCACAGTCACACCCAGTCCTCCTCCCTGTGCAAGAGCAGTTCCTGAAACTCTCACAGGAGTTAACTGCACACTCAAGTTCAAGATCTCCGAGTGCCGCCCACTCTCCTTCTAGCTGAACCGGGCCCATGGCTCAAGGGAGGGTTCCCCATCCCCCATTCCACATTCGATCAGCTGAGAATATGCTTACACCGTTCCTTTTGCCCAGTGAGTGAAGGAGAGGACATGAGGGGTAACGTGATGGAAAAACACTTAGGAGAAAAGGAAGCATCTCGTTAAATGTTGCCATTCTCTTTCACAGATTCAAAAACCACGGTTCTTGAAGCTGATGGAAATTTAGCAGTGGGGAGGTCTAGGGCTTTGTGAACCAGTCTCATCAGACCCTGAGGGGCTTCTTTTTCTTTCTTTCTTTTCCCAGTAAAACATACATAACATAAAATTACCATGTTAGCCATTTTTCAGTGTACACTCTGGGGGTACGTCCTCGTGGTTGTGCAAAGATCGCTACCATCCACCTCCAGGACTCTTCATCTCTCAAAGCTGAGACCCTGTCCCCATGCACACTTGCTCCCTTGCCCCTTCCCCCGGGCCCAGGCACCCACCCTTCTTTCTACTTTCCATCTTCAGGATGTTAATGATCCTGGGGAACCACATATAAGTGCAATCATAGAATATCGGCCCATTTGTGACTGGCGTACGTCTCTTCGCATGACATCCTCAGGGTTCATCCGTGTTGTGGTGTGTGTCAAGACCTCCTTCCCTTTTACCACTCAGCAATGGTCCATCATCTGTCTACACCGCATTTTGTGTATCTGTTCATCGGTGCACAGACCCCTGCTTCCATCTTTTGACCATTGTGAATAATTGTGAATAATGCTGCTATGAGCATGGGTGTAGAGGGCCTCATATCTGTAAAACAATAGAGCAAAAGTGGTTTTCAGCATCTGAGAAACAGCCACCTGAGACAGCGATAGGTGGTAAAGCCTGTGACTCTATCCGTGGGATTGTTTCTTAATTAGGTCGTGTCTGTGATCAAGGGCCAGGAGCATGGTCGCCTTTGGCTGCATGTAACTCCTGGGGCACCTGTGGGTGATTTGGACTTCCGGCGGCTCACTTAGGTGCCAGGCATTGGTGCTGGGTGTCTCCTGGTGACATGGGGCTACTGTGCACGCTCTCTGACTTGTCTGACTGCGGTGTCACTAACTCGTTTCTCTCTCTCTCTCTCTCTCTCTCTCTCTCATCCTGCCCCTCCCCGTACCCCCTTCCCCGCCCTCCCCGCTCCGTGCCCATCTCATCTCGGCCTTCTCTTTGCGGCCCCCTCTGCTCTCCAGTGCGACCAAGACCAGTGCATTCAGAGCACCAAATTCGTTTTGCAGGCCGCGGCCACGCCCCTGCTGCAGAGCGAGCCCAGCCTCACCAGCGACGAGCTGCACCTGCCCGGGAAGCCGGGCCTGGGCACGCCCTGTGCCAGCCTGACGCTCGGGCAGCCCACGCCGCCCTCCTCCATGCCCAACCTCACCGCCGAGGCCGCGCTCACAGACATACTGCCTCTGAAAGAGGAGCACGTGGGCCACCAGTTCCTGACCCCCGAGGAAGCGCCCTCGCCACCCAGGCTGCTGGCGGGCAGCCCCCTGGCCCACAGCCGCACCATGCACGTGCTGGGGCTGGCCAGCCAGGACTCTCTGCACGAGGACTCGGTGCGCGGCCTGGTGAAGCTCAGCTCCGTGTGACCGCGGCCCCCGGGGGGTGGGGGGTGCAGACAGCGGGAGCCTTCCCATGACCCAGCTCCGTGGTGGCGAGGACGAACTCCTGGTCCTGGGGCGTGAAAACCGCTCGGAGAGTGGAGGCTGCTCCTGGGACAGCAGAGGAGGGCGGGGCCCACATGCCTGCAGCTTGCAGGCAGGTGCATCTTCCTTCCCCACCCCGACGGCTGCGAGCACCGGGGAAACAGAGAAGTGGCTGTTCCCAGGCCCCTGGCATCCGAGGGGCGGACCCAGGGAGAGAGGAGCCTGCGGGCTGCAGCCAGTCGGGGAGGAAAGGACAGTTTTCTGCTGGAGGTTCCTTGGTCCGCTCGCTGCTCTCGGGACAGACACGCGGGAAGGATGAGGACAGCTGTGGCCAGACCGAAATTGCACTTACGTGTTATGCTACTACTATTTGAGATAGACATGCCATTCCATTTGTTAATTTAAAAAACAAAAACCTCAAGGGGAAAAAAAAAAAAGACCAGATCTGGATTTGCATGCCACGCTACATCTGTTTACAGTGGTGTTGGTATTCAAAAGGAAGTGCTGCTTGCTTGCTTTCTTTCTTTCTTCTAATTTGGTGAATTTTCAAGTGCTGTTTTATGGGACGACCATGCAACACGCCGAGGCTAATGGACAATGCCATCACTCGCCAGCTTATCCAGCTTAACTTAGACAGGCGTAGGTGGCGCCCGGGCTGCAGAGGGCTGCTGGGGTTGTAGCCTATCAGTTCACCTTCTGTTTAGTAGTTAGACGAGCTATTGTGTTGTACCACGCCTGCCACAGTCTCCACCTCCTTGTGTGACCAAACTTCCTGTGGACAGCCAATAAAATGACGTCCTCTGTTATTTTGGATCTGCGTACGGTTATCCTTAACAGCTCGACAACACAGTCATCTGGATGGCCTGTTGGAGAGTTGGGTTTTATTAAAGTATCCCTAGGGAGGAATGGTCCCCAAGCAGCCAAAAGTAAAATCTTTGAATGGGGGAGCAGGTGTTTTCGGGGCGATTTCTCAGGCAAGAGGGTAGCTTTCTGACAGTGGGGTTTTCTCTCTTTTTTCTTTGATCATCTCTTTCTAACACAGTCTTAGCAGAATTTGCTCCATGTGGACAGATTGGCAGCAGCAGTCCATCTACAGGAGAGGGGAGAGGGCACGCAGGATAAGGGGCCACGGTGGGGCCATCTTCTGTGTCATGTTCTTGTGTCGCCAGGGCTCAGGAAGGGCAGTGTGAGGTCCTCCTCGGATATCAGAAAATGAGGAGGGGAAACCAGCTTAAAGTTTGGGCCCCGTTCATCATCATTCTTACCCAGGCACGAAACAGAATGGAATTAAGAAAATTACCACTCCGTTCAGTTCATTTATCATCTAGAAGGGAGCTGGCTCTGTATTTAGGGAATAAGTCACTTCAGAGGCAGCTGCAGGGACTCAGCAGGCTCTGTCCTTGCTTCTTTCCAGATGATAAATTCAACAGCCAAATCGACTCAAGTTCAAAATCAAGCTGGGGCTTCTCACAACCGTTGAGAAACACAAGACGCCCCAACGCTTTGCATTCATGGAAAAAGGCTGTTTCTCCTGAGAAAGAGTTGCCATTTTATAGAAAAGAAAAGGAAAGGCGAAAAGAAAAAAAGAAAAGCACAATTTAAAGTCTTATTTGGAAGAAAGCCAGTTCTTTGTTGGTGGAGAAATCTTTTGTGCTGAAAATAACCACAGAATTCTTGCACAGTGGTATCTTTGAAACATCTTTACCTTTAATATTGTACATACAAATAGAAAACAGGCAAAGTAAATTATATGTAGCCATTGTTGGTCTCCTGGACCTCCTAATGCCTTGAACTCACTTGGAATTTCTAGTAAGGGGAACAGAGCTCTTCCTTACACAGCCAGACACACTCAGGCTCACGGTCATCAATGCACAGGGATTTTCCCTGCACGCACTGCCTGTGAACAAAAAGCAACAGCCCTGAGACGTGCCTTCCATAACTTCCCTAACCTTCTGCTTTCTGCCTCCTTCCATCTACTGCCTGGAGACCTTGGGGGAGCCCTGGTCGTGAGGAGAGAGAAGGATGGGTCAGTTCTCACTCCTATATCTATGTGACTACATCCATTCCCAGCTTCTTCATCTGGAAGTTGAAAGCGATGGGCTTTTGAGTCTTTTTGTGTCTAACATCATCTAATTCAGTAGTTGTTCATTTCCCACATCTGGTCCTTTTTTCCTACCTCCTTATGAAAAAAATCCAAGGGATCTTTCATTTTTATCTAATAATCAAAATTTACATAATATTTATTACCAATCCTCCACCCCGCCCTCAACTCTGTCTCCCTTCCAGCTTATCATTTACCAAAAAGGGGATTGGGAATTTCGGTGAAACAAATCAAGGCTATTCAGGGTTTAAGAGGGAGATTAACTTGAATGAGCCAATTTGCTAAAACAATTAACTTCTTAAAACCCCAAACCAGAGAGATACTCACAGCCCTTTACTCTGTGGCTTAGAAAAGAAGGGAAAGTCTGTGCAGTGAAGGACTATGATCCTAGGAACTCCCTCCTGCCCCTGGGGTGTCCACATGATCTCAGGAAAGTGACTTCTGGCAATAGGCCTGCGTTTCCCATTCACTGATAAATATATATATTTTAAAATGTTGAGTGGTTCCATCAAGCTGTGGCTGAGTAGACCTTGATCTTTCTAAATTCTGTCAGTGTGTTATGGATTGATTGCATGCTGGCTATAAAAATAGGATAAATATTTTACCATGCTATTAAAGTTTGGACCATTATCAAACATATGCACACACATACACACTCATTTTGTTGTTTAAAAATTCATCCGCTTTCATCCTCGCAGGAGTGCTCCGGGGACTGCAGGCACTCAGAGGCTGAATTTAGCCTGAATGTCCTGGTCCTCAGAAGGATGTTGGTTGGAGCAACTAGGGTGACCGATAGCCTGCATCAGAAAGGGCAGGATGACATGTCATTCTGTGCCTGGGGAAAATTGGCCCAGCATTTGTACTGTGCCCATTTGAAAAAATGCTCATTCCAGCTTTCACATGTAATTATTTCAGCCTGTAAGAATGATGCCATAACCCCACCCTGGGCCAGCAAAATGCCAAATACCTCTTCTGGTCCAGAATAGCACAAAGGAAGAGCCTTTCACTCAGCACCACCTCCTCCAGGTGCACTATAGACTTCCCCTATTGTTTAGGATTATTGACTGGAATTCAAGATGAAAAGCAAACCCCATTTGATGAGCCATGCGTCTACTGGACCTGAATGGGTTTTCAAAAACACCCTAGCTTTTTACGGCCCTGGGCCTCGGCCTTCTCATCTGATTCAACAGCAAGGAAAATGAATTTGCCACAATTGACAGTAAGTGTCCCTGGCACTGGAGCCTGTAATAGCATCTCCAGGGAAATGCTGGAATTCAAGCCAGTCAGGGACCTCCATCAGTGGGGACAGAGGCTTCTGAAGGTCACAGCCTGATGGGCTTCTCTGCAGGTGTCTAGCCTCCTGCTCCCCAAGGAGGGGGGCTGTAACGTGGATGCCCCCTTCCTGAGCTCTGCCCACAATCATCCAGTGCTTTTCCACCTTGGCTTGTGGTTTTGTGTTTGCTAGAAGGTATCAGGAATTCACGTTCATTGTTCAAGGAAAGTTTCTAAAGTCAGTTGTCTTTCATTCATGCCCATGAATACTGCCTCGCCCGTTTAGTTGATCATCCAAGAAAAAAAAAAATAAAGGGAACAAATATCAAATATACTTTTCTGATTAATGCCTTAAACAGTTTGGAAGCTGAGCCTCAATCAAAGTGATGTTTACATTTTTTTATCAAGTACCTATGAGTTGTGGGGTCTAGCATATTCTTGTCCAAATGAGAGAGCCTTTCAAATGAATCCTTCCCCCCTGGTCCCCTCCACCTGCCCTGGAGCTCTGTGTATGGCATTGTATGCTGTTTTCCATGTGACCGTGTCCAAAACCACCTCCCATTGGTTCCCTGGAAATGCACTCCCCTCGTCTCTGTCTTCTAAGAATAAGTTATTGAAATATTAAATAAGCTGAAGCGTCGTTTTCTTTCCAATAAATGTCAAAGATGTTAATGGTTTTTTGTAACTCGGTAAATCCTCTGTCTAGTTGCCCATTGTACAGTCCTCGCAGTACAGCCAAGATGGATTTTCAAATGAGCGGTTAGTACATTAATCAAGCCATTGAAAATAATTGGGAGGTTGAAGATTAGATTGTTTCTGGAGCAACTGAATTTGCAGCTGCCACAAAACTAGATAAATGGCCTTAACTGGAATTATTTTTTAAATCTCATAAACCCCAGGAATTACATACAGAATGAATTGGAAAGCAGATGGGCATCTTGGACAGCATGAAGACTTGTCTTCTGTCTGTTGCTGACTTTTTAAAAGATACTTGGTATTGCTGATGAAGACATGAATGAATAACTCTCTATTTGCCCTAGATATTTTAAGATGGATAGTTAAACCGAGAGGCCATATGGCATATCCAAAGAGACATGTTTTCTGGGTTCTACATGAATGGAGATGGTTTTAGCCCGCAGTCAAAAAAAAAAAAAAAAAAAGGAAAGAAAGAAAAGAAAAAAAAGGAAGATTGAAGTCTTGCTTAGCATTTGCCCAGGGCATTCTGTGTTGGTATTTCACACTAGTCAAATATTTTGGTTGTGGGGGGAGGGGAGTGGTGGGGAAGCATTTTAACCTCTTGGTGGATTCAAAGTCCTAAATCAGAACAATGGTGAACACAATATAACGCATAACATTGCATGTTTTCCAAGATAATTATGCTTATTTAAGTGCCTTTCATGTTTAATCAATGTTTGCAGAATATATCTTAAACCTGAAATGAATTAAGAAAGTATTTTCCTCCTTCAATAAAAACTGCTAATGGCATCAAATGTAAACCTCAGTCTTTATAAGATAGATATTATCAAGGTCAACAAGGTGTAGGAAAGAATCGGATCGATTTGCATTCAATGAGTTTGCACAATGTACATCCGAAGAGTAATGGATTTTCTGGTCACAGATATCTGGATTGGTTTCTTACAGCTGTGATTCTCAACTTTTTAAAATTCTCCATGACTTTAGAGTGATGCAGAACTTCAAACCCCCTAATCCACTAGCTCTTTGTTCCACCTTCTAACACACGTACACACACCAGCCTTCAACCTTGATGGGTAAGAATTGTGTTTGCCTACTAGTCACGAAATCCCCAAGTTGACAGTGGCTTAGACACTTTCCTGTCATGCAAAATAAGTCCAGTGGTAGGCAATCGAGAGTCAGTGTGGTGACTCCATAATGTCATCAGTGCCCTGACCTCTTTCTCTCTTTCTGTTCTGCCATTCTTAACATGACTTTCATCCTCAAGGTCACTTCATGGTTACAAGATAGCTCCTGCAGCTCCAGCCACCAAAGCCATATTCCAGGAAGGAAAGAAAGAGAAAGGGGAGGAGCAAAATGGGTACATGACACTTAATGTGGCTCTCTTCAAAGAGCCGTTCCCAGAAATCTCACTCAGATTTCTCCATGGCCAATGTGGAGTCACATGACCACCCCTGACTACAAAAGAAGCTGGAAATCATGGTGTTTTAAGCTGGGCACAAAATTGCCCCAAATGTTGGGTTCTGTGAGTAAGGAAGAAGGACAAAATGAGTACTTACTAGATCATCACAACAGATAACCTTACTTCGTCCTTATTGAAAAGGAGACACTCCAGTTGACCTCATCCATTCTCCTCTCCACCAGTAAAGCTTTGTCTTCATCCACTTTTCTCTCCCTTTAGAGAGAGTTCTTACATACTAAAGTAGGTCTGACCCAGGCTCTTCCATGACCTCTGGGATCCAGCCTCTTCTCTCTTGCATCTTCAATTTCTCTCTTTTCATTAGTTGCTTTTCATAGGTCACCAAACTTTTCTTCTATTAAAAAAAAAAAAGGCAAAATCAAAGACCAAAAAATTCTCTTCCTAGTCTATCATTCTCAGTGTTCTTTCATGGTACACTCATGAGACAGGCCCTCCAAGTCTCCAATGGCCAAATCCAGTGGCATATCCAGGGGCATTGGTCTACCTTCTCTTTGACATCGCAGAAGCATCTGGCATCGATGCACTGCGTCGGTGGGCAAGCTGCTGTTGGATGGCCTCTAGGCTCCTTCTCACACAAGCCCTCTGTGCTTCGCCACCACATTCCCACCCTCTGATTCGGTGTGACACTGTTGTTCCAGTTGGCACCTCCTTGCATTCTGCTTCTTTCCCACACCCCCTAAATGAGGACATGTGGCAAGGCTTTGGTCCTCTGCCCTCTGCCCTTCGCTCTCCTTGCTCTCCTCTCCTGCAGAGACTTTGCCACTCCCATGCCTTCTGGACTCTATATTGGATTCCAGCCTCTCTGTCTCCCAGATCACCTCTCTTCCAAGTGCCAGCCCACACCTGAACCAGCTGCCTGGGAGGAGAAAGAGTTTTCAGACAGGATTCTGGCTCGGCTTACCTGAAACTAGCTCTCTAACCACTTGGGCGATGGGTAGAGTCTCTGCACCTGGTTTCTTTACCTGTGTATGAATGGCTACTGTTGGTGCAGTGTCCACTTAGATGTCCCATCATCACCCCAAACTCAGAATGCCTAAAATTGTATTCCACATCTTTTCCCCAAAACCAGTCCTTATTTCCGTTGCTGCTTCCCTAGTAGGGTCCTAGGCTGAAAATTCTGAAATGGTCTTTGATTCTTTGTTACTCTCCATATCCGGGAAGTTGTCCAGTCCTGTCTACTCTTGCTTTATGGGTACATCAAATCTGTCCCTCTTTTCTGTTTGATTGCTATCTTCACTATAGTCCCCAGAGTGTTACGATGGCTGCCAAGAGGTCTCCTCCCAAAGCTTTTCCTGTGCCCGTCCATCCCATGTGACCCAGGCAAATTGATCTTCCCCAGCCATGCTAGGTGCATGTCAGGTCTCAGGCAGGAGACTGAAAGGTATTTTTCTTGCCCATGTGCTGTTTGGACCAACATCAAAGCCTCTATACTCTGGTCCCAACTAGTTTTTCCACCCCTCTGTCCCTTTCTTGTTGTGCTCTCCTCTCTGACCAGCTGGCCTCCTCATCTTCTGGTGCACTTCCCACTCTCCCCACCTCCACTGTGTTCTTCCTGACTCTCCCCTGAATCTGTCCATGCTTTAAAGGCCTTGCTCAAGGACCCACACTTCCATGAGATATCTGATAGACCCAGGAACTCCTTTCCTCTGAATTCTTAAATTGGTCTGTCAGGTATTTTCTTAAATTGAGGTATAATTCACATGCCACCAATTCACCCTTTTAAAATGTATGATTCAGTGGTTTTTTTAGTACATTCATATGATTGCACCATCACCACCACATCTGTAACATTTCTGTCACACATTTGATACTCTTCCTAGAGTACCTATTATTCATATTCTTATGTGAATGTCCTCTCTCCCCATAAAACATGGGGGCATGCCAAGCAGAACAACTCACTCAGGCCTGAGACCCTCAAATGCTCAAGAAGGCAGGGCTTTAGGTGAGGAGGATACAGTGACAACAGTTCAGGAAACAAAGACCCAAACTCCCAAAGGGGATGCCACCCTGAAACATCACAGCCTCAGCAGAAAGCCAAGCCATCTTCCCTTTACCCCCTCTTATGTCCATCACAAGGAAATGTGGTTGTTGTGATGCAAGGCTCTCTGCCAAGGGAACCTGAGCTGGGGGGTGTCCTACTCTGCTCCCCAGATCCAGAATATCTGGGCTCCCTCCACAAGCCCACCTGAGGCTTCTCCTCCATTCCTTATTACGCATATTATACTTTGGGATAAAATAGGGGTCATAAGTCAATCATCTTATATAATTCCAATACAAAAAAGTTAACTTTTGGGGTGCCTGGGTGGTTGAGTTGGTTAAGTATCCGCCTTTGGCTCAGGTCATGATCCCAGGGTCCTAGGATCAAGCCCTGCATCAGGCTCCCTGCTCAGCAAGGAGTCTTCTTCTCCCTCTCCTTCTGTTCCACCTCCCATGTGCTCTCTCTCTGCTCTCTCTTTCAAATAAATAAATAAAATCTTTTTTAAAAAGAAAAAAATTAACTTTTTAAATATATAATTTGTGATCAATAGTAACATAATATAGATTACATGCTTTAAATTTTTCATTTAATAAAAATCTATTAACCAATTCCATTAACAAGCATTTTTGGCCACATGACAAAGGGTTAGTCACTGAAAAATGTGTATCACTTTCCATCATAGAATGTGTATCATAGAATGTATACACCACTTACCCATATATTATAATTATTTCTGGATAATAAAAGAGGACTTAAAGTAAGACATACAGTAGATATTTGTATGCAACTTTGCTAAAATCACATTTTGCTTTGAAACACCACCTAGCACAGCATTAATGCCAATATCAGTGCACGGGCTCCAAACAAGCATGAGCAGAGTTGATAGTTTTAATGAGATGACAAATGATAAAGGGAGAATAGTTTCCTCTCATATCACAAACAAGGTTAATTGTAATGAAGAACTGAGAAAAGAAATGAGTATATGGCATCTATTCACATATGAAAGCATATGTCATACATGCAAATATATTACAGACTATTATATGTTCACATGTACTATTTCTTACATAGAAATATATTTTGTATACTTTTTACTAACCTATTATATTCCATAAATTGGCTTGGAATTTGGAATGTATTTTCCCATGAAAGCGAACATTTTAAATGGTATTTAGAACCTAGGTCAGTCTGCAAAATAATCCATAATCTATCTGGAATAATACTATGACAGTCTTAGGATCTAAACTCCCCCAAACCTCTCTAAATTCTGAGTCCTGAGCCTGGTTCTCTGACCCTTGGAGCCCTGGGCCCCCTCAAGAGTAGACCACTCCTTACTATTATTTCTACACCACTACCAAACAGTCAAATCCATTTTAAGAAACACATGGACCTCAGATTTCTTTAAAATATGTACTAGGAAAAAACAAAACAACAGAAAGAAATCCTTAAGTTTTCTATTTCCAAAGATTCAAAATAGTGACCCTTCTTTGCAATGCATGTAAGCATACCTCTTAAAAACAACCTTTTCCTTCTTCTTTAGAGCCTTCAGGAATTTCAGCTGAGATGATTTTCTGGCAGAAATTCTAGATGATTCCACAACTGAATCCAACTTGACCAAACATGGACAACTCACTGGGGATTGAGAATTAATTTATTTTGTGTTACTATCCTAAATTGAAACATGCATTGTGTTTTGAGGCAGTCTAGCTGACACTGACCAGCTCGGTGGAAAAAAAATATCTTGTAAAGCCTTTTCAAAAGATTTCCTTGAAACCTAGTCAACACTCTGGAAACGTACAATGGAGATGACACTATGCAAGTGTTCTTCTTAATGTTCTTTTTTGAGAAATCTGGTCGGCAAACATCTGTTGGTGACACCTGTGCTTTCTGATTGAAATCTAGCCTGAGTATTGAAATTTAATTAGTTAGGTCGGTCTGGAAACTGCACTAGAAAACACAATTTCTTGAGATAATGAGAACAGATGGATTCAGAAGCCACCAAGGATTATTTCAAATCCATTGTTTCATGGAAATATCAAATAGGGCTCTCTGTGTCCCTAAGTAATAGCTTCAGACCAGCTGTGTTGAGGTCATAGGAGGTCCCTGTGAACTGATGCTCTGTTATCTTACTGAAATCTTAGGACACCTTGCCTTCCATAGGCATCCTCCCAAGATCTGGATAAAAATTAACTTGCTGCAATAAAATCTAATCCAAGAGCATGATGGAAGGTAACTGAAAATGTGAATCTGAGGACCCTTTCAGGAAGCTCATGACCACCTCAAATTCACCTTTTACACTAGTCTGGAGGTCTCCATGTGCACCTTCCTCTTCACAAAGACATCCCTTCACTTCTGCCTCCATCGTATACAGGATACAAATGAGGGACCTCATAATACAAGCCTGGTCACGTCTGGATGTGTCAGCTTTCCTGTGACTTGGCACTTCCTCAGGACCAATGGCCTCCTATGCTATGGCTGATCTACTTTTAAATTCTATACTATCAAAAGGAAGGGCCTGGCATTTGTTTCTGCCAAATGCCTCCATATCAGTTTATCATCAGGTAGGATCTGTCCTAAGAATTTCGAAACTCTTTCCTTGGCATCCTTCACCTGCCAGGAGGGAGGCTGGGCCACAGAGAGCTACATAGGAAAGCAGTGCTTTTTCTAAAAAAGGAGCAAATTCTTTCTCTTTCTTCTTTCTTTCTTTCTTTCTTTCTTTCTTTCTTTCTTTCTTTCTTTCTTTCTTTCTTTCTTTCTTCTTTCTCCTATCAACATGTCAGCTGCTTTGCTGAGTTGTCTTTTTTTTTAATGATTTTTTTAAAAGATTTTATTTATTTATTCACAAGACACACACATAGAGGCAGCGACACAGGCAGAAGCAGGCTCCATGCAGGGAGCCCAATGCGGGACTTGATCCAGGGTCTCCAGGATCACACTCTTGGCTGAAGGTGGCACCAAACCTCTGAGCCACCGGGGCTGCCCAAAACAAATGATTTTTAAGGAAGGTGGTTTTTGACTCATTCACTATGAGAAGTTGACTGGAGAGGAATGACCATCATCATGGTGTCTCCAACAGTCATTTGAATTTTCAGATAAAACATGTTAACATAATTGCTTTAATGTGATATCTTCACATCCTTTTTAAGGCTTCTTCTTTTTTTAATTTATTTTTTATTGGTGTTCAATTTGCCAACATATATAATAACACCCAGTGCTCATCCCATCAAGTGCCCCCCTCAGTGCCCGTCACCCAGTCACCCCCACCCCCCGCCTACCTCCCTTTCTACCACCCCTTGTTCGTTTCCCAGAGTTAGGAGCCTCTCATGTTCTGTCTCCCTTTCTGATATTTCCCACTCATTTTTTCTCCTTTCCCCTTTATTCCCTTTCACTATTTTTTAAATTCCCCAAATGAATGAGACCATATAATGTTTGTCCTTCTCTGATTGACTTACTTCACTCAGCATAATACCCTCCAGTTCCATCCACGTCGAAGCAAATGGTGGGTATTTGTCGTTTCTAATGGCTGAGGAATATTCCATTGTATACATAAACCACATCTTCTTTATCCATTCATCTTTCGATGGACACCAAGGCTCCTTCCACAGTTTGGCTATTGTGGACATTGCTGCTATAAACATCGGGGTGCAGGTTTGCTGAATTGTCTAATCCTGAATCAACCCAACCTCAAGTTCTGAGTGAGCAGGATTTATATTTACAACTTAGGTATATGCGCCCCATTGATTCCTAGAAGAACTTACAGCAACATCAAAGGATGTTGATCTATAGGACTTAAACAAGGTGTTTTTCTCTCAATTCATTGTGAAGCCACCACCTTCCACTCACTGAGTCTGTGGCCCTTCCAAGGGATCCTGGCACACCCCAGAAGAAAGAAGTCAGTTCTTATCCTGGAGTGTCTACATGGACTTTTATAAGACCAGGCCAGAGACAATGAATTGAAGAGAAAAGACCGAGTCGGGTTTAAATAAAGATTTGGAAGGATATCAACTGGCCATCTTTTTTCCACTGGGAGAAGAGTTGAAATTTCTGTCTGGACTAAGGGAAGACTTTGGAACAATGGAAGGGTCCCCCTGCTCCTGACCTCATGGGGTCTTGGTGAGGGAAGCCTGCTGCTTTCCATGGCTTTTGGGGGAAACCTGAGGGCAGAGGGGATTGGGGCCTTGCTTCTTGGGTCAAGTCTAAGGAGACAGGTAGTCTGCAAACCAGCATAAGAGTGGCTAGTGGAAATCAGAGCAGGTCAGTAAAAGCAGAGAGACAGAGTTCCCACCTCCCTCACTCCAAGGTCCTGGCCAGGCCGGGAGGAGCAGCTGGACATGTCCTATGCCCTGGGGCCAGGTGGAGCACCTAGGCACAAAATAGGGGAAGAGTACTCAACACCCGTTACTTCCACCCATTGGGGAAATTCATAATAGACTGATTTTTCTAAGAATACCACTTCACTGCCACACGCCACAGACTTTCCCTTGCAAACACACAGACCTATAATGTTTACTATATGAGCAGCATCCTACAATGACAGTGACCCTGCCTGTGGTCAGATGTGGTCACCACAAGCAGATATAGCCAGATACCACAAGTCCTGGCCTCTGCGGCTGATGCAGATGCTGAAGATGCCTGGAGAGGAGTAACATCTCTGCAGAGGCCGCTGGGCAGAGATGATCAAGAACATAGGCTGGTTCCCCAAGGACACTGACAAACACCTCCCAGATTCTAAAGAAGCCTCCAGTTCAGGGCAAGAAGGAATTCTAACTTGACCAAGGAAATCCCTGACTTAAACTGAGTTTACCTAGACTAATTTTTTTTAAAGATTTTATTTATTCATGAGAGACACACAAAGAGAGGCAGAGACATAGGCAGAGGGAGAGTCAAACTCCCCACGGGGATCCTGATGCGGGACTCGATCCCAGGACCCGGGGATCACAACCTGAGCCAAAGGCAGACTCTCAACCCGAGCCACCCCGGTGCCCTAATTTTTTTTTTTTTTTTTTTAACTATGGAGGCTCAAAGTTGGAAATTAAGTAGGTCTCAAATATTGGCTTTTTTTATAATCCCATTTTTGACTATGACATTTGTACCCATCACAAAGAGACACTTGGTCCCTGGCCATGTGGAGTTCCCGCCTTAGTGGTATGAGGGGCCAACACAGAGATGAAATCAGCTCCCTGACTTTCTTTCCACCTTCTGGTCTGTTGTAGCTACTATGGCCTCTCCTTGCAGACAGAGGCTTCTATTCCTCAGTCATAGACCAGCCTCTGTTCCTCAGACACACATGGGCGTCTCCCCCTCAGGTCCACCTGGGCCTCTCCTACACACACACACACACACACACACACACGCACGCACACAGCTTTGTCCTCACACACAAACAGGCCCCTCAGCTAACTCACTGGGAACTTCCTTCCCCAGGTACCATGTGACTTAGCTCAAATCACTGTCTCTGAAACACCCATGCCCTTCATCAATCTCCAGCCCCTTTCTTTGCTTTTAAAAATCTTCATTGCAGTTTTTGCTTCTCAACATTATATACAATATTGAAGTTGTTTATATTGTTTCCCCGAATAGAACATGAATCCCATAATAAACAGGAACACTGTTCTGCTCACCACTGTATTAGAGCAGGTCTGGAGCCATACCTGGCACGTAGTAGGTGCTCAGTGCTTTTCGAGTGGATGAAAGGTCTTAATTTAGAGGAGACTCCATACTGCAGCCAGCAAGTGCACACTCCCGAGTGCCTGTCCTTCAGAAGCTGCACTTGCTGTTTTTGTCCTGCTGTCCTTGGCTCCGGCTTCAGAAGGCCCATCAGTGCGTAATTTCCCTACTGATTTGGAGCAAGTTTGAGAAATACCAATATTCTGCATCTGCAGGAAAGATCTATTTTTCTCATTTATGGATTTTTAGTACAGTCATCATAACTGCTTGGGTTTAATGGTGTGCAAATGCTGTTGGTTTGAGTCCCTTAAAAAAAATGTAAAAAAAGAGAAAAAAAAAAAAAAGAACAAGAGGCAGTGAGGGAGTAAAAAGAAATATCTGTCTCCTGTTTTCTAAAGCAGGATGAAGCTCCTTCAACAACATCACCTCCCAATAAGTGAACTTTGCACGGACTCTCACAGGGATGCTGAGCCGACTCTGTGGTTGCAGAGAACAAGGAAGGGCGGCTGTTAATTTCATGGCCACCTGTCAGGGCCTCAAAGGTGGTGACCTGCGAGTCCCCACCTGCCCCCTCCCCTACCCCTCCTGCCTTCTGCCCCTCTGTTCATGACTATTTTGGGATTTGCTGAACCTCCACTGACGGAGGAGTAAAGAAGAGAATCCATGACCTGAAACCAGCCTTCTAGAATTCCTTTGTCAGCAGAAGTGGTTCCAGCTCTGAGTATTAAAGAGAAGAGGTCAAAATTGTCCCTAAAACTAGATTTTGGGTAATCCACCACTAGAACAGAGGATAGGGAGGAAATGGCTGGTCTGGGGACCTACAGACTGCACCCTTTATACCCCATGGTCCCCCCACTCCTTGTCACTTCCTCCTGTCCATCCTCCCCTTGGTGGCACGTGATCTAGTGGTCCTCACCAGAAGCAAACCCTGTCGTGTCCTTATCCTGTTTGAATCCCTGCTTCCTTGTCCTCAAGTATGCAACTCCAGTGGCCTAAAATGGTAATCACTCACCTCTAAGCTCCTCTTGGATGCCCACAGGCCATCTCCCCACCAGGCCCACCCTGTCTGCCTCCCTTTCTTTCTTTTTTCTTTTTAAAGATTTTATTTATTTATTCATGAGAGACACAGAAGGAGAAGCAGAGATATAGGCAGAGGGAGAAGTGGGCTCCTCCCAGGGAGCCCAATGCAGGACTCAATCCCCCTGGGATCGAGACTTGGGATCACTCTCTGAGTTGAAGGCGGATGCTCAACAGCTGAGCCACCCAGGCATCCCCCCTCCCCTTCTTTCTGAATTGGAGCCCCATTTTGAGGCTTCCTTCCACAGGAGCACTGCACTCTCCTGTTATGTACCCTGATACACTAATTATCCCCCCAATCTAGTTATTCTCTCACACTCAACTGCAAGTTCCTTGACCGCAAGAAGAGCATCTTTCATCTAAGGATCCCTGGTGCCTGGCCCATTATAGCTTTCAAAAAAAAATTAGTGAATGAATGATAAATGTATGACTTGGTTCTTCTACAGTTTCCTTTTATTCAAGATGTTGAACTACAGCATCCAAAGTCAGAACTTGAAATACTCCCCAAAATGTCATTATGGAGAAGCACTGGCCACTACATATCTGTTAGAATGGCCCAAATCTAAACACTGACAACAGAAAAAGCTGGCGAGGATACAGAATGACAGAACTCCCATTCATTGCTGGTGGGAGATCAAAATGGTGCAGCCACCCAAGAGGACAGTTTGGAAGATTCTTATCAATGAAACTGAACATACCCTTGGGGCTCCTGGATGACTCAGTCAATTAAGCATCTGACTCTTGATTTTAGCTCAGGTCACCATCTCGGGGTTGTGAGATTGATCCCTGCGTCGGCCTCTGTGCTTGAAATTCTCTCTCTTCCTCTCCCTTTGCCCCTCCCCCCCCAAAAAAACCCTAAACATTCTCTTACCATAGGCTCCTGCAATCTCACTCTTTGGTTTTTACCCAAAATAAATAGAAAACATGTCCACACAAAAACCTGCACATGGATATGTATAATAGCTTTATTCATAACTGCCAAAACTTAGAAGCAACCAAAATGTCCTACAGTAGGTGGTTGGATATCTAAACTGTGATATATCCAGTCATTGCAATATTATCTAGCACTAAAAAGAAATGAGCTATAAAGGCATACAAAGAGATGAAGGACTCTTAATTGCATTATTACTGAGTAACAGAAACACATCTGACAAGGCTGCATCCTGTATGATTCCATCTCTATGACATCCTGGAAAAGGTAAAACTGTAGGAACAGTAAAAAGATCAGTGCTTGGGGGGATGGGTAAGGGATGTGGGATGAATAAGTACAAAGGATTTTTAGGGCAGCAAAAGTACTCAGTTTGATATTATAATGATGGACACATGTCATTGTACATTTGCCCAAACCCATAGACTGTATATAACCAAGAGTGAACTCTACTAATGTAAACTCTGGATTTTGTAGGTCATCCATTGTAACAAATGTATCACTTGGTGAGAGATGTTGATAGTGGCAGAGACTGTGGGTGCAGGGGCTGGGGGGATATGGGAATACTCTCTATTTTCTGCTCAATTTTGCTATGAACTAAAACAGCTCTGAAAAATAAAATCTATTAACTTAAAAAAATACACTGACCACCACTTCAAAAAAGTAATGACATGATAATAATGATCAAAGCACATGCACACACCCACAGTGGGATGAATCATGAAATCAACAGAGGACATTTCCTAAATGTGTCTCCCTTGAAAAGCCACAGCTGGTACAATATCCCATCAGATGGCTTCCATCCTGGGTCTGACCGGAGGCAGCCCCAGCAGGCTCTCTTTCCCCTGGATTAGGCCCTCCCTGAGTAGTGCCCAGGGTCCGTCTGAAGACAGGGACCTTGGGATAGAATGCTTAGGTCCATCCACGTTTCTGGGGAGCTGGGAACATGGCAGTATAAGCTTGCAGTCAGGAAAATTGGCTCAGGATTTCCTAGGTTGGGCCTATTTTAGGCTGATTATCAGTAGTTGGTTTCCTTTGCAGAGCAAAAGCCTGTTTAGCCTTGTACACATCCGACTGCCTGATTTAGAAGGACTTCAAGGGATCTTAAGAGGAAATGTGTTTGGAAAAAATAAGAACATTCTACTGCTGCAGGCAGAAGTAACAAGGGCCGGAGGCTTCTCCCACTTTGTGCATGATTACCTCTGAAGACTGTGAGGGAATAAGAGCCTTCCTGCCCCTTTGGCAATGTATGTCTACTGAGAACTGTTTGTGGTGGACATTTGTAGTTACCCCAATGCATTCCTTTCTACAAGGACTGGATCTCTCTATTCCCTAGGGAGTGCAAGCCTGACCAGGGTACTGCGCTTCCCCCATCACGTCCCCATGGAAGACCCCATTTCTCAGAAGCTGCTGCAGAGTGAAAAGACCACCCAGAGTGGTCAGGCACAGGGGTCCTGGCCCTGCACTCACCACCACCCAGCAAGTGTGAAGGACGTTCATTGTGTGTGCCTTCATTCCCATCTCAGTGTCCATAACTTTGAAAGAAGCTGAGGCAGCCATGTAGAGTAGCAGACAAATTGTCACGGAAAAAGTAGGCCTTCCAAAGGTGAACCATGGATTTAGCAAGTTTCTCTGGTTTGCCCCCTTCTCCAAAGCTCTGTGAGAAGACTACTACAGGGATAGAAAAGACACCAAAAGCATGATGGGGAGCCCCACCTTCTGTGGAACTCACAATTCCTCCATCCAGCTAATCAGCACGATTTGCCAACAAGGGAAGTACGTTAGTCACTGGCCGACACCCAAGTCAAAGTGACTTTAAAAAAACAAGAGGATTTATTGCTTCGCAGGGATAACCCAGCACCAGCCTGGCTTGATCCAAGGGCTTGGTTTATGTCCTAAGGACATGACCTCTCAACCTCTTTCTCCCTTCTCTCCATCTCTCAGGCTCTGTTTCCTCCACATTGGCTTCACCCTCAGAACCAGCCCTCAGAGTGACAGAGCAGGCCCTGATGTGCCCCAGGCTATGTCCTCCCAGTTCAGCAACCCCAGTGAAGGAAAGTAGGAGGGCTCCCTCTTCCACATCTGCCAAGGCCTGGGACACATTCATGAGGCCTACACTGGCTGGGCTCAGCCCTGAGCCAGTTACAGGAGCAAGAGGACTCCAGTGGCCTACTGGGCTGGGCCTAGGTACCCACTGCTGCCAGAAGTGAAGAGGCAGCCCTCTTCAAGCAACAGGGATCAAGAGTAGAGGGGTGGCTCACCACGCGGATGTCAGGGCGGGCTGGCTGTGACAGTCTCCTGATGTCCCCCTGCATTAGCCTCCACTGGATGATCCCAGTGTGTAGACAAAGTCAGGAACACCACCGCTCAGCCAATCTAATGAGGCCTAGCAGAGACTAACTCTGTGGAGCCTACCAAGCATTTGCCAAGCCCAACCCTGGAGCCATCCATCACCCTACGTGCCTCCCTCACCCTCACATTTGGTCAGCCACTGAGTTCTTCCAACCTCAAAACTAGCAGCAACCTGCCCTCCCCTCTCCGTGCCTGCTACCGCTGCCAAGGCCAACAAGGATCCCTTGTATCCACTTCTCATGGCTGCTAAGTGCCACAAACTTAGCAGCTGAACCCAACAAGAATGTACTCTCTCAGTTCTGAAGACCAGATGTCCACATCAAGGCACCAGCAGGGCCATGCTCCATCTGAGACGCTGGGTAGAAGCCTGCCTTGCGTCTCCCAGTTCCCTGGGGGTGGTGGCAATGCTTGGTGTTCCTTGGCCTACAAGGGCATCACTCCAATCCTGCCTCTATCACCTTGTGGCCTTCTCCCTGTGTGTCTATGTCTTTACGTGAAGGTATCTTCTTAAAAGGACACCAGTCAGATTGCATTCGGGCCCATCCCAATGGCTTCATCCTATTGATTCTATCTGCAAAGACCCTATTGATCACACTCATAGGTACCATAGGTTAGGACTTCAACATATCTTTTTGGGATCTGTTCAACCCATGACATCACTTCTATCCTAAAACATGGATGGCTTGTCTGCAAACACCCTCTCAACTCTGCTAGAATGTTCAGTTCCCTAGAATCAGCTGACGCACCCTTTAGGGCCACACAGGAAAGCAGCAAGGTCTGTCAGGAGCTTGCAGGTGGGGAGGAAAAGGCAGGCAAGACCCTTCATTGTGGTTTCTGAGGGAAGGAATGGATGAGGCAGGCTAGGCAGACTTGATATTGGCAAATTTGAATAATTTCTGTGGGCTCTGGGGAGTAAGGCTCCTCTTAGTGACTGGCACCCAGATCTGGGTCTGGCCTATGGGATTAGGGCAGGTGCACAGTGGCCCAGAGTGTGATAGTCAAATAGAGGAGGTGTTTGGGGCTTGGACTCTGGATTGGTTAGTTTGTATATGAAAGGTGCATCCTGGGCAAATTGTCTACTATCTCCAGGAGGACACTAGCCCTGGAAGGTGCAATCCCTCAGGGTCCTTTATTTATTTGTTTGTTTGTTTTATTTTTTTTATTTTTTTAATTATTTTTTTTATTGGAGTTCAATTTGCCAAGGATGCACCTTTCATATAGCATATCACCCAGTGCTCATCCCGTCAAGTGCCCTCCTCAGTGCCCGTCACCCAGTCACCCCATCCCCTGCCCACCTCCCCTTCCACTACTCCTTGTTTCCCAGAGTTAGGAGTCTCTCATGTGTCACCCTCTCTGATATTTCCCACTCATTTTCTCTCCTTTCCCCTTTATTCTCTTTCACTATTTTTTATATTCCCCAAATGAATGAGACATACAATGTTTGTCCTTCTCCGATTGACTTACTTCACTCAGCATAATACCCTCCAGGTCCCTCCATGTCAAAGCAAATGGTGGGTATTTGTCGTTTCTAATGGCTGAAGAATATTCCATTGTATACATGGACCACATCTTCTTTATCCATTCATCTTTCGGTGGACACCGAGGCTCCTTCCACAGTTTGGCTATTGTGGACATTGCTGCTAGAAACATCGGGGTGCAGGTGTCCCGGCATTTCACTGCATCTGTATCTTTGAGATAAATCCCCAGCAGTGCAATGGCTCAGTCTCAGTGTCCTTAAGAATCAGATATCAAAGTATCTGGGAAGCCTGATTAACGCAGGGCTGCATACTTCCTGTGTTCTGTGACCCTGCTGGCAAGAGTCCTCTGTTCATTCTGGGCTGTGTTTACATCAGAAGTTGTTACTTTAGTGTCTATGATATGAAGTGATGCAGACATCCAGGCCAGAGCCTTTCCTGAGGCCTTTAAATGTGCCAAATCGGGTTCATCAAGATGCCCCACTGGAGGACTCCCCCTTGCCCTCCACAGAAATGGTAACACAGCCAGGTATTGAAGGCACACTTCGCACCCAGAAGTGCAAGGAATCGTGTCCTCACCAGGTGCCAGGTCCTTGTGCAAATGTATGGCAGCAGGTGTGAGAAATGTGTTCAAGGCTTCCACAGGTTCTTTACATGCCTTGGGTTTAGGTGAATCAGAGCAGTGTAGCAAAAGAATATTATATATTTAAGCTGCATGTAATCACTAAAGAGCAAGCAGGCTCTCAATACAAAAGTACAATATTTCCGTAGAAGTTGCAGGGGGAAAGATAGACAACACCTATGCAATAGTTTTCAGCCAGGGCTCCTCACCTTTTGATCCACTGGGATTCCTTTTCTTTTCTTTTCTTTTCTCACCATGGATCCTGTGGAGTCTGTGACAAGATAATGATAATTTTATGCCCTCATTTTTTTATAAATCAAGAATATGCATATCTATTGATCTCAGCTTCTGATCATCTAGAGATGAGCAGCATCTCCATGGGGATTGTGTTTAATTCTAGCCAAAAGTGAAGGAATATGATGTGTTGGTTAGTCTGTGTGGCATCATTGTGAGCCAGCGGGTGACATCCCACACACTCTGTGATACGCTGACAATAAGCCATGAACTCCCATGGACTTAAAGATGCCCTAGAAGTCAGGAAATACATGCTTGGGGACCACTGGACCACAGCTGGAAGGACCCAGAGCAACTGAACTCAGGCATCTCTGACTGATAAAAAGAAATACCATCTGCCAGCTTCTTCAGAGGAAGGATAACCTCACAAGGACAATAGTAATCATACCCCCAGGCATTGCTTCAGCGAATCATCATAGCAATCTTATGAAACAGGCTCATACAAATGCAGTAAAACCCAAGGTCCCTGCCAAATGGGAAGCCAGGGGACCCCCCCACCCCGACTTCAGAGCCTGTGCTCTAACTTCTGCATTATGTTGGAAAGTGGGCTTTGAGGATCTCTAAAGGAAACTACTAGTCTGCATGGGCTGCCATGACAAAACGCCACAGGCTGCGTGAGCCTGGCTGAGCCTGAACAGATACTTCTCGCAGTTCTGGACGCTGCAAGTCTAAAATCAAGGTGTCTTCGGGGCTGATTTTGGGTGAGATCTCTCTTCCTGGCTTGTGGATGGCCAACTTCTTGCTGTGTCTTCACATGGCCTCTTCTCTGGGAGTGTGAAGGCAGAGAAAGAGCTTAAGCGAGAGAGAGACAGAAACAGAGAGAGAGAGAGAGAGCTCACAGGTATTTCCTAGGGCCCTACATGTATGACCCCATTTAGCATTAATTATTCAGCCTTAATTTATGAATTAGCCTTAACTTAGCCTTAATTATTTCTCTAAAGTCCTTACCTCCAAATACAGTCATATTGAGGGTTAGGGCTTCAATATATGCATTAGGGGAACACAATTAAGTCCATAGCAAAAATCTCTGCACTTAATGTGGATTCACCCACCACCTGGGGTATCCAGGCTCCACGCATCCGCTCCATGTGGAATCAGGCTCACCTGACACATCTGAGCACCTAATGTTCAGGCTTTGCAATACGGAAAGGTGATTTCCTATTCATAATTCAGATTTTTCTGGCTGCCAGAAAAAAACATGAGTTTGCAAGCAGAAAAGACTTCTGCATTGAGGAGCCTGAACAAACGTAAAGAACATGGGTGTTGGCTTCTGGCAGCTCTGAATACAAGCGCAGGCTCAGCTGCCTGTAAGCTGGGTGACCTCAGGTGAGCTACTCCATCTTTCCGGGTGTCAATTTTTCCATCTTCGAAATGTCACCGTCAGCCCCTAGCAACCCTCACAGGGTTGTAGATGAGCCGGCTTGTGTCATGCACCTGACCCATAATAAAAACTCAGAAAACATTAGTCGGATGCTGGATTGTCAGTTGCATTACCAGCCCCTGATTTGATGTCTAGAAGAAAGCCTTCCCACGCTTGACTGTATGCTTCAATAAACCCTAACAGCATCTCTGGGTCCCTGTCCTTAGGGTCACCAAGACATTGCTGTTAATGCAACATCTGCCAGTTTTGTGATCCTTTGGTTGTCACTATTCAACTAAATTAGAGTGACAATTGTCCCCCAGGAGCATCGGGTGTTGGGTAGAGCCAGCATCTCCTAAGAGTTGGTCGAAACTTGGGTCCTGATCTGGCTAGGCTGGTTCGAAAGTCTGCACTGTCACCAGGGCAGGAGCAGAACGTCTGAGCTGAATAACTTGTCCTGTCACTTTCCTGAGGGACTGTGGGATCTGCTTCCTCAGCGATGAAATGGCGCTGGGACCCTTGGTTCCCACAGACATGGCGTATGTGTGTGGCCCAAGACACTGTCCCCTACCTCCTGGGGCTGAGAACTAGGGAGCTGGCCAACTGATCGAGCCTAGCTTCTCTAGCTTCCCCATCCTGGCCAGACTCCAGTGAAGAGCAGGAGGGAAGTGGGCTGCCAGGCAAGGGTGGGCTCTGGCACCCAGGGAGGTGGTGCTTCCCACTAAAAGAGGGTGCTACTTATAGACCGACCAGCCGCTGATGGACTCTGAGCTCTACCGCTTGCTAAATGTGTGCTCCTGGGATGAACAACTCTGTGTCTACGTCTCCCCTGTCTGTAAAGTGGGCACCACTCTCTGTCTCCTTCAGGATCACTTACGGGATAGAAATGGTCCACGCAGAACACATAGCTAACGTGTAACTCTTAGTATATAGTAGGTATTACTATCTCACCGTTGTGATCTTACAGTTCTTAGGGAGATGGGCTGTCAGGTGGGAAGAGAACTGAAGCCCGGTCCCTGCGGAAGGTCCAGGATTTCAGGCTGGACAGGAAGGCAAGGACTGAGTGTTCTCAGGATGCTGGGTTTCTCTGAGCTGGCATCTCCTAGCGCATGATCATGGATGGGGTCCTCTCCAACAAAGGATCCCCTTCCTGAAATGCCTGGTCATGAACATAGAACAGGCCAGCAGGCAAATGTGTCAGTTGGGCAGACTTTTCCCTTTCCTTCACTGAGATGCGTGTTTCTTTCAGTGAGATGGAACTTTCCAGCATCCTAATCTCCTTTTGCTGTTTCTTCCACTGCAGAGCAAGAGGTTATGTACTGTTTATGTAACTAGGGGAGTAAGGAGATAGAAAAGAGTATTTCTCTTAGACATTCCTTCCTGACCTCTGCTGGATTTCATGATGTTTCCTGAGTTCCCCACAGATTTTCAAGACTCTAAACTCTGAGACCCTGAGATGAGGTTATCAGCTACTGCAGGGGCTGACCATACTATCGCAACCAGAAACAGGTTGTCTGGTAGCCATTTCTTGCTCATGGGTGGAGAGGGAAAGAAAAACAAAGCAAGTATGAGGCAAGGTGGGAAAAGTTTACTCAAAAATGGCCCGCCCCAGAACACTGCCCCACTAGACAGGGTACCCTGCTTGGCTTAGCCTGGATTGATAAACCAATCACCGATAAGCAGCATGCACTTGCCATGATTGGCTGGGCTCATTGGAATCCTCCTCTGACACTTCAGTTCTGTTAGGAAGTAGGAAGGGGGCTTGTGTGGCTTTGGGGCAGGTGACTGTCAGTGTCTGCTACCCAACCATGGAAACTTCCTCAACACTGGAGAGAGTCACCTTGTATTGAACAGGAGCTTGTAGTAGCCAGAAGAGACCCTTTGTCAAGGTGTGTCTGTACCTGGGAGAAGTGCAGGTCCAGGTAATTTGCACCTGTAGAGGGGAATGCAATGTCAGGGTTGGGGGGTCGTCTGGCAGGCTCCTTGCTCTGAGCCCATTACCATCACCCACAGCTGCTGTGGGGGCACAGAATATGTGCTCTACTGGGAGAGGCAGGTAAAGGGCCATGCCCTGGACCCACCCATCTTTCCCTGTCCCTCATCCTCTGGTCCACCCATTCACCCTTCCCTTCACCTCTGCTCCCTTATGAAAACGCAGCCCTGGAAGAGAAATCCTGCCTGCCAGAGGCTCCATCAGATCATCCTCAATCTGGAAAAAATGCCAGAGGACAAAGATGTCCCCTCGAGGGGATCCTGAACGGTCATCATCCCAAATGACAACAGATGTCTGCTCTCTGCCTGAATGAGCTTTGCTTTGCATAGAAACGCAATACCTCACTGACCTGTAACTCCTCTTTGGAGTTACAGTGGTCTAACTCATTGGGAATGTACAACTTCAGAAAACAGTTTTGCCAACTCCTCTCTGTAATGTAATTTTCTGGGTCGACCACTATGTGAGAAGCAGCTGGTGGTTTACATTTTAGGAGAGAACTGGTCATTCTCTACCCCAAGGTAGCTGACATCTCATCTATCCAGGCTCACATGATAATCTGACCTTCAGGATGGCAACTAAAATGTGTCCCTTATGTTTACACTGATGGGTTGTTGGTGACCATCCAGAGTACTGGGTTGAGAAGGGCTCAGGCTGCACCAGAAGAGTACTGTATACCATCCACAGTGTCTGCCATGAGCAAAGCCCAGGAATGATGGCGATACCATGACTGTGACATGCCCAGTCTAAGCTGCCACTCTTCAAGGGGTCTCCATGGTATTTTCCAAGATGAAGGAAATAGGTGTTCATACACCGCTGGATGGAGGCTTCCAGAGAAACAAAGCTGTGCTCAGGCTGAAGAAACCATGAAGAAACAATGACTGAGCCACCCAGGTGCCCCAAAGATATTTTTTCAATTAAGCCTTTTTCTAAGCCCTAGGGGACTTGGCATAAAGAAGCCAACCCTATCTGTATTTGTTTCTATTATTCTCTGTTTATAAAGATTATGGGTTAAATGATCTATAAAAAGGTGTGGGGGAGGGGGTACACCTGGGTGGCTCAATGATTGAACATCTGCCTTCAGCTCAGGGCATGGTCCTGGGGTCCTGGGATTAAGGACAGGATTAAGTTCTGCATCAGGCTCCCCACAGGGAGCCTGCTTCTCCCTCTGACTGTGTCTCTCATGAATAAATAAAATCTTAAAAAAAAAAAAAGGTGAGGGGAGAGGATAAAGTCTAAAAAATAGGAGTCCTGGTTCAGTTAGGTCAACTCTTTTGTATTCTTGCCATGTGACTCATCCATGAGAAAAACTCAAATTACATTAAATTTATGAGTAACTTGATGGTGTGTGACCAAGAAATGAAGAAGTCTTGCAACACAACTTTGTTTTCCAGGCTTGAGTTCCCTGGAATAGTGAGTTAGAAAAACTCTCATGACCAAACTGGCAGGCCCTGGAATCCTGGCTGGCCCCCTCCAAGCCCTCCAAGGAGAAGCCTGGGGTTTGAGCAGCAAGGGCGGGCCTCTATTATTTCAGCCTGGAAAACAGCTCCACCCCACCCAGGGAGAGCCAGCCATCCTGAAGGAGGAGCCTGGGATGGTGGACACCCCTCCTGTCCGAAGCTTTACTGAAACCAGAGCTGGGTGGGCCCCACCACCTGAAATACCTCCTAGAATTATGTGTTTGGCTATTTAGTGAAGCAGGGACATTCTTTCATGGTTTCTGTCTTGCTCACAGATAGAAAGGAAGGAAAAGAAGAGAAGGATAAGGCAGCAATGGCTGCCTCTGTCCTCTACACCAGACGTGAGGAAGCACCGAGTAGGGGAGCAGGGGGTCTACATGTAAAAACAACCACCATAATGGCCGCCATGTTTCAAGCAACCAGTGTAAGGCAAGAGCTGCCTTAAGTTCTTTGTAACATATTCCATTATAATTGCAAGGTTCACTGGATGAATGAGAACCCTGTAAAGGCTCCTGCTGTTTGTCTGAGGTCCCACAACTGGAGCAGCAGAGCTGGGGTCAAGGCAGCCACTCAGAGGTGAGCTCGGAGTCTGTGACGGTCAGCAAGCAGACCAGTGGTCAAGGCCTTATAACAAGGAAGAAGGAAAGCTTTTAGCTTGGAGGATCTTACTTCGAAAATGTTCAAGCTTATGCATTTGCTGGAGGTTTTTCCCCCTGATGCATTACATTCTAAATTCAATGCCCTAGAAGATATTGAATAGACAGGACAAAATCCATTAGGCTTGTTGATTTATAGCTTTTCAGCATTTAGAAGGAGCAGCTTTCAATGTGAAATTGATTGCATGCTGCAGCCCATTTTAGAAATTTGTCTCCTTTTGCCAGTAAGTGATTTATGCCATGCTCCCATTGTTGCCTCTTTTTGGAAGGAGGAAGAAATATCAACACAAAGCAAATTCAGTGTCCACTCTCTTTGTGACTCCAGCTCAACACTCCCATGGCCTGTCTCCACATTGTATGGACTGAAGAGTCACAGCTGTGTAGCTGTGGCCTCTGGTGCTTGGTCACCTAGGGGGCTCCAGTTGGGGACCATCCTCTAATGCACAGTTTCTGGAGTCAACGAGAGGAGAGCGGTGGGGATTAGTGAGGGGTTAGCTAGGGTTACTCTTGACCCTGCTCTTCCCTCCTCCCCCATACCTCACCTACCCCCACCCACTTCTCTGTGGTCCCTCCATCCTTGCATTGTCCTTCTATTTACTCCCTGGTGCTCCCTAGATGGGGAGTATCCAGAAGGCCACAGGTTTGCAATGAAAACCCTGCATCTCCAGCCCCCAGCCCAAGGCCCTGCCCACGGCAGGTGCTCTGCATACATTTAGTCGAAACAACAGTTCACAGCTGAGTAGCTGAGGTGGAACGGGCCTGTCAAAAGATGGAGCCGATGCTGTAGCTGTGGAGACACCTGTTGAGTTTGTCACGGGCCTCTTTGAACCACCATCCTATATTTCTCTGTGCATTCTAGAAAGAGATGGCCTGGAAGATACAAAAGACTTTGCCAAAATAAAGAAACTCTATATCCATGAGTTTAGAAGACCTGGATGAAAAAAATTGACGCTAGATCAGTTTAGCATAACTCATACTAGACATGTGTAACTAACTGCTCTGGTGAACGAACTTAACTTAGTATTGAATGCTAAACGAAGATGAAATGGCTTTGCTCTCTTGTACATTTCCAGTCCTTTCGTGATCCTATTCTGAGTCCTTATTTCTTCCATGGCACAAGGTTATTAAAAAAAACACAAGGCTTATCCAATCCATGTTAATCCACTCCTATTTCATAGGCCCACCTCCTCCCAGCAGTGATGAGGTCCTCACTTCAGAAATGTGGCACGAGGAGAGACGGTGTTGGCTCTTTCCACCCTCTCCACCTGCTCCTTCTTCCACTGTGCTGTGTAGAGGAGGAGGAGGAAGGAGAGACCCAAAATCTCCGCCCTGCTGGTACCATCTGGCTCTCCGTTGGCCGGTGGTACTGCTGACTGACAGGTACTTTCTCTGCGAGGTCCTGTAGGAGCCTCCTCATCTACGGCTCCCCTGGCTTGGCCCACTTGGACCCACCGCCAAGCCCTGCCCTCAGGGTACATCCCACAGCCTCCTGCTTCTGAGGCAGTGGCAAGGGACTCAGGTATGCTACTTCCCAGGTGTTCCTGGACCCACCAGACTCACCTCTTGGTGAAAGACCAGTGACTCTACCATTGACCTCTCCTCTGGCCATTCATCTCAAGTAGCCACAGCTGAAATGATAATCTAAAGATTCTCCAGAGTGGGTCCAGAATCAAGAGAAAAACGTTGCCTCCCTTCTTTTCCAAGCTCAGGGTGAAAATGTCTAAGTCTTTCAGAACAATTATGAGCTTAGCTGTTATGTTAATGCAGGAGAGCCAAAAGTCAGGACATACAAAAGAAGGGTCAATCCTAAAGCACTCACACTTCATTTTGGAATGAAGCCAAGGAGTCTAAGACAAAGGCAAACACACCTAGATGCTGAGACAAACTTGACTCAGGTGTATGTTTTCCTGACTCAGCCTCAATCTGTCCTGGGCCTGAGCAGAGGTAACTTAGCTGAGAAAAAAACTCAGTGAAGATGATGTGAGAGCAGAGTCACCGTTAGAGGAAAACATAACACCCTACCAGGGGCTCAGTGTTGCCAAAGCCATAGGAAGAAAAACAAAGAGGTGAATTTGAGCTTCCAAAATGAATCTGAAAGAGTCAATACTTAGGTCTCCTGATTCTTGGATGTTCTTGAATATTCTTGAGTAAGTCCGATTGCAAAGAGTAGTTGATGAAATATAAGTCATAAGGGATTTTGTTTTCTTTTAAAGATAGAGCCCACCCCTTCCAAATCACTACCACACATGTGAAGGTGACCTGGCTGTAACATCTGTCACCAGGGCTGATGTGGCTAATCTGGCTGGTAAGGCAGGTGTCCCTCCCTCCATCATCGCTCCACATGTGTGCCTCTGAAGCTGAGCACTCTGTTGAAGAGGACAACCTTCCCTGAAAGAGGGGGACCATTGTTCTATCCAGGATATATGCTAGAACCTCCAAACAAGCTCCCAGAACTCCTCATCCACAGAAGAATCCTAATGGCCTGTGTTGTATGCCTTTGCTGGTTGGATCTAGAATCTCTCCTCCCTTCTGCTTTCTAAAGGAAATTCAGATTTTCATTTGAGTAGCCTCCCTTACCTCATGCAGGCTTAGAGAGAGGTGGACCCCCCGGGTCAGGAGGGCCCTGATTAGTCTAAGAGAATGGGGTAACTCTATCTCATGCCCCACAGCGGTGAGGTCAGACACAGAAAATGGCATTCAGACAATCACAGCATTGGTTCAGCAGTGGCCTGTGACCCAGTTTGGGCTAAGGAGACACAAGCAGAGATTTGCTGGAAGAGACTGTGCCTCCCTCTGAATGATGTATCTTGTGGATGCAAGCTCTGGGGCAGCTGAGAGGATGTTGTCTCAGGACAGACACCAGGCTGAGGGTGACACTGACCCTTTGTGGGCCAGAGTAGAGGCACAGGGAGAGCTCAGAATCATGACGATACCATGGACCCAGGTGTCCAGCCAACCCTGACTCTGCCCTAACTCTGGCCTGCCCAGGAAGGAGAGCCGGATAAACACACTTAGCCAGTCTGGTGTTCTGCACCAGCATTTTAAAATATTCTAACAAGACTGATCATATAATTCACTGCCCAATCCAGCCCCTTTGGGGAGTGAAAGAGGTATTATTAATAATCCCACCAGGACTACGGATATGAACTGCGACTGTTCCAGCAAATCGGACCATGCAGTCCCTCTAAGTATAACTGGCAGACCGTAGCATCATCCAAACTAATCAGCTAGGCTTAAAGACAAAGTAAAATCTGAGTTATTTCAAGAAATAACGTAACCCGACTCAGGCCCAGCTCTAATTTCTTCTCCAAACTGCAGCCAAAGTGATCTTTTCAAACGTGCTCCCAGCACTGCGATGGCTTCCTGCTCTTCTTGGGAGGCAGCCTGAGAGCCTTCGCAGGGCCTCTCTCTTCTCCAGCCTCCCAGGGACTCTGCCCTCACTCTGCAAGGAGCACGCTTCCCTCTCACCCACCTGCTCCAGAGCCTCACCCCACCCCCTGAAAGTCTGCCCATCACCCCTCCAGCCTCCACCCTGCTCCAGGGGCCTACAGAACCTGCTGACCCTGTTCTTGCCCTTCCAAGCGCTCCTCTTGGCTCTCTAGCGTGGGTACAAGTGAACAGGGGTACACCTGCCCTTGTTCTTTGTGGTGTGAGCCCCGTGCCCAAGTCCTGGCCACATAGAGACTCCAAGCACGTGTGTTGAGTGACTACACGACTGCTGGGAATGCAAAGAGCAAGGCACCGCAGAGACCCTAGAGGGCCCATATTCAGAGTTCCAAGTGGTCGCTGCCCAGGTGGGGGGAGCCTTCCCAGGGTGCCGGGGAGGACAGACCAGCCCTCCCTGGTGATGCCTCCGACTCGGGGCACTGAGGCTTGCGGCCCTTCTCCCGTGGACCCCACCCCTAGAGCACATGGTTTCCAAACCTCTCCTGCGAGGGGAGCAGAGTGCTGGCAGGGGTCCTTTATAAGCCCTGAATCTGATGCAGCTGCTCGAGGTTCAAGGGGGAAGGTGCTGTGATGTTTTCCTCTTAAACCCTTAGCTGCAAAGGGATCATTTTTTCTTAACTTGCAGTATCTAAAGGTCAAATCTATTTCTTCAATAATGACCTCCCACTTTTGGTGGGCAGAAGTGAGGACAAAAATCATGCTTTTGTCATTTCAGCCTGAAAATGAGCTCCCTAACCATAATGCCTTTAGGGATGGCAGATATATGTGCTAAGGACAAAAGATGAGAGGAAAATCCTTTTAGGTCCTGCCTAGGTCTGTGTTCACACACTGTCTTTTTTTTTATTATTATTATTATAGAAAGTTTATTTTTAAAAAGAAAAAAAGATTAAAATTACTCATAATCCAACCACTGAATGCTAACTTGGTAAATTGGTGGTTCAGTCATTTTCTGTGCATATGTGATTTTTTAAAATATATATATATAATTGTAATAATACTGTGCATAGTGCTTGTGCCAAAACAATAGTTTACAAAAATTTTTCTAGGATATGATTTTTAATAGTATTCCATCAGGTAGGTATTTTCTATTATCAGATATTTTAGTTCTTTCTAATTTCTTACTATTATCAACAATGCTGTAATAAGATTTTTTTTTTTTTGTAATAAGATTTTTTTTTCACACACTGTCTTAAGCCTGTATTCTGATGGAGTAATCGTCATCACACCCTCTGCGTTACTTGTGCTGCAAAATCACTTTCCTCTCCTTGTTGTCAACTCCCACCATCACCGCCAGCAACTCGCAGGCCTTTTTTCTCTCCCATACAGCAAAGTTAGGCAAAGTCTTTCTCTTCCCCTTGGGCGGCCTTGTGAGGTTGGCAGTAAGTGAGTGAAGAGCAGCTCAGAGAAAGTGCAAGACTGGTCATCCTGCAAGGGAACACGGAGGCTCCCTCACATTTCCTATGTTGTTAAAGTTTTCCTATTGTTTGCAACATTGCTGCAAAGACAGTGTTCAAGGTACTAGTGATTGCCCCTCACATGAGGAATCACCCAAAAAAACCTCTCATAAAATTCAGTTTCTGGAGAATATCCATCTCTCTAGATTTTCTCTAATCAGGCAACGTGAACTATACAATCTGGCACGCCTCCTTGATGTCCTGAATTAGTAACTTCTGGCATGAGCACTAAATTTATCCACCTCACCCTTAGCCCCTGTCTTCTGAGCTCCTCTTATCTCTCCTTTCCCTGCCCTACTTAGTACACGCTTTCATATTTTAAGCTACCTTAAAACTCTTTTTCAAGTTGACAGAGCATAAATGATAAAAATTATTTTTCCTAATATTAAAAGTTTTTTTAATCTTATGAAACCACATTCTCTTAAAAGAGTAGTTCAGAATCACATTAAAGAAAAATAATCCCCAAAAGAACTAAACTCTCACCGAGAACTAATAACTTCAAGTCTGTTATGCAGCAAATTCTGTTTCCTGTCATTTAATTTCCTCAGACTCTGGATTTGTGTTTCCTGTGCCAGATCTATCATTCGGCCTCAGCCCTTGGAGGTTTTCTCCAGGCACCAAGAAAACCAACGTCCCAGAGGCTGCTGAGAGCCTGGCAGGCTTTTCCTGTTTGGGTTTGAATGAATATTTTATATAAAACCTCTGAATACCCTCCAAAAACTGAGCCAAGGACTCAGGGTAGAGAAAGGAGATTTTGTTCCCCATACAACCCAATAGCAAGGATATCTGTAGCCCTGGGAAATCCAGACCACCTCAGGGAAATTGGGGACAGGGTCCGGGCCTCTCGCCTGACCGGAGCCCCTGGGTGAGGCTGCCACTGTGCTGAACCGTCTCCAGCAGGTCAGAGATGCCATACTCATTATGTCCCATCAATTCTCAGAGTATTGCCTTGAATTCTTCAAGCGGTGATTAGATAATCATGCCTCAGGGGCAGAAGAAGAAGGAGCACATTCAATCAGAGCTTGTTATAATCAAAAGTTTAAATTAATGACACAGTACTGTGTAGTCATTATTGTGCATCTGGCTTTACTGGGCTGTAGTCTCTGCAAAGACGAGACTCCTCTTTTCCTCATCCATAGCAATATGCATGGCACCTGCAAAGAGTGCATGCTCAGTCTGTGTTTGCTAGAAAAGAGATCGTGGTAACGAGCAGAAATAATCATCAGTTTTCATATAATACTAGAGTTGGTATTGCTTTTCCACAGTAAAACCAAGTTTTTAGTTTGTATCTTTCTTTTTCCACTTTCATCTCTACAAATGGTACCATTGTTGATAGATTTCCTGCTGCTGAATACAGGTTGATTCTATACAGTCATTGACTCAAGAACACACATACACACACACTGACTCGGTAAGAGATAAGCTTCTTGGACACATTTCCCCAATATTCAGGGTTCCAGGTCATGCCATGTCTTCCCTTGTAGGTGGCCTGAGTTGACACTCCCCAAGTTTCAACACAACCATAAGCATAGACTCTGGAACGAGATTGCCTGGGTCAAATCCTCTCTCATTCACTTGCTACTTGTGTAATCTTGGGCAGGTTATTGAACTTACCTGTTACTGTTTTCTTATCTGTAAAATAAAGATATTCATAGTACTTACTTGTGGTAGGTTGGAAAAACAGTCACAGATTCTTCTCCCAGTACATACTTGCTTTGCAGCACCCTCCCACACTGACTCTGGGCTTGGCTCTGTGCCCTTACTTTGGCCAATAGAATAATAACAATACGAAGCAAGGAAGAGACTTGAAAAGCACTCTCCCACTGGGGTTTGCTTTCTTAATGCCTCAGAATACTGAGGCCATCATGCTAAAAGCCCAGGATAGTCTTCTAGAGAAAAAATCACATGAAGAGAAGAAGCCCCAGACATCCTAACCATTCCACCAAGGCCATTATAAACCAGCCAACCTCCAGTCAACCTGCCAACTGAACAGACATGTAAGTGAGCCCCACCAAGATCAACTAAGTCTAGCTCAGACCACACAAATTGCCCAGCAGAATCATGAGTCAAACAAATAGTTGTCGCTTAAAGACACTGGGTTTTGGGTTGTGCGGTAGTGTTGGATTATGGCCTCAAAATTCTTTGCTTTCTTCCCATTAGAAGTAGAGTCTATAGCCCTTAAATATGATGGGATTTTGACTATTTCAGCCAAAAGAGGCCTTCAGAAGTATAGTGAGTAATAGTGAGTAGTATATTTATACTTCTTTGTACGTCTGGTTATGTTTGATTAGATGTCAGGCATTATAAATTTTACCTTGTTGAATATTGGATATTTTTGTATTCCTAGAGATACTCTTTAATTTGTCTTGACAAAGTAAGTTACTTAGGGACAGTTTGATTCTTTCTGTGCTTTTAAGATTTGTTAAGTGGACTAGAGTCATATTTAAACTAGGACTTGTTTTTCCCCAATTTTGAGGCAAGAATCTGGAGAGTACACTACCCAAAGCCCAGTGAATCATAAGGTTTTCTAATCTGGCTTACAGGAATGGGATCTATCCCTAGCCCTATCTCACTATTTAACTAAAATACTTTTTTTAGGGGCACCTGGGTGGCTCAGTGCTTGAGCTTCTGCCTTCAGCTCAGGTTGTGATCCTGGAGTCCTGGGATCGAGTCCCACATCCAGCTTCTTACATGGAGCCCTCTGCCTATGTCTCTGCCTCTCTCTGTGTCTCTCAAGAATAAAAAAAATAAAATATTTTAAAATATATTTTTTAACCACAGTGGTTAAATAAAATTCAGAACTACCATAAGGTTGCTTTCACCAGGAATTGTACACGTATCCAATAAAATGTTATTTACCAGGTAACACTAGAGTTCCACTCATGAAAAGAATTGCATTTGTTTTCAAAAATACAGTAATAGGCCAGTCTAGTTGGAAGGTGAGTCTTCATTAGTTTGTCTGGCAGAAGACATTGGGTAAAAAGGGAGCCAAAGTGCTCTACATAAGAGGTTAACAAAGGGGTGCCTGAGTGGCTCAGTTGGTTAGCATCTGCCTTCAGCTCAGGTCATGATCCCAGGGGCCTGTGGTCGAGCCTCGCATTGAGCTCCCTCCTTAGAAGGGAGTCTGCTTCTCCCTCTGCCCTCCCCCCTGCTGTTGCTCCCTTTCCCCCCACTAATAAATACCTAAAATCTTTTTTTAAAAAGAGTTCAGGAGAAAGTAAGAGGAAAAGGTCAGGGAAGGGAGAGAAGAAACAAGATAGCACAGAAGTGGGCAGAAATATGGGCAGGGAGACAGAAACCCTTGATGAAATAGGGCAAAATAGCAAAGCAAGGATGTCCAATAATTTGGTTTTAGACTTAATTCAGGTTTAACTGTGGATTTAGATTCAGACGCTATGATATAAGCCTCTCCATGGCCTCAAACTGTCAGTAAAAGTCAGCTGCATACACAGCTTTGGATGATGGCATTTTGGAAAATGAAGTTATGAAGGTCATGGCCATTATGGGCAGTGAGGCACAAGTTGGGATAAGGAGATGTTTCATAAACTGAATTGATTTTGTGGAATCAGGATTTCAAAGCTGGAGGTAACCAAGGGAAATATAACACATATGGCCCTCGCCCTGAGAATTCCCTGGAGTCTGAAAGGAATACTACATCTGCAAGTATACATGGGACAGGAGTAAAAGTCAGTTTCACTCCAAACTTAAAGTACATGGTAACCTCCAGTTGACATGAGGTTAAATATAATGATTCTTTAGTGGCATAAGAATGAGCAGGAAGGGTTCAGAGGCAGGAGTCTATCAATATGACATGTTTTAGCTACTTTAACCTGTATCTAAAATAAAGTTCCACCTTTGCCTTTGCAAAAATTGTTTTTTTAGCATTTGCAGGATATAGTAGATTTGTGATATTATCTGTTCTCCACAGCAAATACATCATGGTGTAGTCCAGAAGCAATATTATTTTTTCACCGTCAAGGTTAGATTGTATCAATGATTCCTTGCTCTGGTCCCAGAGGCATGGATTCCCCAAGATTGTCTTAGAATGCCGTATATTGCTATTTACAGTAAGTAGAATGGTTTCTTCTGAAAGAGACCCCCGTTGTCTCCCCCAGAGCCACTTAATGTTTTAAGGGAAGCACAGCTGACATTGGATGTTGAGCAGGTTTTAAAGACCTTCCCACTTCTTAATTAGGAATCCTAGAAACTAATGTTCAACTTTCCTTCAGTTATTTTTCCTGGTGAAGAAGATGAAGGCATTGATCCTGTTTCTTCTTGCCTACCTCTTCATACCTCCCCCAAAGGTTAGTTCTTTAAAATCCTCTGTTAGAAAACTGAAAATTTGTAACTGAGGTTACAATTTTCAGTCACTCCCATGTTCACTGAGCCTTGAACAATATTCAAAGTCAGGGGCAGCTGGGCCTCCCAGCATCATCATGCTGAAGCATGACATAGGTTCAGATCCCAGCTTACAGGACACTATGCAAAACCCTTCCTTGCTTTGCCTTTCTAATTTTAAACTGGAGACTCTCTCAATGAGACAACCAGAGTGTTGATACGTATACTGGAATGTAGAATGTGATAAAGATAGAATTCCCATCAGTGAAGAATTAAAGAGAGTAGGGAAATTCAAAGCCACATTCCCAAGTCACTTCTTATTTATATTAAAATAAAATCCAGGGGCACCCGGGTAGCTCAGTGGCTGAGCATCTGCCTTTGGCTCAGTTCCTGATCCCAGGGTCCTGGGATCAAGTCCTGCATCAGGCTTCCCACAGAGAGCCTGCTTTCTTTTCCTATGTCTCTGCCCCTCTCTCTGTGTCTCTCATGAATAAATAAATTTAAAAAAATAACTTGGAAAAAATAAAATAAAATCCAAATCAACTACTTAAACATTTAAAAATATAAAAGGATTAGAAGTATATGGAACTGATTCTTTTAATAGAGAATGAGGAAAGTCTTTCATAACGTAGTGGTCTAACCCAGCCCCATGCTACAACATGGATAAACCCCAGGCACATGGAGCTAAGTGAAAGACAGTCACAAAGGGGCACCTGATGTATGATGCCTTTTATATGAAATGTTCAGTGTAGGCAAATTTACAGAGACAGAAGGGAGGTTCATGGTTGCCTCGGACTGGGGTGGAGGTGGAGATCTGAAAGGTGAAAGCTAAGGGGGACAGAATTTGTTTTTGAAGTAATAAAAATATTCTAAAATTAATTATGGTGGTGGATACAACTCAAGGAAAATACTAAAAGCATTTGAATTGTACATCTTGAATGAGTGAACTTCATATGAATTATATCTCAGTAACTCTTCTTTTAAACTGGAGGGATATAAACCAAATTATCAATAGTGGTTACCTCTGGATAGAGGGCTAGTAGATGATTATCATTTTCCTTTTACTTATCAATATCTTCAAAACTTTTCTCCAGTAAAGAGGTGCTACTATAGAAAGGAAGGAAGGTTCTTTTCCCAAGAAGCAAGAGGTGGCAGCCATGATCTGAGTCTACTTGCTTTTTATATTGAAGAACATCTCTCTTCAACATGTAAATAGCATGGTTATTACATGATACTGGGTTGGTTTCTGTATTAAATAGATAATATGTTTTAAGAAGATGTTTGTCAAAATGAGTTACTGCTTTTGAGAAGAATCAGTGTGACCTGGAGTGCACCTGCTCAGATCAAGCAGTGAAACCTTGGAATGATCTCCTGTTCAGTCCAGATCCCTTTGATTGTACGGACTCTCTCTTCTAAGTGTAAGCTTCTGTTAAATCTTTTGTTAGAATCCAGAGAGAATGTCCCTGCTTACCGAGATGTTCTTCTCCTGTCTTGTGCTTAACTGTATTTACTTTCAACTGGTATCCCAATTGGGTTTCATAATGGAAGTCACGGTCCTATGTATGGCAATCTAGTCCTGTACAATCCCTGACCTCAAGGAGCTCACAGTGTGATGGAGAAGACATGGAAGTGCAGGGCAGTGCAGGTTACGGAGGCAGGAACCAATCACCAAACACCACAAAGGCAAAGGTGAACGTCTGGACTTCATCCTTGGTCAACAGGGCCATGGAACCCTGCTGAAGGGTTTCAAGCAGAGAAGACTTGTTTATATTTGAAAAAAACCATCTTGGCTACTGGGAAGAGAGAGGGACTGGTGTGGGGTGAGCATGGAGGCAGGGAAAAAGGGAGACCATGTAGAGGTTTCAGCATTGAGGTCAGATTGCAGATGGCCAGGAAAACACCACATATGCAACAGCTGAAAGTTACCATTCCTCTCACCAGGAATATAGGACTTCACCAAGCAGTTCTCATAGCACTTAGTGCCTTCCAGCATTCTCCGCCACATCCCATTTACAACACCCTTATTGGCTGAGGCCTGGGTTGCCTGCTCCACCCCAGCGGTTTGCAGTGGGGTGGGTCACTGCAAACTGAGAGTGTTCTGAGAGTGGGTCAGGGCCTTGTTGCCCAAAAGGAATTCTGGGTGCTGTTTCTGAAAAGGGGGCAATCGCTGCTGGTTAACCAAAAGAATATAAGTATTCACTCTAGAGGGCATAAGAAACTGCTCTCCTGTTCTAAGACTTCTCTAAAAATAAAATCTTGGGGCCCCTGGGTTGCCCAGTCAGTTGAGCATTGGACTCTTGGTTTGAGCTCAGATCATGATCTTGGGGTCATGGGATTGAGCCCTGCATCAGGCTCCATGCCCAATGCAGAGTCTACTTCAGATTCTTCCTCCCTCCCCTTCCATCCCTCCTCACTCATGCTCTCTCTAATAAATAAATAAAATATTTTTTAAAAATAAAATAAAATAAAAAATGAATAAAATCTTGTTGCCATCTGGTCTTCATAGGCCTTTCATGATGGGGATGTCTTGATTCCCATCTCTCTAGCCGGAGCTGTTAGAGGGTGTTATCTTCAGTGTCTCCCCACCATTAGCCATTCCAGGATTTCCTCAGAGAACTCAGAAAATTCTAGGGCTGGTCAACTGGGTACTGGCCCTCTCTATCCCTTGCTGTACAGTTCTAGCCCTCTGTGGCCACCTAAGTGGATGTAGGAAATCTCCCAAGGAGATGCCTGAGTGGTTCAGTCGGTTAAACATCTGCCTTCAGCTCAGGTCAGGATCCCAGAGTTCTGGGATCAAGCCCTGCAACAGGCTCCTTGCTTCACTGGGAGTCTGCTTCTCCCTCTCCCTCTGCCTGCCACTCCCTCTGCTTATACTCTATCTCTGTGTCACATAAATAAATAAAAATCTTTTAAAAAGAAAAGAAAATCTCCCAAGGCTCAAGAGAGTCCTAGGAGGCCCTCTGTACGCATGTCTATTGACAATGATTGTTCCCAGCCTCCCAAACAGACTGAGAAAAAAAAATCTGGAGGCTCTGGTGGAGGGTAAAACCATCCTCTGTCATTCTAGATAGAAAGGAGTGGTCCCTTTGCCTTGGAGCTTATTTAGAAAAAATATAGAATCTCAGGAGGGCCAAGGACACTATTCCTTCAGGCCCACAGAAATGGTTCCTAGGCCCCAAGTTGACTTAGCAAACTTTGTGTTGGACAGATCTGTCCCAGTTTGCAAGCCTGCACAGAGGTGAGTAGGATGAGGAGAGGAGGCTTCTAGATTTTTCCATAGGCTCAGGAAGGGACAGGCACCCTCCCCAAGTGTCTTCTTCAAAAATGTAGTGGTCCTTGCCTCTGGAGGGACCTGGAATATTTCAGAAACCTCAACCATCAGAGACACATGTGACAGTCACCGTGACAACCAGGGACCGGTGATATGTACCTGCGTCTTTAGGGGAACTCTCTAAATCAGCTTCACTAAATCAGACACCGTTTGTGAATACAGAAACTCTATTCCATGTTGCACAACAATCTCATTGATTATCCATGATAAGAGTGATCATCATAAAAATAATGACAGGTAACAACAGTAATGATTCGTCATGACATCAGTAATAACAACAACTGTCAAGGCGATGATACTGTTAAACGAAGGAAGTAGAAAATAAACACCCAGCGGTGGTTCTCTCTGAGTGTCAGGATTACTTTGCTCCAGGAGTTATGCTTTGCATGCGTGCCCTGTGACGATGTCTTCATTCTCTGGCTTGCATCTGTGTAATCGCACTAATTAAGGAGGAAACTTGTATTTTTAGAAGCCACTTAAACTCGTCTGCGGCTGTGTTGTGTCATGTGCAGACCTGGGCCGAGGCTGAGGAACTCCAGAGGCAGGGCTGAGGCCTGCCGGGAAGCTGAGGGTCAGCAGGGCCGGAGCTCCTTGCTTCCCAGCCAGGGAGGGCAGGGGATCCGAGCTCTCGGGCCCACACACTGGCAGCCGGTGCCTGACGAGGAAGCTGGCTTCACGAGCAATGTCCTGAGGAAGCGGACAGCTGGGGCCAGGGGAGAGGAGGAAAGCTGATAGCGGCCGCCTTGCCAGCAGAGGCTCTGTCAGCCGGGCCTGCCGCTCCCTCAGGCCTCCCCGGGCCTGGCGAGGCTCTGTCAAAACTGCCAAAGGTTCCCTGAGTCCTGGGCAGCCCAGATCCTCCCGAAGATTCCAAACTGAGGAGGTTTATCCTCTGCTCGGAGCTTCAGCATAACCTCACTTCAGGAGACACTAGAATTTGGCTTTCGTTCAACAGGGAGCAATTGGCTTTCACCTGGCAAGTGCCCTGGGCCTGGACAGTTCTGCGGTTTGAAATCTTGATTCAGGGGCACCTGGGAGGCTCAGGGGTCAAGAGTCTGCCTTTGGCTCAGGTCATGATCCCAGAGTCCTGGGATCAAGTCCCGCATCAGGCTCCGCTGCAGGGAGCCTGCTTCTCCCTCTGCCTGTGTCTCTGCCTCTCTGTGTGTGTGTCTCTCATGAATAAAGAAATAAAAATCTTTTAAATAAATAAATATTAAATCTTGATTCGGTTGGTGTGAAAATGTTAACATGGGATTGGAAACACCAGGTGGCTGAAGTTTCAGTGGGTGGAGGTGGCGGCTTGCCCAGGCAAGGCCCAGGTGAGCTGGCAGAGAGTCCCTTGGCCTGCTTCCTGCATGAGCAGTCCCGGGGGGATCTGTCCACGGGGATCCAACAGCCTGGCAGCCCCGGCATTGTGCCGAGCGTTAGCCCGGCCCCTTCCCGTAGAACAGCCTGGATGGCTCTTGATAAAGAGGGAGTCCCTTCTCAGAAGCCTCCCAGCAGACATTCTCTCATTCATGGAATTGGGTCAGATGCCCATTACTTAAGCACGGCCCAGCAGGGTGGAATTCCCATCTAATTCAGCTAATTAAGGGTCACACATGAGGGGCTACAGCAAGGCCCTGTGCCTCCTGAAGCACAGTCATCCAATACTGGGAGGGCAGCAGATGGGTGCTGGGGGGGTTCCCAGTAACATCTGCCACACCTTGCTTCTAATCACCTGAGTTTCCAAAAAGATGGGTGTCCAGGGTCAATCAAAGCACCTGGTACAGTAGGGTGCACAGACTCCGAGGAGCTGTGAGCCCCCCACAATCAAAAGGAGAACAAATCCAGCAGTTGTTGAAGAAAGTTCACCAATACCATGGGTTTGGGCCTCTGCCCGGGGCTCTCCCGCAACCGCCCAGTGCTGTCTCAGCTGCCACAAACAGCACAGGCCACTCCCATGTGGCCTCTGCGGGAAGATGGGGGCATCTGGAAAGGTCACAGGCTTTAGTATTGGATGGACCTGGTTTTGAATCATGGCTCTGCCATTTCCGGTCTGTGTGACCTTAGAAACATTATCAGCTTCTCTAAGTGTCAGTGTGAAAGTGCAGATGACAGCATCTACTTCATAAGATTATTGCGAGGATTTTTCTTTTTTTTTTTAAGATTTTATTTATTTATTCATGAGAGACACAGAGAGAGAGAGAGGCAGAGACACAGGGAGAGGGAGAAGTAGGCTCCACTCAGGGAGCCCGACGCGGGACTCCATCCTGGGACTCCAGGATCACGCCCTGGGCCAAAGGCAAGCGCTAAACCACTGAGCCACCCAGGGATCCCAGGATTTTTCTTTTCTAATCAGAGTCCCTATCACATAATAGGTCTTGACCGATCAATGACTCTTCACCTTTGGAATTCTTAAGAATCTCTGGAGAATCTAAGCTTAACATGCAGATTCCCGGACCCCCAACCCCAGACATGCCAATTGCATGCCTCTGAGCCCAGTAATCTGCATTCTCAACCGCCACCACCACCCCTCACCCCTCGGGTGGTTCTGATGCCAGTGAATCACTGGCCACACATTGAGAACCCCTGCAGCATGCTGCTGGTGGTACATTATTCCTGTGCTGTTTACAGGAGAAATCAGAGCACAACAAATATCTCACACGACAAGAAAATTCATCTTAATTTTAATTATCTATAATTAGCTGCATTCCATTAAAAATAATTAAATCTGCAGCTTTTGCGGTCTAATTTTTCGCAGGCCTATTGGTAAATGCTGAATAATTCTGGTGGCATTCTTCTTGCACAGATGAGCCAAACACACCAACATAGAGGCAGGGAAGGCCTCCCCCAGGGAAGGAAGGCACCACCTCTACCTTCACGGCCAAATTAAGACTCTTACTAAAATTACCACGTGTCACATTTCCAGCAGACAACATCCTTCCAACCTCCAGACTGGATTAGTGAAGAGTCAGGCCCCACCTGGCCCTGTAGCTCTGTCTGTTCAATTGACTTCCTGTCCCAGGAAAAGTAATATGCTCAGAAGACCAAAGGTGAACCTCCCTCTTCCCCTCTTCCCTCCCCGAAACACTTTGGCCCTGCTGACTGGCCTCAGGAGAATCTAACACTGTTTACTTCCTATTTCCCGTCTCTGGGCCTACAGTGATTACAGCACTCTCACCCGGAAATCCCTGCTACTGCCCGTTGTTGCAAAACCAGAATAGAAAACATTTTGCAGAGCTGTGACTTGGAACAACAGGGCAGGGAAGACAAAAGATGTCCCAGCCAGCCTCTGAGAGTTGAAAGGCAATTCGAGGACAGCACGCAGGATGAGATTTGGTAGGGGTGGGCAGGAGGTGCTGGGCGGTGAGTTCTTACAGATGGGGAGAGGTTTGAGAAGGAGAGGGCTGAAGACAGTGCCATGTTTGGTTGTGTTATGAATGGCTTTGGGCTTATCCTGCCTGGCTAAGAAAGACTTGGCAGCGGTCAAGTTCATGAAGAAATGTGGTAGAGAGAAGGGTGATCATCTGTTCTTTTCCAAAAGGGCAAACCAAGGGCAAAATGAAATGAGATGAGATGGGAGGAGCTCTGATTACAGTCCAGTGGTTCCCAAATCTGCCCAGTTGCCAGAATCACTTCGAGTGCTGGTTACAAGACCCATTCTAAGGCACCATCCTGACACTCTTCCCTGGCAATTTGAGCAATCCAGTAGAATCCAGAACCACCTTTTAACCAGACATGCCTGACTGGTGGCCTCTTGGGACAACAGCATTTGTTCTAGAGATTCTTCATAATAGTTAATGCATTTTTCTGTAATTCACTAGTTACATATTTAAAGCCCTTAATCCTCACAGCCAGGGCCATTTTAAGCTTTCCCTGAGTCTTAGGACTCTGACTTTTGTGGCTCCCACCTCACAGCAAACAGACTACAATGTGCCCACATCCCACTTTAAATGGAATATTATCATATTACTTTGAAATTCTTTGTTTTGCTCAACTAATTTAGGGTCAGCAATCATTTCTCAGAGATGAACTTAGATAATCAGGAATTTTTGCAAAGTAAAAGAAATTTAATCCACAAGTCATTTTTTAATGTAATGAAAACTTCATAAACACAGAATTTGACAACTAAAGAAGTTTCAAGAATTTGGTTAATTCTTCTTCATTTGGACTTTGAAGCTTCATAGAAGCACTCAGCCCTGTGCTGGTAGTAACTAACAGACCAAACACCAAGCCAGCCAAAGCTCTGTGAGGTAATATCACTTTAGAGGTGAAATAAACCACAGCCACATAAGTGATTTCTCTACACACAGTTAAGAGACACAGCCAGGACAAAACAGTAAGTTTCCTAATTCCTATGGCCATACTCATTCCACTGGCAACAGAGAATGTACTAGATGGCTCTGAGCACACTGTCCTCCTTAGACAACTATTACTTCCTACAACATACAAGATTCATGGGCGTTGGTGTTAGAGACCTAAGGCCTGGACAAAAGGCGGTGTTGACACCTAAAAGGAAATCTAAGATTCAGAAAAAAACCAGTAACAGGTGATTTCAGAGCTCATTGATCAGGTGGTCTCAGCCAAAGCACCTCATACACTGTTCACAATAAGAATCGCTCTCACAACCTAAGGTTTGCACATTCAGAGTGTGTTAGACATGGAAAAGCTGTTATCTAACCAAGCCACCCAAACAAAATAAAGCAAAAAAAAAAAAAAAAAAAAAAAAACAAGGAGGAAGGGAACACAACTTGGGAGCTACATGACGCCTTCCTTGGCTGGGGATGAGATGCAGATTGTAGGAGTATGGATGGAGGCAGTGTGAGAGCTTCATGGAGGAGCTGGCCAAAATTCTCCTTAAAAGGTCAGGAGAGGCTTCCCACCACACTGGAGCTCAGCCTTCGTGGCTGAGAGGGGGTCCTCAGGCAGCTGGCGGGGGGGAAGCATGAGTTCTGATAAGAGACCTACCCAGACCCAAGAGATAGCCCTGTGGAGATGGCCAGTAGATAGGATGTTATTAGTGCTGGGGTCTTCCCACCAGGGCCATAGACTCCATGTTCTCCTGGATGGTGTCACAGAAGAAACAGAGTCATCTAGCTTGTCCTCCTAGAATTTATTTACACATGGCATCTGTCAGCATCGTGGGTGTATGACATGTGAAGTCCCAGGTTGAGGTCCATGGAGACATCTGAGTAAGGGCAACACACGGTAAGCAATCCCTTCTTTGAAACACCTTCACAATTCTCTCCAGATTTAGCAAACCCTACCCTCACCATAAGTAACCGATCCCATAATAAGTAAAGGGAGCCTCATTCTGCCAAACCCACATATAAGAATTTCACCACCAGTTTGAAGATGTTTGCCTTAGAAGTCACCCCCCATCAGGGACCCTGCTAAGCACTGACCCATGAACCTGTGAAGAGTCTTGAGAGGAATCCAGGTTCACCTGAGATTTGGCATTTGAAAATTTCACCTGAATCCTGTGAATCCCAGCTCAGCCTTCTAACAAAACCTTGATTTCAAACGGTGGTTGAAAAATGGGATGGTTCTGTTTCAAAGATGCCAGATGGTAGAAGAATGTGGCAGCCCTGCCCAGGCACAGGGCAGAGGTACAAATTAGGGAGTCATCAGCACATGGGTGGTGGTTAAATTGGGAGGCACAAGTTGCCCAAGGAGAGTGTGTACAGTGAAAAGCCAAGATCCATCCATGGGAACACCAGCGCTGCAGCAAGGGGAAAAGAGTAGAGGATCCCTTCTCAAGGGAGACTCAAGACAATTGCTCAGAAGGTAGGAAGAAGACAAAGAAAGTGTGGGGTTTTTTTTTAAGATTGTGTTTATGTATTTGACAGAGGAAGAGAGAGAGCATGCGCACAAGCAGGGGGAGTGGCAGGCAGAGGCAGAGGGAGAAGTGGGCTCCCAGCCCATCCAGGAGTCCCAGGTGCCCTGGGACTTGATCCCAGGATTCCAGGATCATGAGCCAAAGGCAGATGCTCAACCATTGAGCCACCCAGGCTCCCAGGGAGGGTTTTGTTTTTTGTTTTTTTTTTAAGTCAAAGTAGTTAAAGTTTCAAGGAAGATCTATTTCTTACCCTCTATATCTTTCTTCCACTGCAATTAAATTTGTAACAAGACACGTTACCACCCAAAATAAAGACTGCATTTCCAAGCTTCTTCTACTGCAGCTAAATAGTGTTTTGTGATTTACGATTGCTTTATGACTTCTGGCCAATGGGAAAAAAGCGATCACAGTGGTGTCAATTGACAATATCTATCAAAATCAAAAATACATAAATCCATTGATCCTGTATGTTTAATAATGTAAGAATGGAAACGATGTAATTATATATGCATCATTAGGGGACTGAATAAACAAGTTATGGCACATCCATACCAAAACATACTTTGTAGCAATTTTTTAAATGAAGTATATTTACATGTACTAATGGGGAATGATTGCCAAGTGTTGATATTTAAATGAAATGTGAGGACCTGAGGAGAATGTATAGTAGCTATCACATACAAATGTGTGTATTCATGTACCTATGTACTTGGGAATGCATTAAAAATCTCTGAAAGAAAGAAAAAAAATCTCTGAAAGAAAATAAAATAAAATAAATAAAAAATAAAATAAAAATCTCTGAAAGAAAAAAATAAAAAAATAAAAATCTCTGAAAGAGGGGTGCCTGGGTGGCTCATTCAGTTAAGCATCTGACTCTTAATTTCAGTTGGGGTCATGATAGTGGGTTGTGAGATCAAGCACCACATTGGACGGCATGGAGCCTGCTTGTGATTCTCTCTCTCCTTCTCCCTCTGCCCCTCTGCCACACAAAACACAAGTGTGCTCCTTCTCTTTCTCTCCTCTCTCTTTCTCTCTCTCTCAAAAGAAAAAATATCTGAAAGGACTCATAATAACACATGGGAGAGAGACACTTAGCAGCTGGGAGACAGGACTGGAAGGAGACTTACTTTGTATTCCGAACGCTTTGGGGCTGTTTCGTTCATTTTTACCACAGATGTGAATTGCCTATTTTATTTTATTCATTTTATTTTATTTTATACCAGCTTTATTAAGATATAATTTACATACTATAAAAGCACATCCTTTAAAAATGTGTAATCCAGAGAATTATATAGCTGGGTTGGGCGACCGACTCTTGATTGCAGCTAAGGTCATGATCTCAGGGTTGTGGGATCGAGCCTGGCACCAGGCTCCATACGCAGCATGCTTGAGATTCTCTCTCTTCCTTTGCTCCTCCCCCTGCCCACTCCCTCTCTCTCAAAAATAAATAAATAAATAAATAAATAAATAAATAAATAAATAAATAAATAATTTCTTTAAATGTGTATAATTCAGTGTCTTTAGTATAGTCACAGGGTCTGCAGCCATCACCACTGCCTGATTTCAGAACATTTTCATCATCCCAAAAAGTAACCCCACACCCATTGGCAGTCCCTCCCATCACTCCTCACCCTTGGCCCCTGCCAACCAGTTACCTGCATTGTGTCTCTATAGCGTTGCCTGTTCGGAACATATCACATGAATGGAATTACACAGTGTGTGGTCTTGTGTGTCTGGCTTTTTTCACTTGGCACACTGTTTTCAGGGTTCATCTCCATTGTGGTGCATGTCAGGGCTCTGTGCCTGGTTACAGCTGAAAAATATGCCGCCATATGGATAGTTGCAAGTCTGTTGATCCTCAAGGTTACTGAGGAGCTGGAGGGGGTGGGGGGCTGGAGTCGGGCCAGTTGAAACTCCACAAAGATCACTGTTCTTACCAGGATCCAGCCATTTCCTTTAATGAAAGCTTCTGGTATTGTTGCAAGCCTTTGATTAGCTTTCAGAGCTCTGAAAGAGTTGATTTTGACCATTTTTGACAATGTTTTTGTTGCTTTTAATGGTCACTGGATTTTCAGAGATCTTTACCCTGCCTGAAACTACCTATTTTAATCATAAGTAAATCTCTTTCTCTTAAGAGTGAGTTGGAGGAGGGGTCATGAAAATTAAATAATGGAGGGGTTGCCTGGGTGGCTCAGTCGTTTGGGCATCTACCTTCAGCTCAGGTCACGATCCCAATGTCCTGGGATTGAGCCCTGCATCGAGGTCCCTGCTCAGTAGGGAGTCTGTTTCTCCCTCTCCCTCTGCTGCTCTCCCTGCTTGTGCTCTTTTGGGATCCCTCTGTCAAACAAATAAAATCTTTAAAAAAAAATTAAATGATAGGTTGTATATAAAACAACTAATCTAACTCCTGCAATATGATAAATGCTCTATATTAAAAACAGAAGCTCATCTTTTTATATTATCATGATTACCTCTGGCTGGCCCTCAGTAATTGAGGGGCATAGCAGAGACTAGACCACCCATCTTCTGACTTCCAGGCCAGTGCCTTTGCGCATGCACACCCCGTCTCTCCCTGATCCCCACAAATGATCTATATATTTAAGGGACTCAGGTAGCTCCTCTACTATATTGCACCAATCTCCAGGTATAATCTTCAATATAATTTTAAGACATGACTTACAGAATACATAAGAAAATGTGTAAGAAAATTTAACTCCAGTGACCACTTGCAGATTGGTGGGGACAACAAGTAGCAGAAAGCAAATTTATTTTCTCCTGCTTCCAGGATTCTCTCAAATGCCATCAACCAACCACCCCACAGGAGCAGTCCTGACATCCCAGTTCCTTATTTAGTCTCTCCATGCCACAGAAGATTCAGGGCATCTCCCCACCACTTGAAGCCAAGTAGGACCTAGAAAACTGTCCATCCCAGCACTTTGCTCCATTGGATCCTCACTAGGATCCCAGCAGGGTAGCAATGGCACTTTCTTGGCTCCATCTGGATTGTCTTTCTTTACAACTTAAAGGAAAACAAGAGTTTCTGCAATAAACAAAAGTAGAGTTCAAATTAGAAAGAGAGCAAATTTTGGGGTTCCTGAGTGGCTCAGTTGGTTGGGCATCCAACTCTCGGTTTCAGGGGGGACATGGTCTTGAGGTCCTGAGATCGAGCCTGGCATTGGGCTCTGCACTCAGCATGGAATCTGCTTATCCCTGTCCCTCTGCTCCTCTCTCTCTCTCTCTCTCTCTCTATCTCTCTCTCATAAGTATTCTTTAAAAAGAGAGAGAGCAAGTTTTGAGTCAAGCAGAGATAAGTTCAAAGCCCAATTTTCACTATTTACTGGTTTTGTGATTTCGACACGTTCAAACTTCACTGAGCCTCTGTGCCCCTCATCTACAAAGTGGGAACAAAATTATCCTTTTTGCTAGTTTATTATGAGAAATAGAACTTACATATGTCAAAGGCCAGATATACAGTAGTTGCTTAATTAGTAGCATCAATTATAGCTGTGGCCAGGTGTTTGTGAAGTCTGCAGCACTCAGATAAAGACGCTGTTTTTACCAAGACCTAGATTTTTTTAAAGATTTTTTTTATTTATTCATGAGACACACAGAAAGAAAGGCAGAAACATAGGGAGAGGGAGAAGCAGGCTCCCTGAAGGGAGCCCAATCCCAGGACCCCAGGAACACGCCCTGACCCAAAGGCAGAGGCTCAACCACTGAGCCACCCAGATGCCCAGGATCTAGATTTTTATATTTGGCTTTAGGAACTTCTCTTCCTTCTCTTCTGCCTTATCCATTCTAGTAAACTCCCCTGTGGGCACAGAAAGATTTCCCGTATACAAAATGACATTGCTTCTCCCTCCATGATTTGTTGATCCAGGAAAAGAGGATTTGATTCTCCCCAGCCCGTGTTTGACTTTAACTCAGGAAAAGCTGACTTAGAAAGTTCAGTGTTTCTGTTGTACCCGGGGTGATTTTAGCCTAAAGCCTCATTTGCCTGAGCTAGGAAAAGGTGAGTCATTGAAGGAGCAACTGCTTTTACTCCTTTTTATGAGTCAAAGAACCAGTATATGAAAGATGTGAGGGGGCAAGTAGAATTAAGAAATGTGCGACAGAGGCACCTGGGTGGCTCAGTGGTTGAGCATCTGCCTTTGGCTCATATCATGATCCTGGGGTCCTGGGTTCGAGTCCCACATTGGTCTCCCCGCAGGAAGCCTGCTTCACCCTCTATCTATGTCTCTACCTTTCTTTGTGTCTCTCATGAATAAATAAATAAAGTTGAAAAGAAAATAAATGTGCAACAACTGTGTCCCATGTTAGCTGCTTGTCCTGGGAGGAATCAGAGAAGCTTTTTAAACTTTGAACTGCTCTGAACTAACCAGTACCACAAGTCCTACCTTGATCCAAAATTGTTCTTTTTCCCTTCTCTAAACATAGAAGCAGAAATAAATTTAGGGAAAAGCTTCAATCTTGTTGCTTAAATACAATGTTATATAAATACTTTGTTTTGTTTTGTTTTTTCATTAAAACCCACCAACCCTGGAATGTAGGTTCTCCTGTACACATCAGCACAAAAAGACAGGTAGAGAATCCAAACCAAGAGCCAATAAAAACGTGGCAAGTTTTGGACTAGTGAAGGGCATCCTACAGGTAAAACATCAGGAATCCAAAATACTAGAAGTTACTTTTGAACTTATAATTAATTATCAAATGTTTTACATAATCTTTCTGTTGAAATCCTAAAACATGTAAAAGCATTACATCTAAAAGTTGAAATAGTCTAAGATTAAACTTGTATATATTATGACACAGGTTGTTTCTCTTAAGAAGAAGAAGAACCATTAAAAATGCAAATATATGAAACAGGGCATTTATGGTAGTTGAGCAGCCCACAGGATGCCAGGTGTGGAGTGGCTAATGGTCACCCTCCTGAGCTTTTGCTGCCAGCAGAACACTTAATATCACCCTAAAATATTAAGTATCAAGGAGACATGTCCCTGCCCAATGGGCTAATCTGTTTTCCGGAAGTTACTTTTCCTGCCAAACAGAGAGCAGCAAAACACCTTCCCATCCTAGGCCCACGGCAGGACTCAGAGTGAGCAGGAGGCTTGCACTAAAGAGAGGAAGGGGCCTCTCCGGGTGGCCACGTAGGTAGTGAGCGGCAGATGTTTCTGCAGAACTCTCTGGAGGGAACCAAGGCCCCCTTGGTGATTAGATTAATGCAGGCTGTTGTCTAAGACAAGGACTCTCAGGAAGTATATTCTCCACAACACAGACTAGAGGCCAACTTGTAAGAAGGTAACATCCAGTACAGAAGAGCAGAGGGTAAGGAAGAATTGGAAAAATGTGGGTGTGTGCGTGCGTGTGCACCCACACACACACAGTCATTGTCACTACACAAAAACAGAGTCCATTTGTCGGCCAAAATTGGCCAAATAATGCCTTCTATTTTGCCAGCTTAGGGCAGAATGTAGTGGTCAGAGGCCCTAACTCTGGAGCAGACGGATTGTTCCTTCTCCATGCCTCTCAGCCGGCACTTAAGTATTTAAGAAGAAACCTGCCATGAAAAGTTTTCTTTTATGAATTCCAGTGTTAATTTTTTTTAAGGTTTTATTTAATTATTCGTGAGAGACACAAAAAGAGAGGCAGAGACACAGGCAGAGGGAGGAGAAGCAGGCTCCATGCAAGGAGCCCAATGTGGGACTCGATCCTCGGAATCGGGGATCAGGCCATGAGCCAAAGGCAGAAGCTCAACCACTGAGCCACCCAGGCGTCCCATGTGACAGTTGTTTTAATGACTCATACTTGGCAAATTTCAATACTGCCGTAAGCTTCAGCTTATCTGCAAATGACAAGGCTGTCCCATCTGGTTAGTGGCACCTGTCAACTGTTACTTTCAATGACTACTTGCTAACAGCATTTGCTTAAATATACAGTTTGATCACCTTCAAGTTAGAAACAAAGTGTGGAAATTATTACTCCCATACCAAGCACACTTACAGAGAATAGGAATCCTCTTCATCAAAGTTAATGAAGTAAAACAAGTAATATTAGGGGCGCCTGGATGGCGCAAGTCTGTTGAACGTCCAACTCTCAGTTTCAGCTCAGGTCATGATCTCAGGGTCATGGGAAGGAGCTCTCCATGCTCAGTGCAGAATCTCCTGGAGATTCTCTCTCCCTCTCCCTCTGCCCCTCCTGCTTGTGCACCCGCTCTGTCTCTCCATCTCTCTCTCTCTCTCTCTCAAATAAGTAAAATAAATCTTGAAAAAAGTAAGTTATATTAGTAGTAACAGCTGACACTTATTGAGCACGTATTATGTCCTAGGCATTGTGCCAGCTGATTGATAGATACTACTGTCTTCCTAGGATTCCTTCTAGGACTCTCAAAAATATTATTCCTATTACATCTCCATTTTCCCATTAGGAACCAAGCCTCAGAGAGCTTAACAAACTTGCCCACAATCACATAGCCAATAAGAAGCAGAGTTGGGATTTTAATCCAGACACCCTGTGTGTAGAACTAGAACCTATAAATATGGGACCAAACAAGACTTTTGCTCTTTATATTGTTTATTTCAATATAAACTTAATTTATTTCAACAAAACAATATCACTCATCTTATTAAATTAATGCCACTAGTCTGAATTTTATTGGTTTTGTCATTTCGTTTTTATCTAATTTGTGAATTTGTCTTTGTTTTATAAATGTATTAGATCTATAAGGACTGGTAGGCCATATTGATTTTAGTTGTTACCTTGTTTTACTTTGTTCATATTTAAGTGATATAAAATATAATTTAGGTTGACATCAGATATCTGTAAGAAATTTTTCCTTGAAAAAAGGTCCATTCTTTCCATATGTTTTATGAACACCAATATAAAATAGGAACAATGGCCCTTCACTTAATGCAAACTTGCCTTATGCCTGATGTAAAATCTTGAGCATTAAAAAATATTTGATGAATAACTGCCCATTCATCTGATTTCTCATTTATATTTCCACGGGCCTTTTCTCCTCAGACTTTTAAGGAGCAGTATGGAAATTTTTCAACAAATTATCATGTTGCATTGCACTATCAACATCCTAAGAGTTGGGAGGAGTTATTAAAATCACATTAACAATGGCCTGGCTTTCTGTGGTATGTTTCCTTTCAATATTGCAAAATGTTTTTAGATAAATTATCGTGTGTATCTTCTCATATCCTGAGGAAGTAGGTAGTGGGAAGTCTCTTTGTCACAACCTCACAAACAAAGAATCTAAAGTACAGAGAGGTTAAATAAAACTCAGAAGAGAATTCGTGTCAAGCAGTGAAGTCTGTATACTCAGTTACCTTTAGAATCTAATTGGATTTCCCATCTCCCAGAGAACTCACACATAGACTCTGAGAAACCATCAGGTGATGGGGTCTCTGCCCCTTGAGTGTGTGCTGTTCCCAAGATGGTAGAGTTGGGAGGTCAGGGTGATGGGTAAGGGCATGGCCAGAGTCCATTTTGGTGCTTACTTTCAACACTTGCTAGCTTTAAGACCTTGGGAAAATAATTTAACTTTTATGGTCCTTGGCTTTCTCACCTATCAAATGGGAATAATGAGAGTCCCCATTTCATGGAGTCATGGAGATGTTGGAGTGCCTGTTGGGTAGACTACCAACAGCGTTTGCACTTATTAGATGCTACTAGGATTTGAGACATAAACATGCTTTGTTGAAACTGGGTCGACACACACATAACATTGTATGAAACGGGCATGCATGTACATCGTAAAAGTGGACATTAACACAGCATAACTCTGCCCTATGCTTTTGGGTTTCCATAGCAAATTTTCTGAATAAGAGCCCTCTCTTGTAACTGTGTAGCTTTCAGAACCTCAAAGCATCCAATGTTATAGTCAGATAAGGTTACAGGGAGATGAGGGGATATGTAGCCATCCAGGAAGGTAGATCTACTGCTAGGGACATATGTTAAAGGCTCATCCCTTGACAGATTGGAACCCAAGGCTCCCAGAACTGAAAAGACCCAGAGACGTAACTGAGGAGATCTCTTGCCTGTCTCCCAGCTGGACTCCCTCCAAGCCTCACTTTTGCCCAACATTAAGCATCTTCTCTGCTCTGACTGTTCTCCAGTTACAACTTCTAGGAAATGATTTCAGGAGGCTAAGATATTTCTGGAAATGGCAACAATCTCAGGGAAAGGAAACTCTGCCCTATTCCTGCTGTTTCTGAACCTTGGGGTCCCCACTGGTCTTACAAGGCAGACAGATCCTGGAGAAAACAAACTCTAATCATCCTGCATTCAGTGGCTGCCCCTCTGAAAATAGGGTCAGAAGATTCATTTTACTTATAATGTTCTTCTGATTGCAAGTCAGAAGACTTGAATTTTGGCTAAAAGTATTTTCTTGGGGGATGAGGTTATTCAGGCAATTTCATTATGATTCCAGGGGCTGCCCAGAGGCCCTGAGAGGATCTCTCCACTATCCTGGAGAGTCATGCAGAGACTCACATCATTGAGAGAGACCCAACAAGCCTTCCCTCTCCTGCTTGTTGATGGGAGGACTCCTCAAATTGGAGGATTTTTCCATGAGAACATAAATTGTCTGCACGTACATAACAGGTATGCCCTGCTCTTTAAGTTTCAAGCACAAATATAATTACATGCCTTTTATTTTTGCTTTCATTTAATCACTAAAGAGGCTCAAAAGGAAGCAGCGAGGCTTCTGATCTGCCTTAAACCAAAGAATAGCTGGTCTAGCTACCAGAGTTTCCAGAAACAGTATTTAAAGTGGTGGTTAACATCCCAATATCCATTCTACTTCCCAAAAGAATTGTCCAAACAACTCATGATAACCCATCTCCCTGGCCAGTGGGTGGTTCGCAATAGACATGTGACCCAGCCCTGGCCACAGAGATCTGAGGAGAAGCTGGGAAAGATGTTTTGTCTCTTGGAAAAAAAAAAAAAAAAAAGCATTTCACAATCTCCAGGGAGAAATTCTCTCTCTGAGTTGTCTCTCTCCCAGTGGCTCCTTTTGGCATCATATTCCTGAGTGTTAGTCACTCCTCACTTCTTGGAGGGGAAAAGAATACATCTGGGATAGAAAAACACCAGCTCAGAGTGTGGACATTATTCTGAATGTGTGGAGCAGTGGAGACTACTGATAGACTATTTGGTATAATTTTGGAACTTGCTTTTTTTTTTTTTCAAAGATTAATGGAAGAAAAGGACCCTTTGCCGCTATTTGGTTTAACTTACTCAGATTATAATGACAATGTCACTGTGCTTTAACTTTGGATGGGAGGGATTTAAAAGCAATTGTTTGAGAGTTGTTTCGCATCTTTAAAAAATAAAAAAACAATCCACGACTTCAGAATGATTTTGATTTTCTATTCCTATGAAGAAATGAAGCTAAATGCTTTCAATATGGGGCGCCTGAGTGGCTGAGTCAGTTAAGTGTCCAACTCTTGGTTTCAGCTCAGGTCATGATCTCATGGGTCATGAGATCAGGGCTCCTTGCTCAGTGGGGAGTCTGCTCAAAGACGCTCTCCCTCTGCCCCTCCCCCAGCTCACTCTCTCTCCCTCCTTCTCACTCAAATAAATAATTTTTTTAAAAATAATGTTTTTCATCCTAGTGCCTTCTCATAATTTCCTGGTTGGTTGCAAGGCAGAGATTGAAAATTATCCCTGAAAGGTCTCTCTAGTCCTCACATTTGTCCACTTCATGCTTTGCTCTTTCCAGATGCTACTCGAGAGGCAGGAGGAGAAAGCTCAGGTACTACAGAAAAGTAATGCTAGTGAGTCTACTCATGGGATTTTTTTTTCTCCACTGAAACTACACTTTGTTTCCAGTGTGACCTTTGAGATGAGACATAATATCAGTTGACTGTCAAGGTAGTTGTAGGTAGTCACATCAGTGGCCAATGTGATGATACTGTCGGTCTGACAACAAGATATTTATTTTATTTCATCAATACCATCCTCACTGATGTGCTTGAGGAGTGGAAACAAGGAAATACACTGAGAGTTCTCTGTGAACTGCCAAGCTCTCTATGATGACCATTCCTTGCCCTGGTTCATTGGAGTCCAGGGCAGGGCACAAGAACTCCTCTACGGTTGTTCACAGAGCCCTTTAGATTTCCAGCTCTGGCTTAGGTTTTCCAGGACCAACCAGCTTTCCAGTTCCTGGAATGGAGACATCATACCTTGAGGAGGGGCTCACTTCTGCACCCCGGTAGTTGCTAATGGGGCGCCCAGGTAGGCGATGCTCCAACCAGCAAGTTGAAAATTGGGCCTGATCCCTAGGGGGCAACAGAGTCCAATACATCAGGGAGGTCGGGCTGCAGCCAGCAGAGGGCGGTGGGCAGAAGCGACGCCTCCCTCTGGAAGGAAGCGAAGCCAACGTGCCGACGAGGCAGGGGCCCTCCCAGCCCTGCCTCCCAGCCCTGCCACACACACACACACACACACACCCCCCCCGGAACAGCAGGACAATCCAGAGGGTTTAGACGGCGCTTGTCGGGTTTTAGTGTGTTGGAGCAGGTGTGAGACCTTCCCTGACACACCACCACACCTGATCTTGGGCCCGCAGTCCATCTTTTACACCCACCCAGGGCCCCCCCTACTCCCACCCTAGAGCTTGACAGTTAAAAATATCTGTAGCATCAGGATTATGCCCCTTCTCAGGAAGGTGAAAATCATAATGAACTGATGAAGGGAGTTGAGCAAAGGGAACTGTAAAGCACAACAGAAAAGGAACTTGAGCACCTGCAAAGATTCCATCCGTGTAAGAGTCACCTGCAGGGAGCTGGGCAGCCCCTTTCCTCACTGAGGTCACACTAGGAGTGAAGAGCCCCCGGGCTGCACAAGGGGGAGAGGCAGCCCCTGGATTCACTTGGGATCATTCACTCACTCCACAAGCATTGACTGACTGTTTACTAGGAGCCCTGCCCAATCCTTATTGTCAGGGATATGGGGATAAAAGACACCATCCCTTCCTCTAAGAGCTCGTTTTCCAGAGAGGTCCTGAGACTAATAAAGAGTTGATTACATAAATAATAGATAGATGATTACAGTATGGTATAACATGGCCAGGATAGAGAAGAGTCTCCAAACGCAGATGGGGAGGGCCAGCAGATGCCTCCAGGAGGAGCCGACAGGAACAGCCCTGTCGATGGCCTTAATGGCACTTTGTACTTGACATCCATACGCACTTGACTCCCACATGTAGTTGACTCCCACATGCATTTAACTACCATATGCCCTTACTACCACACACATTTGACTACCACACACACTTGACGACCATATGCCTGACTACGAATGTGCCCTCCCTTGTTTTGCAAGGGCTATTGCACAGCCATACATACAGACTTGCTTCAGACCAAATTTTGAAGGATAGATAGGAGAGCAGGCAGTCAAAGAAGGGAATGGAGTAAGGGTGGGATGGGAGGGTAGAGGGTTTCTAGGCAAAACCTAGAATGGCTTGAGAAAGGTCTCTATGATGGGAGCATAGGACCCCAAGAGAAATGGGGACGAGAAGACCAGGACATAGACAAGAGCCGGTAACATATAAGGCCTTTTAGATCATGCCAAGGGGCATAGATATTGTTCTAAAGGTTAGGAGAGTGTTTGGGACAATGTTATACAGGGAAATGGCAATGTCATAATGTGGTTTCATAAGTATCATCATGCCAGCATTATGGAGAATGGGCTGGTATGCAGCAGTTCTTGGATGAAAAGGCCAGTAAGGGGCTTCCTACATCATCCAGAAGAGAAAGTACTAGGACCTGAGAAAAGATGGTCATGGTGGGAGCAGAAGAAGAGGAAGGATTCAAGACTTGTTTAGGAAGTAGAAGAGGAGATCGGACTTCCTGACCAAATAATTATAGATATGTGATGTGGGCGGATGACTCCAGGGTTCTAGCTTAAGTCACCAAATGGATGGTGGCGCCATTTCCTCTAGTTGAGGACTGGGACTGTGGCTTCTTCAGGGCTGTATTATTGGCACAAGGCACGGTGACAAGCACATAGGAAGCACTCAATAAATACTTATGGAATGAGAGTATGAGTGCCTGAGTGTGGAATATTAATAAAGAACACTAGGAGGGTGGTGGTTAGCTGAGGGTTACACATTGAGTGTGAGAGGCTCATGATATGGTCAGAGGAAGATGTGCTGCAGGTTGCTGTACGTTCAAGCCTGGGGTTCAGAAGAGAGACCTGGCCCAAAGGTCTGAACTAGGGAAGTTTCAACACTCACATTCAGGGAGGTCATGGCCAGACTCTAGCAAACATGGACATTTTCAGCAGAAAAACAAGAGAGAGGAAAAGAAAGAAAAGAATGGTGGTGTAGAGTTCCAGAAGGAGGGCCTGTCACAGGCCCCCGGAGGCCCAATAGAAGGGGACCTGGAATGTATGCATTGAATTTGGCAGCCTGGAGAACTGAAGCCCCACGGCCTTGGCTAGCAGGAGGGCTATGACCCTGCAGACTGCTGGCAGGGTGAACCGAACGGCAGCCGTGGGAAGTTGGGGCCTCAGGGTCACACCAGAAGGTGATGTGTGGGAGCTGGCTTGCACAGGCTCAAGGGAACCAACTGTTAAATTTTCAGGAATTTTGCAATCCAGTGTTAAACACCACCATTATTAAAAACTAAAGTATATAAACTTGTAAATTGAGTATACTAAAAATAGAAGTAATAAACACCTAAAACTAATCACTTCCTAATTATTGACATTTTACTCTACGATGTCATCAAGGCTATTTACATTGATTGTATTTGTTCAGCTCAAATACTTTGTATCTATGTGTCCCTGTACATGTCTTCCCAACTCTGTGCTCAGTGATGTCACGGGGATCACTTGAGACAGGCCACGGTGGGAATACGTACCCTGTGTAGCATATCCTATAACTTGAGACTCTTTTCTCCCAACGAGCTGGTTGTTAACATTTACCAACACAACACTGAAAGCAAGGCCCCCTCCCTGGTTCCCTGTCAGGGAGCAGCATTGATCCCAGTCTGGTGAGGCTGGTGTAGGAAGAGGGGCTGACAGCAGAGGGTTTACACAAGGACAATTCTTAGCCTCATGGAATGCCAGTGTCACTATTCTAGGGAGTCCTGTCCAGGTTGATGTCAAGGTCAACTAGCAAGGATACAGAGGACTGGGGGACAGGGAGAAAGTAGATGGCCAGTATTGGGGTTGTGGGGGGTGGGGCCAGTTGCCTGACCTAACACTCAGTGCTGGATTTCAGGTCCAGAAAAAAACAGAAAATTGGGGCAGAGGCCAACCTGGCAGACTGATCAACCACACCGTGCATGGGGGCGGGGGGAGTGAGGAGTGGGGGTGGGAGCAGCAGCAGATCGACCCCATGCCCCACCCCATAATTGGGGGTTGGGGGAGTCTCATTGCTTCAAGCCTGGCTCACAGGAGCCTGCAGGCAGCTGAGAGGAACCAGGCTGTGGGAGGCAGGATCTAGCAACCAAACAGTGGGAAGTGAAATTTATTAAAAATAAAACAAAATAATTTTGAAAAACTCTGATCAGATGGGTAACTTGAATCACTGGTTATACTTGGTGGTGTACTGAAGAGAGAAAAGGAAGTGAGGTGCATTGTCTGCAGAGAATTAAAACATAAGAAGGAAACCACCTAGTTGGCTGCTTTTTATTATCTCCACACGTGGTAATTCTAAGCGATGGTGCTGATAAAATACTCTCGGGCCGACCACCACCACGGCCACCCTGCCACAGATGTGCACTTTTGACAGTGTTCTAGGTAATCAGTTGATTGTGTTAGAACAGCTGACACATTCTTCTTTAGTTCCTTTTTGTGGCATTAGTTTCATAGAAATCTCTTATTTTTAGAGTATTGGAAGCATGTCTTATTTTTCCATTCAGAGAACAACATGCATCAAAGGTCCATGGTATGCTGTCAGGTGTGCTTGGAATTCAAGAGCACTGTCAGAGATGTAATGTGTTCTTTGGGAAAAAATGGTAGACAGCCTTACTTTGTGCACATAATAAAAGAAGTCAGAAGTTAGCTATGAGTCACCACTTTCCCATTATTCTAACATTGAACTCTGCAGAGCAGAAAGAGGTTTGAAGCATAAGAAGGGCTCTTTAAAAGAGATGAGCATGCAGATGTGGAAGGGTTGACCTAGAAGCAAGTTCTGGTGCGTATCAACTGTATGACCTTACAAGTCATCTACTCAACCGCTCTGAGCCTCCATTTCTCCACTTGTAAAATGGGGGTTGGTAACACCTGACCAACTACTTCCCAGGTTATTTCTAGACAACCAGTGAAACCAAGTATAGGAGGGGGTGATGCATATTATAAAGCATTGTGCTTTCCAGGATTCAAGAAGGGAAAATATGGAGCCCCTAGCAAGCATATCTGCAGAGGCTAAATGTGGCTTTAGATCTGGAACTTTAAATTCCACTAGAAAAAAAAAAAAAAAAAAAACAAGAAACAAAAAACAGTGTGCTTAGCAAAGTCTGAGGATATCGAAGTGAAAATTTGAAGTTTGGACACTGGATAAACAGCTTAGTGGGAAAAGGAGCCAGGCCAGGCCTCTCCTGGAGTGGGGCTCACTTCGGGAAGCCAACTGAAAAAGAAGATTCCAGAGAACAGTGTTCACATGACTGAGACTGTATGTCTCACAAGTTCAGAGTTGCTGTGTCTGGTTGGGAAGGAAAAGTTAGGTCTAGAAGAAGCTCTTGGAGAACCATCTCCAACACCACTTGCCAACTGGCAAATTCAATTTGTAACCAGAAGCCTCTTCTCTTTTCTTTGGCTCTGCTGCATTTTTGAAGAGTAGATGTTACTTCTGTAAAGGAATGTGGTAGAAATCCTATGACTTCCTCCAAATCTCCCAAATCAAATGGAAAATAAAACAAAGATGTCCTCTGGCCTCTTTCTGACTCATTTTACACAGATTACACACAGCAATATAAACCATGAGCTTTTTCTTTACCACCTGGAAATGGATGGAAAGTTGCTTCCAGAGGTGGCTGGTGTTGGCATCATGATGATGGGTGATAGGCTGTCAGCCTTCCCAGGCATGGTCCACCTGCCTTCTTTGATGCTGAGTAGGGGCTGGGGCTCCTCTGCCATAGCAGGGGAGGCAGGAAGGCTGGGGCAGAGCTCTGTGCTTCTAAGTCAGACCCCTCTGGAATGAAAAGAACATTTCCACATAGAACTCCAGGCCTTCTCCATGGAATTTGTAACTAAGGCAGGTCACTGCAGAAAAGTGTAAGGCTGAGAAGAACAGGAAAGATCAGATTTGAAGAAACAAGCCATTGAGATGGTCCTGGGGTTCACGATGGTTGACCCAGGAGCAGGTCGGGCAGGGAGCCATGAGTCTAGAGACTTGTTCTTCCTACCTGGAGACACACCAGGTGAGCTTCTCTTTCAGGTGGAACCTTGCCTTTCCCATGAGTCACCCCCTGCCTATGGACCTGCCTGATTCCAGGGGCCCAACTCACCATCTAATGACCGGCTTGTATTTCCCACAGCCTTGATAATCTGCCTCATTGGCAACTCCTCAAAACACCCAGGTGAAGTAGAGTGAATTTTATCTTGGAAAACTTTGTGGGTTAAGAAACATAGCCAAGGGCTCCCAATTAATTACTGGCAAATCTAGAATCGGCCTCATTAGGTTTCTAGCACGTTTCACAAACCACCCAGCCATGCTGCGTCTTGTTCTTTAAATACAATATCTATGAAGTACACCAGAACCTCACCAGGCGGGATTTTTAGAGCAGAAGAAGAAAACCGAAGCAGGTGTCAAGGTTCATTAACCTCACCTTCGTCCTTTTCTAAAAATTGACTTGCTGAGATGTCCAGGCTGCCTTTTAAAGCTCCACATGCATACGACAGAAAATTATTCTGGCCTTGTATATGCATTTTCAGGTCTATTTTTGAGCTAGTTGCTCCACTGAATCAAGAGAGTTTTAACTGATCTTTTGGATCTAAAATTATCTGCTACAGCATTTCCCATCCCTGTGCCCTCTCAGGATCTGTTTCCAACTCATCATCCTGCTCATGCTTGTGGGCTTCCACGGTAGAATGGCCTGACGGCTGCAGAGAAACACAACCTCCACACTTAATTGAGGCCATGAAGGCCTTTTCCTTGTAAAACAGAGGGGAAAGTATATATTACAGAAGCAGTAACCAGAGAATAGACCTTCTATCAGAAGCTGGCTCTCCCCAGCCACGTCCAAAAGTCTCCACTATAAATAAGCAGAGGAAGTTAACCTTAACCACACAGAGGCTAAAAAAAAAGTCACTGGTTTCTGTATGTGGGTTTTGTAAATCAGTTTAATTGCGTCACACTTCCACCTCGAATGCATGATAAAAAGGTCAGGATTACCCAGTAGAATGCAGAAAAAAAAACCCAAATGTATCACCATATAGCACCTTCCTACACGGTCTGTTTTTCTCTTGGAGCTGACAATGAATCACTTGTTGACAGCAGTGGGGCCATCACATGGCAGATGTGAAACACACCTCGTGGAGCGAAGCCACACGAAGCAGGAATGTTGCTGGAGTGGAATGGCCCTGGCACTACCTTGTGGAGGCCAAATGTGACTACGTCTCTCTATACTGTATGGAATTAAATAACCAGGTGGCAAAAAGTTACAGCTACTGCCTTGCAACACTAACCTGTAAAATATGTTGGCAGCGCCTAATAACTCTTGTAAAATATAATTAGAGATACCAATGCTTTGAGAGTTTGGGTGGAAATCATCCAAACCAACTTAAAATAGTAACAAAGGCTGAGTGTCGACCTGTGGCATAGATTCTCTGAAAAGAGACCAGGAGTAGGGCCAAGCTTTAATAAGCCTTTCAGGAGCAGAAGGAGGTTGCTCCACTCAACGATAACTGTCACCCCTAGAGACACGTATCCCTTCAACTCTGACGCCACTCTCCTCTGCAAAGAATCAGATCTGAAATCCTTAAGGGCCAATGCATTTCAGAAATGAACTGAGGCACCGAGGTACAACCACGGGGGCTGGGAGGTGTTGTGTATTTTGTTTTGTTTTGTTTTATCATTTGAATCTAGTTCAGTAAGTTTCTGGAGAGAAAGGCTCTGGGGCAGATTGGGCAGCATCCATCAAGAGCCAAAAACTTGACATCTGCTGATTTTCCATCTTGACTCTCTTGCAAAAAGACTATAATATTTGTTCACAAGGGAGTTTCAGGAACAGGTAGGATGTCAGCCAGGAAAATCTATCACAGCAGATTTTTTGTTCCAAAACACTTATCAAAAGTCTTGGGCCTGTCAACATGGTTGGATGGGAGTTATTTTAGCCCATTCCCCGCTAAGTTCTCATTTCAAAAATTTAAAAATAAAAAAACTTTAAAAACAATTGATCACAAAGACAATATTTATAGTACATACATGTTTCCTGGAAGATTTTAATTAAATAAATAGTTGCTTCAATATGCATTCATTCATGTAAGCACTGTCTAGACTAAGGCTTTTGTCTAGGTGTGATTCTACTGCTTCATTCTGACTTTTTTTGAATTCTCACACCTGGACATAAACAGACTCATGTCCAGCTTACTATGTGATTCCCACTTCTCCGGTAACCCTCATTCCCCTGTTCTAAGGGGCTGGGCTGCCTTTGTTTGTACTATGTCACCTGCCTCCTGTCCACAGCAGTGGGGACCAGAGGCACACACTCTACCCAGACTTGGCCACTCACTCACTGGCCCTTCTCCTAGAGAATGAAATGGAACAAAGAAACCTTCCCCAATAGCTGGACTTAGAATGTATAAATGTGAGTGTGGCCAGTGGCCATGTTCCACCCCTTGTACTGGGCAGCAGGGGGAAGCTGGTCTACAGAAAAAACAAAGAGAAGGCCCAGATTTCCTCCCAGGCTTAAATCTGGTACTGCCCAAAGCCCAGCTGCAAGCTCATTTCGTGTTCTATTTGGTATTTTTTTGAAAACTTACATTTTCCTTATTTAATTCTGGTGATTTCTGCCCCACACAACCAAGAGATCTCTAACTGGTACAAATTCTTATCTCAGAGGCACATCGTTCCATGGGGCTTTGGGCTTCAGGCTGATGCAACATCAAAAGCCTTGTAGAGTTTCATGGGCACCAGATCGGGATTCTCCGCACAGAGGCCATTGGGTGTGAACTCTGGCTGGGCACATTCGAAGGATGAGACCTTAGCAAGTCCATTAGGCTCCAAGTGTCTCTGTTCCCTCAGCTATAAAATGAGATAAATAAACTAAAAAATTATCATGTGATAAAGCACAAAAAGCTTGGATGTTGGAGTTAGCCTGGGGACAAAATGCCAACTCAGTCACCTCCTAGAGCTTCGGTGTCCTCATTGGCACGTGGCAAGTCCTGCATTGGCACATTTATTATTACTGTTGCTGTCATTACCATGGATGCTCTTCCTTATCTTCTCAATCAATGTGAAAGTTCTTCATAATCTATAAAAGAACAATTCCCTAAATAAAGGATAACAGGATGCTTTCTTTTTACATCAAATGCAGGGACACCTGGGTGGGTCAGTGGTTGAGCATCTGCCTTCAGCTCAGGGCATGATCCCCGAATCCCAAAATCGAGTCCCACATTGGGCTCCCCAAAGGAGGCCTGCTTCCCCCTCTGCCTGTGTCTCTGCCTCTCTGTGTGTGTCTCTCATGAATAAATAAATAAAACGTTTTTTTAAAAAATTTCTTTAACATCAAATGCACCTTCTTTTTCATCTCTATTACTCAGCTGGAGATGGTTAGTTCTCTGTCAATGACACGTCAGCTCTGGTTGGTTGATCTAGCATGAGGGCTGCAAGACCCATAGGAAATAGATGTTCCCCACTCTTTGAGGAAAAGGAGATACAGCTGGGCAGGAGTGGGAGACAACCAGACCCGGGTGCCTGTCTTCAGGCCACACACCCCCTCTGAGTCTCTCTCTATAAAGCAGGATCCTGATGTTCTGTACTTCCTAGGGTACTGAACACCTTGAAGGTGGTGTGTATGGAGTGGAGCTCCTTCACACTAAATATCTTAATGACAGCCCTCACTTAGAACCTGCCCCAACTTTCCTGTCTTCGCCCCCTGCAGCAGAAATAGAATAATCACTCTGACAGCTTATGAGTGTGTCTCTATGTTAGCATGAACCCCGCCACATTTTTCCTCAATCAGCAATTTTCCTACTAGATCATCAGTTTAGGAAGAGATAAATCAAACCTCCTTCCCTTAACATTTATTACCTTATTTGGGTTTTTTAGGAACTGAAATTTGCATTCCGTGCAACTTAAAGGGAACACTTTTGACAGTTCGAATGTACCAAAATCTGAGTTCATACCAGGATCCTGTTTTGTCTTTAATCACAAGTCATCTTTTTTTTTTAAGATTTTATTTATTTATTCAGAGAGAGAGAGAGAGAGAGAGGCAGAGGGAGAAGCAGGCTCCACACAGGGAGCCCGATGTGGGACCCCATCCCGGGTCTCCAGGATCACACCCCAGGCCACAGGCAGCTCCAAAGGGCTGCGCCACCAGGGCTACCCAATCACAAGTCATCTTAAAACCAAAATTGGGGCACCTGGGTGGCTCCGTGGTTGAGTGTCAGCCTTTGGCTCAGGGTGTGATCCCTGGGTCCTGGGATCGAGTCCCACATGAGGCTCCTTCCAGGATCCTGCTTCTCCCTCTGCCTATGTCTCTGCCTTTCTCTGTGTCTCTAATGAATAAATAAATAAAAGCTAGAAGAAGAAGAAGAAGAAGAAGAAGAAGAAGAAGAAGAAGAAGAAGAAGAAGAAGAAGTAGTTGTTGTTAAAGGGGTTTCTTCCAGAAAATGAAAACTGAGTGATAAAGATAAAATTATGATCTGGGTTCGCAAGTTCAGGTCAGGGTTGATTCTCAAACTGCCCTGAACAATGGTGACACTATGAGCTCTTCAGGGAGAGTTCTGGGAGCCAGAGGCTGAGCCTGTGGCAACACACGGGGGTGGGGCCACAGGCGCAGGGGGTGCCCAGGAGAGGCATAGCCTAGACCTCTGTGGGCTATCTCATAAACTATCAGCTCACCCTGGTTCATCGAGGATCATCTCAGTTTTAAGTCTGGGGTCCAGGTAACTCCTTGGTCTGAGGCAGAGACACTGGGTCACCCTATCCAGCACTGATATAAACTGTTTCATCTTCATCTAACCCCTTAGCCTTATTGCACATCTTGATCCCCATCTAGTCTATCCCACAGACTTTTCTTAAATTTTGTTTCTTTTTATTTTTTTTAAAGATTTTATTTATTTATTCATGAGAGACACAGAGAGAGGCAGAAACAGAGAGAGAAGCAGGCTCCCTGAGGGGAGCCTGATGCAGGACTCGATTCCAGGACCCAGGGATCATGCCCTGAGCCAAAGGCAGATGCTCAACTACTGAGCCACCCAGGTGCCCTCAAATTTTGTTTCTTTTCCTTTCTTGCCTAAATAGCAGAAGATAAATAAAACAGAAGAAAAAAAGTTTGAGGATTGGTAATCTAGGAGGCTGGAAACCACTGCTCTGTACAGCCAAGATCTTGCAGTAGAAGGCAATTGTCCTCTCTTTCCTCAAAGCTCAGGACCTCAAGAGTGGTAAATACCAACCCTGGGGATCAGCAGCACTCATGGCTTAGCTTTATGGTTACGTTTCTTCTCTTACCTTCATATAATTTTTTATAAGAATATTAATTGGCACCCTTGACACCATGCTTAACTTCCTCTTCATACCCCTTCTTCCGTGGTGTGTGGAGCAGGGGAGGAAAGATGTTTCCCCTTTCCAGCCAGAGGAAACACATTTGCAAAGAAAATGAACCCCTATAGGAAATTCCTCTTGCCTGCTACTTTTTTTAAAGCTAATTCGCTGGGGAGGGGTGGTTCATCATGGTTATCAAAGCAATATATGCATATTGTTACAAACTAGAACATAGAAGAAGTCTTAAAAATCACATGTAATCCTAGAATAGCACCTTTTCAAATATACTAAATAGCAACACAGGCAGTGGACATCTGCAGTGAGCAGCGCTTGTTCCAATGGGTCGTGCCGTCATCCTCCAGGGCCGCTAGCTGCTCAGAACGTCTGTGTTCCATAGCCTCTTACAGAGTAGCAGCAAGAGCAAAACAGCTCCCTTGTTACAAGTAATAATAGTTATTTTTCTCCAGGATGCTGAATTAGTTGGAGCCTTAAAGCACAACCCACCCACCAACAAATCCCTGCAGCTTCTATGAGGGGGCAGGCACCGTGGGACTCCACCTTTGTAGACACGGAACCCACTGGATGATGTTGTATCAATAAACAGAGAGAATGCCAGGGAGTGGGCAGCCAGGGGATCTGTCCTGGTCTGGGAGGCAGGAAAGGCTTTCAAGAAGATTATTCTACTCAAGCCAACACCTGCCGGCTGACTAGAAAGGGCCAGGTGAAGCCAGAGAGACAGGCCGGTGGGGCAGCCCTGAGCAGGCAGGGAGGCTGCAGTGTCCCCTGGGAGGGGCTACACGGAGAAGGCCCCAAGGTGAAGTCAGGGTGACTGAGACACCAGCATGAGCCGAAGATGCTGGAGGGTGAGATATGGAGGTCTATGTTCTTTTTTTTTGGCCTTCCGCCGAACAGTGGGAAGCCTCCCAAGGCTCATCCACAGGGGTGGGCCCGGTCCTCTACAGTGAGCAAGCCCGGCTGCAGAGAGCAGCGTGGGTGCGTCAGAGAGGAACTGGATGGAGGTAGGAGGCATCTGGAGGGGAGAGGGGGAAATGGGCATGTTTGCATCAATCTGTGATTGATTAAATATTGGGGTGAGAGGGAGGGTCCAGATGGCAGGTTGCAGAAGGAAAGGTCTGAAAGCTGGAAGAACAGCCTCCCCCAGGGGCAGGACCGGCTCCCTGGGCATGTGGCTTGCTCAGTCACCCAAGCCCCAGCTCAAAGGGCCCAGCACTTGGTTTACAGCTGTGCTGTTACTGTCTCAAAATGCTTGAACATTTTGGAACAAGGGGCCCTGCATTTTCCTCTTGCACTAGGCCTGCAAATTATATAGCTGGTCCTGCCCAGGGGCTAACTGTCCTCTATATGTTCGCTTGACTGATGGCATTTGGACTCCATCCAAGACCTTGAGATTGTTGATTTATCCTGTCAGGCAGGACACAGGTATAAAGAAGGCCCACTGGGCCCAGTTGAATGCAGTTTGTGAGCATATCAAGGATGGCCTGTGATTAAAGTTCCCGAGAGCAAGAAGACAGAAGACTGTTTACTGACTTTGGAGACAGGAGACTGAGGGCATTTTAATAACATGAGCTTTGAGTTTGCTGCTTGAGTAAGAGAGGGATTTCTCTCACCCCAGTTTCATTTAGTTTAGTAATTCAAGCTAAAAACCTTCATCGTTCAAGCCAAAGCTAACTGGATATTCTGCTTGGCAGAAAAGACTTTTTAAAAATGAGTGATTTATTATTTTATTTGGCTAAAAATCTCAGGATGCCTGAAGCTCATGCAACACCAAATTTGCATTGCAAGGAAATCATCATTGCAAGAGTTTAAAAGAAAATATATGACTGTTTTTATGCTTGAACTTCAAGGAAGAAGAAAGAGACAGTCCTTTACCAAAGCTATCACACAATTCATTGATTATTCAAGGAACTCTCTACAAATTTACTAGAAATGCTATGCAGTTTTGTAGACTCCAGATCAAATAATAATTATTACTTCTGCTACTAAGTGAGAAAATAAACTGTCAAGAGTAATTGATATATAGATCACCATCCTGAGTTTCTTTAGGCATCTTATATCCACTTAGAACAGCACATGTCTATAAGATAGTAAAATTATAGGAAGAATAGGGAAAGTTTGGCAAGGCCTTCCCAAGTATTTACAAGGTTACATCTTTTGAAATCTATTTAGTAATGTAGTTTATTAAAGTAAGGGCTTTGAAGTCATAATCATTTCAGGTTTAAAGCCTGGATCCATCTTGAGCAAGTTGCTTAACTGGCCTAAGCCTCAGTTTCCCCATACACACATGGAGGTAATCCCCACTTTCTGTTTGTACTCTGCATGTTGTAATTATTTAATAATTTGTAATTTTTAAGCTAGATGTTTTTTGGAAAAACTGCTAACAATTAAGTGCATAGTTATCTGTGTGAGTCTTCATCAATATCCTTAAGAATGAGCTTCTACTCCTTTGATAAGTCACTCAAGTGGCTCTGAGAGCAGGGGCCAGTTGTTACTGGGCTAAGCTACCCTGCAGATGACAAAGAGGTAAAGGAATTGGTGTTTTCCCCTCAGAGAAAAAGTGAGGACAGGGATGGGGTTGGGGAGGACAAGAGAGAGGTGGGTGAACAGGTGCACTGGTGTCACCGGAGGAGCACTTGGACATAACCAAAGAAGAATGGCCCCTGGGTGTTAAAGGAAGGTGTTTCCCTGACTATCCATTAGGTAAAGTGACACCATCTCTATGGCATTTGTACTAGTTTCCTAGGGCTGCTGCAACCAAGTGCCACCAACAACAGAAATGTATTCTTTCCCAGTTCTGGAGGCCAGAAGTCTGAAAGCGAGGTGTCAGCAGGGTTGGTTTCTTCTGGAGGCTCCAAGGGAGAGTCTGTTCCAGGCCTGTCTCCAACTTTCTGGTGTCGCTGGCAATCCTCGGCATCCCTCGGCCTGCGGATGCATCATTGTGAGCTCCGCCTTCTCCCTGTGTGTGCGCGTGTCCCTCTGTGTGTCCTCACACAGCCTTCTCCTCTGTGTCCCAATGTCCCTCGTGTCAGGACATCAGCCCATCCTACACCACTATGAGCTCATCATAATTAATTACATCTGTAAAGACCACATTTCCAAATAAGGTCGCAGTCACAGGTGTGGGGTTTAGGACTTCAACTTGTCTTTTTAGGGGATACGATTCAACCCACCACTGGCATAGACAAAGTGCAGCTAGAGGCGACCAGCCAGGGACAGCCCATCTGTAACCCATTCTCAGCACACCACTTTGGAAAGCTCTAATATAAACACTCCTCTACCCCACTCCTGCCTCTCCCCCAACCCAGCTAAAGTTTATACTAAATGCACACTTCGTACAGCCACACAGGCTGTGACCCGATCTAAGATGCGATGTGCATTCAGGCACCTCCTGTGAGGACCAATCCCGCCCAAAACTCACCTGTCTGGACTGAGAGGCCGGTACATCTACACGATGTAGGACATCCAGGGCTGTCCAGCCAGGTACCATTCAACATAGAAATTGTGAAACAAATTCTTCTTGTCTGATTCCAGGCTCGTGGGATCTTAACCTTTCCGGGTGGTAGGACAGGGAGAGTGTGGGTTGGCTGGAGAACCCTGGCGTCTAGCGCTATAGTTCTTACTTAGATCGATAAAGTAGCTTTCTGGCTGCAAATAGTCATTGCATGAGCCTGGTTAATAAATCTGTCTCTGAAAGATGTGTGTGCTCTCTCTCCCCACCCCCCACCCCAGTGCTCTGACAATTGGGATACTCGGCCTGCAAGGCCCAGAGCTAAACTCTGCACTGAGTTAACTCCACCTTGCAAGGCCATTTGGGAGATGGTCAGCCCCAGCCATACCAGTACTGGCCAGTGCCCACCTTCCTGACATCATTGCCTGGGCCCTTATTTCCTTTGGCAAATTCCTTCTACTAGAACTGGGGTCTTGGGGATCCCTGGGTGGCTCAGAGGTTTAGCCTTTGGTCCAGGGCGTGATCCTGGAGACCTGGGATCGAGTCCCACATCAGGCTCCCTGCATGGAGCCTGCTTCTCCCTCTGCCTGTGTGTCTGCCCCTCTCTCTCTGTATCTCTCATGAATAAATAAATAAAATCTTTTTTTAAAAACTTAAAAAAAAAAAGAATTGGGGTCTCTAGAGGTGTCAATGAGACTCAACTGACTCAGCCCAGCTGTGGGAGGGAGGGTACGGGAAGCATCCAAGAGGAAGCAAATGAGCAAGTAGAACAGACCAGGGGTATTGTCAGCAGAAGAAACAATGGTTGTGATGTCTAGGAACCTGAACGTTTGGGGGGCCTTAGGGGAAACCCTGGTGCTCCTGAGACTACAGTTTACTGCAAATGAAGACAGGCCTGGAGGTTAGTCCACAGAGGAAATCAGGCTCCCAATTTAAATTCCAAAGACTGTGGGAGCCATGTGGGTTCTAGGCAGCAGATGCCATGACAAAATTCACATTTTAACAGGCTCACTGAAGCAGCTGGCTGAAAGAAGGACAAAGAGGGGGAGAGAGGAGGCCACGGTGGTCATTTAGCTCAGTTAGGGCCAGAATCAAGACAATGGGATGGAGGAGAGGGAAAAAATGAGAGATATGTAAGAAATGCATTAAATAGCCTGGGATGTAGAAAGTGAAGGAGAGGGGAGGGAAAAGATAAGGATTCCTGGTACAGAGAAGATAATGGGACTCAAGTGGCTAGAACTGTGTCCTCCAAAAAGATACCATCAAATGCTAACCCCCAGCACCTGTGACCTTATTTGGAAATAGGGATAAGGATATAGACACAGTCAAGTTAGGATGAGGTCATACTTGAGTAGGTCCTAAGTGGTTCCAATGACTGGTGTCCTTGTATGAAGAGGGAAATTTAGATACAAACATGTAGAGAGGTAAAGGCCACGCACTCCAGAAGCAGAGACAGAAGGGATGTATCTTCCAGCCAAGGAACACCAAGGATTGCCGGCATCTCCAGAAGCTGGGATGGGGCGAGGAAGGATCCTTCCCTAGAGCCTCCTGAGAGATCACAGCCCTAACAACACCTTGATTTTGAACTTCTGCCCTCTAGAAATGTATGAGAGTACATCTCTGTGGTTTAAAAGCCACCCAGTACTTTGTTATGGCGACCCCAGGAAACCGGTACCACCAGCAGCCTTCTCTTCTGTGTATCTGTGTGTTTGTATCCACACTTCTGTCTACTTATAAGGACACCAGTCATGGGAATAGGGCTCATCCGGATCCATATGACCTCACCTAAGTTGGTTACAACCACAAAGACCCCATCTCTAAATAAGTTCACATTACCAGGTATGAGGAGCAAGACTTGAACATATCATTTGGGGGGGACACAATTCAACTCAGCATACAAGAAATATTCTTGTATTTATGAAGAGGATACAAGAGCACAAGAATTGGGTGCCATACAAGTAAAATTCATTCTCAATCCAGAGAAGGGAGAAATTACTTTGAGCTGGTTGAGGGAGTAGGGGAGTCTTGAAGAATGGCTAGGAATTAAATAGGAGGATAAGGATATGTTAAGGTAACAAAAACCACTTACTGGTCACCTACTCTGCACTAGACACTGCCCTGGATGCTTTAAATACATGATCTCTAGTCCTCCATTATCTGTCATCGATTAGAAAATTCTCTACATGTAGTGTTTTTCCCAAAATCACACAACAGGGCAGTGGTAAAGAGAGAATTGGCCCCCAGGCCCAACTAATGCAAAAGTAATCCAGCTTCAAAGCCAGTCCACTGCACCATGGGGTTCCTAAGAGGAAGCCAGGGCAATGGAAGTCTGGAGGGGTGTACTGTGGCCACCTCATAGAGGATGAACTTCGACCGTCTGGGCTGAATGACAGCTTCCTGCTGGGAGGGTAAGGGATGAACCTGGACAGGTAGGCCAGAGCCAGGTGGTTGAGGGCTTCATGTCAGGAGCTGCCAGAACAAGGGAGCCCCTGAAGGTGATTGGTGAGAAATCTTACAACTGCTCATCACGGGACAGCGGATGGACAATATTTGTGAAGAAAAACATGTATTACTTAAGTTGCAGATTGGGAACAATTTTTGACAATGTTCTCCATTTTTCAACAAGGACAGTAGAATCAAGAGATGTGTTCTGGTCCCACCTCTGGCCTTGTGTGACCTTAAGCAAATCCCTGCACAAATCAGTTTCCTATCACTGAAAGAAAGATAAGGATAGCCAGTCAATCCTCCAAGTGTTATGGGCAGACTTCCCAGGATACACGTTGGGGCATAAGTAGTATTACAAAGCTAGGAGCCTTTGCAAGACCCTGCTGTGGGTGTGCATGGCTCTTCTCCTGAAGTTGTGTTAGAATTCATGGAAGAAACAGAACAGACACAAAAGCCAATTTAAATGGTATTTGAAAAGATACTTTAATCCACTTTGGAAGTGCTGGATTTTTTCTGGGTGTGGATGGAAGAGTTTATGCAGAAAATGGTACACACACTTGAGTCAGGCCAGGCCCAGCCCTTGAAGCTGTGCTCCTCTCTTCATAGCGATGGGTGTCCTAGCACCCTCTCTTACCCTTTGAGTTACACTTGCCCATCAGCAAAGTGGGGACAGTAGGTGTGTGTGGGCTGGTTGTGGAGATTAGATTCAATCCAATATATGTTGGCAAATCAAACTCCAATAAAAAATATACATAAACATAATAAAATAAAATAAAACATATTGATGCCCAGCCCCCCCATAAATAAATAAATAAATAAATAAATAAATAAATAAATAAATAAATAAAATAAATTAAATCCAATGTGTAAATTCCTTGATACCGGAGATAGTCCATCAGTGTCGACTGCTGTTATTACAGGTGAAATGATTTTGCTTCTCTGTCTTCCTATTCCTGGCACTGACAAGAAAATTCATTCACCTTTGCTTGGAGAGAAATGAAGGGTGGGTCAGCTATACCTTCCTCTGGGGAAAATAATCTGTTTTCAATAGTTTCCCTTTTCATACATTTTTGTCCTGGTCTATTTCGTTTACCAACAATGGAGCTGTTTAGAATGTGGAGTTTTCAAGCAATTCAGAGCATTTTCTTTATTCCTCTGATCAGATTTGTATTGGGGCTTTTATGTTGCCAGGGCTGGCCCCAGAGAAGCTTGCATGCCGACTGGCAGCACAGGATGTGAGGCCCTGGCCTGGGCTCTCCCGCCTGTCCTCTCCTGACCTGCTGGTCTGCCCCGTGAGTCAGCCTCTTCCTCTGTCTCTGTTTACATCATTGCAAAATGAGAGTAGTAGAAATATTTGCCAACCTCAACAGGATGTGGCAGCAATTAACAAATGGATAATTATAGAGCATACTCACATACAAAGCTCCTGATAAGGCTAATTATTATTTTTATAGGAGCTCTCAAAAGGAAGATTTTCTTTATGAGTGTCCACTCTCTAGGTCCTTGTGAACTTGGCCTTCGAGCTGGGTGTGCCTGCTTTCTCCCAGAGATGCAATCATGAACGTCCCAACTGGATGCCCACTTCCCTAACAGTATAGACTTCCAGGGCCAGAACTCTGTCCTCTTTGGCGGGACCAAATGGAGATCATGGAGTTGCCAGTAAATTTGCAGATAAATTTGAATTTCAGGTCAATGGCAAATAATTTTTAGAATAAATATGTTTCATGCAGTAACTGTAAAAACAGGAGCAAAACATACTTATACTAAAACATTTTTGCTATGTATCTGAAATTCTAGTTTAACTGGGCATCCTGTTTGTATTTATTTGTTTTTTTGTTTTTGCTAAATCTAGCGATACTAATTCCACATTGTTTTATTAAGACCATCTCAGGATGATGACATAGATATCACAATAATCAACACCTGCTTTCAAGAAAGTACAGCTCTCTGGAATTGGTGTTAATGTTAATGTCTGACATGTAGGGCTACCGCTACAACCCAGTGACAATCCTCATTAAGGCAGAATGCTTTAAATGGGGCTGCTCACCTAGCTTTGCCTCTTAGAGTTGTGACTCTAATATGTGGTGTTCCTCCTGTCTATCTATATGTAAAACAACATAGTGTTTCTTTAGCTCTAGGACTTTGAAAAGATAAGAAAATGTTCAAGAAGGATTGAATCCCCATTCTATAGGAGATCATTTGGTTGAACTTACAACATCCATGGTTCTTAAGGTCAAAAAACAGTCAACAGTGGCCATTTCACATGGTCCAACATATAGGCTACCATTCAAGAAACCATCAAGGATCTAGACCAGGCTCTATTGTCAGGTGCCAGAGACTCTTCAGTAACCTAGTTCAGATTTATTTCTGTATGACTATGTGGTCTTGTCTCCATCAGGGTATTTGCTTGTTGCATTAAGGCCGCTAAGGCAAAGTCTTAGCCTAAGCTTGCACATCTTCCCACAGTAGTGAGTGTTTGCTAATTGATTTCAATGAAGGGCTTTAATTTCCTACAGAATTCTCTGAAAAAGGTTGACTGTGTAGATTAGGTTCTAGTAATGACAAAATAGTTTGGCGAAAATAAGCCTTAGAAGTAATAAAGGAAAAAATGTGTTTTCATGTATGAAAGCAGTGGTGAGTGAATAAAAGCAGGCAGAAACTGGAGGGGAGTTTACCCTTGAAAGAGGGAAACTTCACCTGGTGATATTTGGAAGTTTGCAGCTTCTTCTTTTTTTGTTTTCCCTTGAGAAAATTTCCTGAATCTTCAGTCCTTACAGGCAGAAAACATCAGCCTCACTGGCTTGAGGTCGATGTAATGTATATATAACACAAAGGGTGTGCACATGTGCATGCAGCGTACAGAGATGTAGTGCTCTAAGCTTCTCATAAGGAATATGAAGTAGAACAATATTGCTATAAGTGAATTGTGATAAAGGAAAGCCATATATTATAACCACTACAGCAACTACTACATGCAAAGAGGCATAGTTAAAGAGTCAGTAGAAGATTCAAATGGAATATCAGAAATAGCAATGCAAAAAAAAAGGAAAGATAAATAAGAAAAAGAAAAACATGGGACATTTACAATGCATTTGAAGATGGAAGACTTACACTCAACCATATCAGACAAGCAAGTCCTAATTATATGCTGCCTCCAAGAGAAGAAGACTGGAAACAGAACTGCATGAATAGGATGAAAGAAACAAAGATGAAAAAATTTACTACGAAAGTTCTATGATGGTCATAAGAATATATTTCTCAGACCTTCAACTAAAGAAAATGTAATTGACCAAGGGCCCCATTCCCTGAATTCTGACATCAATCACAGCCACAGGACTCTGATGGCTGACTTGGGATAAATTTAACAAAATATGTACAAAGACTTCTACCCTGAAAACTGTAAAACATTACTGAGAGAAATGTTAACAATGGCTGTTGAGTCTACAGTCCCCTGTCTTTGTACCCTGAGTTCTATGCTGTGTAACAAAGAGAGTTTAAAAGACTCCCTACTTGATTGAATCTTAAAAAATGACTCCCCCATTCCATTAACACAGGAATACCCTGATGCTTCCCACAAAACATTGTTAAATATCCCCTACCCTGCCCTCCAAGGTCAGAAGCAGCTCAGGGAATTATTATGACATCACTTCCTGCTCAAGATTGTGTAGTATATAATATATATACTATATTATTATATATACTATATTATATATATCCACATTAGTCACTAACATCCTCTTTGGGAATCCTGAAAATAGGGAAATATTTTATATTTAACTTCTAGAAGTTTCAATTTCATCAATAGAATGCTAATTATCATTTTTATAAATTATTAATTCTTTATATATTCTTAAGAAGTCACAAATTCTATAGCATAATGGAAAGACCGGTGGTTTTACAAGATTTTGATATCACCTACAAATCCTAACACAGTGCTAGACATAAGCAGTGGTCAATGAGTCCTCACCAGTTGGAGTCAAGCCTTTATTTTTTTTATTTTAATTTTTATTTTTTTGGAGTCAAGCCTTTAACCATAACATTACAAAGCTAGGAAACAGATGAACCAACTCTAATAACCGCAGCTAATATTTATTGAATGCTTATGTGACAGATATATATGCTCAGCACTTTATGGATTATCTTAGTCTTCATAGTAAACGTGTAAATACTGTTATTACTCCTACTATATATGCATGAAAAAATTGTTGCCTCGTAAGGTTAAGGAATTTGTCCAAAGTCCTTTTGTTAATAACAATAGAGAGAAGATACTAGATTTAACACAGAAGCTCTCAACTTGGGGGCCAAGGAACTCTAGGATGTTGTCCATAACATTGCAAAGGCCTTGGAAAACTGCTTAAGTACATACAATAACTTTTTCAAGGGAAAATATCTAGAGGTTCTCTTAGAGGTTTATAGTGCTTAGAAGATTAAAAGTCATTGCCTAGTTAGCAATCAATGAATCATTCATTGCCTGGCTAAGACATCGACAATGAACTGTGGCTTGTCTGGACTGGCTTATCTGTAAAGATTACCATGTCTTATTTTTCTCATTCAAAAGCCCTTCTACTTGAAGTGCAGTTCTAGAAATAATTAATTCATTTTACAATCCAGGAAAATCAGAACTCTAGAAAGATGTTCTATAACGGATTTTCCCAGAGCTTCCAAGTTGGCATATATTAGACCAAAGCCAGCAGAGGCCAGTTTGATATGAAATCATCACTCTATAATGAAGGCTTAAATAATTCTGTATTAAATTTTGCTAAACAAAATATTATTGTAGGGTTTAGAACATACTGGAAAAACCCATTTTACTGTCAATTAAGTTATATTTTAAATGCTTTAAGTGAGATGGCATGATATAGTGAGTGAGGACTATAGGATTAAAATTAAAAACCTGGGCTCAAATCCTAGCCTGGCCACTTAATAGCTGCAAAACTATAGGCATGCAAGTTATTTAATTCTCTGGGCCTGTTTCCTCATCTTCAAAACTGGGATAAGAACATCTACTTTCTGGGGTGGTTATAAAGAATTTTAAAACCTCATTTTGTTCTCCCTTCCCTTATATTCCCTTTCACTATTATTTATATTCCCCAAATGAATGAGAACATATAATGTTTGTCTTTCTCTGATTGACTTACTTCACTCAGGAGAAGAAGTGTGTGGGAAATATCAGAAAGGGAGACAGAACATAAAGACTCCTAACTCTGGGAAACGAACTAGGGGTGGTGGAAGGGGAGGAGGGCGGGGGGTGGGGGTGAATGGGTGACGGGCACTGAGGGGGGCACTTGACGGGATGAGCACTGGGTGTTATTCTGTATGTTGGCAAATTGAACACCAATGAAAAATAAATTTATAAAAAAATAAAAAATAAAAAAATAAAACCTCATTTTGTAAAAAGATGCCATCAAAAAAAATTTTTTTTTCCCTTAGCATTTAGACAGTTCTATTGTCAACTATTTTCTAAAGTAAAAAATCACCCCTGGTTTATCTTTTACATAAGTTCACATTTTTCCAAGTCAGGTATTATAGAAGAGAGATCAGAAATCTTTTTTTATAAAGGGGCAGGTAATAAATATTTTAGACTTTGGGGTCAACTGGTCTCTTTTGAAACTACTCTACTCTGCCCTTATGGAGAAAAAGCAGCCATAGACAATCCATAAACAAATGAGCACGACTGTGTCCAATAAAACTTTATTTACAAAAAGAGACATCAGGCTGGTTTTTCCCAACAGCCAGCCTCTGTTGTAGAAGATAAAACTGCACATGCTTGGGAGTCATACTGCCTGGATTCAAGTTCTTTTTTTTTTTTTAATTTTTATTTATTTATGATAGTCACAGAGAGAGAGAGAGAGGCAGAGACACAGGCAGAGGGAGAAGCAGGCTCCATGCACCGGGAGCCCGATGTGGGATTTGATCCCGGGTCTCCAGGATCGCGCCCTGGCCCAAAGGCAGGCGCCAAACCGCTGCGCCACCCAGGGATCCCCTGGATTCAAGTTCTGACTCTGCCATTTATTACCTGTGTGACCTTGAGCAAGTGACTTAGCATCACTGTTTTTCCCTCATCCATAAAATGAGGATGGATTATAACATTACTTTTTATAGGGTTGTTGTAGTAAATGAGTTAATAAACCTAAAACTGTGAACATTGCCTCGAACAGAGCAAGTGCTCAAACGATGGTATTGTTTCAACTTAAGCAATGTAGGCCACAGCTCCTACATTAATGAAGTCTGAGTAACAGAAAACTCAAGATAACAAAGGCTTGAGCAGGAGACTTTATTTGGCCCTCCACTCAGTCACGGCAGGTTGCTCGGGCAGCTCCACAAATGGCAGGAACACCTTCCAGCTTGTTGCTTCACCAACCTTGAAGATGACTGGCTCCATCAGCCTCAAGGACGTGTTGCTTCACCACCTTCAATGACAGTGTGTGGGACTTCCGGGTCCTCAGCCCGCCGCAGGGAGAGCCAGTCATTATTCTGGGTTTCTTTTTTTTTTTTTTTTTTTTTTTTTTTTATTCTGGGTTTCTCTGGAGAGTTCTATCACTCAGGAGGAAAAACAGGTATGGGAGGTACCAGCAGTGCCTCACACACCAGCTTTCTGAAACTTGCTGCGTGCAAATCAAAGCTGTTAACTGAGCAAAGTCTACTGACAGCAAGTATGAAGAAGAGTGGCTGACAGATGGAGAAGGGGAATTGAAACAGGAGCCCAGGGGCGCCTGGGTGGCTCAGTGGTTGAGCATCTGCCTTTGGCTCAGGTCGTGATCCCGGGGTCCTGGGATCGAGTCCCACACCCGGCTCCCCACAGGGAGCCTGCTTCTCCCTCTGCTTGTGTCTCCGTCTCTCTCTGTGTCTCTCATGAATAAATAAACCAGTAAACAAAGTCTTTAAAAAGGGAACAGGAGAGGCCACCCAGGGGGTTTCTTGGATCTCCTTTATTCATTGTCAGCCTTGGGAGGTAGACAGGGAAGGTCAGAACTCAGGAATGAAGCCTAGTGGCACAATCCCCCTCCCTGGTCTCTCCTTTCCAGCTGAGCCAGGGCAGGAGTAGGTGTGGCCCCTATGAGGCTGACGGCCCAGCACTGCTGCTCAGCTCCAGTCTTGGCTTAGACTGTGCAATTGGGGCTTGTCTCTGAGATCACACCCGCCTCCAGCCAATTGTGCCCTCTACCCCAGATAACCTGGCCCTCCTCCTCTTCGGTTCTCAGCAAGTAGAGCTGGGGAGTGGGGAGAAAGCTGCCTTTCTGGACCTCTCACCTCCATCTGAGGAGCAGCAGCCTGGGGAGGGAAGTGTTTCAAAGTGCAGAACAGCTAGATTCAAAATCCTGTTGGTTCTGGACGCCTGGGTGGCTCAGTGGTTGAGCATCTGCCTTTGGGTCAGGTCCTGGGATCGAGTCCCGCATCGGGCCCCCTGAGGGGAGCCTGCTTCTCCCTCTGCCTATATCTCTGTCTATGTCTCTCATGAATAAATGTAAAAAATCTAAAAAGATAATAAATAAATCATGTTGGTTCTGGGGCACTTGGGTGGCTCATTCAATTAAGCTCTGGCTTTTGATTTTGGCTCAGATCCTGATCTCAGAGTCCAAAGATTGAATCCCAACTCACGCTCTGCACTGGGCATGTGGAGCTTAAGATTCTCTCTCTCCCTCTCTCTCTGCCCTTCCCCCCCCTTTCTCTGTAAACAAACAAACAAATAAACCTGTTGGTTCTAGCTCCTAACTCTTTTGATAATCATTGCTGGATCATTTTAGGAAACCATGGAATGAGAGCAAATTTTATTTGAGTCACTTTAATGCATTTCAGGTCTGTGCTGTGGGTTTTTTAAGTGAGATTGTTTTCACTGTTTCAATTTGTTTTGTTTATAAACAAACCTCGTTAGGAGGATTCTTAAAGGAGCATCTATCAGACTCCTGCAGTTTGAGCTTATGCTGCTGAATTGCTTTGACATCACTGATAACTCTTTACCTTCCCAAACTTCGATGCAGGTTAAATTAATTCAGTGAGTCTAAATTACTGCTGATAATCTTTAGTGACTATTGTCTGTTCCATTCAGAAGCAATTTTCATAGCTTTAATACATACAATGGAAATTACCTTTCCTAACAGTGAAGCCAAGAATGAATTTGATGTGGTTTTGAATGTCACTCAGTGTCGCCCAACAAACATGTCTTCAGTGCTTGGCAAGGTGACCCCTTTCTTCTTGGCACAAATCAAGGGGGTTACCCCAGCAAGGTGACAAGCACACGACAGTCACTGATCAACTCATTTCAAGAAACACTTGCTATGTCCAATAGGACAAGCTTCTGTGCTGCGTGGGGGGTAACAATGTCTTTCCTCTAACCAGTGTCTTCGCCAGAGGTGAGCACCAAGGTACATCAACAAATGGCCAACTACTAAAATTTCTGGTCGACATAAGAGATTGGTATGACTGTGAAGGAATCATTTTAACATGCTGGGGAAAAGATACTCAGCAGAAATCAAACCCCCTTGGAAACACCTGCACCCTAGAATATTTCACTGGGGTTATCTGGAAACAAAAATAGTGAAATTCCTTTGTTTCCTTATAAACCCTGCAACATCCTTACTTCTTTTTTTTTTTTAAAGACTTTATTTATTTATATATGATAGACACAGACAGAGAGGCAGAGAAACAAGCAGAGAGAAGCAGGCTCCATGCAGGGAGCCCGACGTGGGACTCAATCCCGGAACCGCAGGATCACTCCCCCGGCCAAAGGCAGGGGCTTAACCCTGAGCCACCTAGGTGTCCCAACATCCTTACTTCTTAAAGGCTCATTTATTAGTTATTTAAATTACTGAGTGCATAGTGTGTTTGTTTTGGCTTCAACCTAGTGTCATCTAGTGACGACAGGAGAATCACTTTTGATAATTATCACTTGGGAGTCACTTTATCCTCCTCAAAATATAAAGTTATAGAAGGATCTTGGCTTTGGAGATAGTAATGCTGTGTGGAAGATATCCCCCCCACCCCCCGCCAGAGGTTTTATTCGTTCCATGTAGCTGTCACCTGTGTGTGCCCACATCCCCACTCCAACCAGATCACCAGTTCTGTAGCAGGCAGGAACTTTGTCTCATTCATCTTCACATCCACCTCTGCCCTGGCAACCCCAGCACTTAGCAAAGTTCATCTAAGTAGCAGACCTGCAACAAATACTTATTAAATCAAACAGGATGTGGCCATCAAGTATTAGTATTTATTTTCTTGTGTGTCTTGTAGACTGAGTCTGAAAGTATTTACTAAAATGTTTTGGCAGCATCAGGGAAATTAGTTCCCAGCACCAAAGAACCTGCTTTGAAGAACAACCATCATATGGAAGCCTAAGGAAGACATTGGTATAGCTTTGGGGGGAGACAAAAAAGGATTTCATTGGTCTGGGGGGTTTTGGGGATTACATATCATGACAAAATTTTTAAATGTTCCAGGTATATTTTGTCCATCAGTTAGGTCAGCCTTTCTCATGAAGAAGTGAAAGCTCGGACAATGTACAGGACTTACTCAAATCAGTAGTTTTACATAGAGGCAGAATTAAACCCAGGTATCTAACTAACTCCCTAAAACTCCAACTGGTATTTTTTTCTACTACTGCATTATATTGTCTCTAAAGATTGCTAAAAACAAACATGGGCTTTTATCCCTTTTTCTTTTTGACTAGAAAACGTCTTTAAGGAATGAGTAAGAAAAGTCTTAATTCTGAGGGAAGGCCATCACATGTAAAATTTATTTTTTTTTAAGATTTTACTTATTTATTCATGAAAGATACAGGGAGAGGCAGAGACATAGGCAGAGGGAGAAGCAGGCTCCCCTCAGGGAGCCCTGTGTAGTACTGGATCCCAGGACCCCAGGATCACGACCCAAGCCAAAGGCAGATGCTCAGCCACTGAGCCACCCAGGTGCCCACACATAAAAGTTTATAACAAAAGAGAGCTTCTTTTTCTGACCCAGATGAACTTTGCAAACACATAAAACTTAAGTCACATTATCCAAGGAATGTTTTCTCTTACTCTTCAGCACTCTATTAGCTAGATATTTTCAAAGATTAATTTTTTTAAAAAAGCAATTGACTAATATATATTTTATATTTAGGAGATGCTTTTAAAAAATAAAAAATACTAGGTTTCGGGCAGCCCAGGTGGCTCAGCGGTTTAGCACCGCCTTCAGCCCAGGGTGTGATCCTGGGGTCCTGGGATCGAGCCCCACGTCGGGCTCCCTGCATGGAGCCTGCTTCTCCCTCTGCCTGTGTCTCTGCCTCTCTCTCTCTCTCTCTCTCTCTGTGTCTCTCATGAATAAATAAATAAAATCTTAAAAAAAAAAATACTAGGTTTCCCAGATATAAGGCGAGAATCTTGCTCAGACTTACCCCACCAAAAAGAGAAAAAAAAAAAAGGAAAGAAAGTATTTGGAAAAGTAGAATTTTTTTTTAAATGGAAAAAAGTAAAAGGAAACACATCAAGATGAATTTTAAAATAAATTGATTAACACAAACCAGAAACTGAATAATGAAATGTAATATGGGACTTCATTTAGATTCCAAATCAAACTAAGAATAAAAATGCATCTTTGAGATCATTTAAATATGGACTGGATTTCAGATATTTCAAGGAAATATATTGTTTATTTTGTTAGGCATGAAGATGGTACTATAGTTATGTAAGAAACTATTCTTATTGAAAGACCTTCAGCATTGCCCTGGGGGAGTGGAGACAGGCCCTCTGATTGGAGAGATGTGTAACACACTCACTTACTGTGACCTAGGAAAGGCCGCCAAGGATGTCTTCAATAAAGGATATAGATTCAGCATGGTCAAAATAGATCTGAGAACCAAGTCTTGTAGTGGAGTGGAATTTTCTACTTCTGGTCATGCTTACACTGATACAGGGAATGCGTCAGGCAACCTAGAAACCAAATATAAGGTCTGTAACTCTGGACTTACCTTCACCCAGAAATGGAACACAGACAATACTCTTGGAACAAAAATCTCTTTGGAGAATAAGTTGGCTGAAGGGTTGAAATTGACTCTTGATACCATATTTGTATCGAACACAGGAAAGAAGAGTGGAAAATTGAAGGCCTCCTATAAACGAGATTGTTTCAGTGTTGGCAGTAATGTTGATATAGATTTTTCTGGACCAATCATCTATGGCTGGGCTGTTAGCCTTTGAAGGTTGGCTTGCTGGCCATCAGATGAGTTTTGACACAGCCAAATACAAACTGTCACAGAATAATTTTGCCCTGGGTTACAAGGCTGCAGACTTTAGCTGCACACTCATGTGAATGATGGCATTGAATTTGGAGGGTCTATCTACCAGAAGGTTAATGAGAAGATTGAAACATCAATAAACCTTGCTTGGACAGCCGGCAGTAACAATACCTGTTTTGGCATCGCTGCTAAATACAAGCTGGATTGTAGAACTTCTCTATCTGCTGAAGTAAATAATGCCAGCCCAGTTGGACTGGGTTATATACTCAGACCCTTCAACCAGGAGTCAAACTGACCCTATCAGCTTTAATCGACGGAAAGAACTTCAGTGCAGGAGGTCACAACGTTGGGTTGGGATTTGAACTAGAAGCTTAATGTGGTTTTGAGCAAAGCATCCGATTTGTCCCTGGAGGTGAAGAGAACCCACTATGTTTGGCCTTAAAATTCTTCTGTGAGAGGAAGACACAAAGAGATGAAAAAATATTCCATGCTCATGGATTGGAGGAATTAATATTGTGAAAATGTCAATGCTACCCAGGGCAATTTACACATTTGGTGCAATCCCTATCAAAACACCATGGACTTTCTTCAGAGAGTTGGAACAAATCATCTTAAGATTTGTGTGGAATCAGAAAAGACCCCGAATAGCCAGGGGAATATTGAAAAGGAAACGAGCCGGGGGCATCACAATGCCAGATTTCAGGTTGTACTACAAAGCTGTGATCATCAAGACAGTGTGGTACTGGCACAAAAACAGACACAGAGATCAATGGAACAGAATAGAGAACCCAGAAGTGGACCCTGAACTCTATGGTCAACTAATATTTGACAAAGCAGGAAAGACTATCCACTGGAAAAAGAACAGTCTCTTCAATAAATGGTGCTGGGAAAATTGGATAGCCACATGCAGAAAAATGAAACTAGACCATTCTCTTATACCATACACAAAGATAAACTCAAAATGGATGAAAGATTTAAATGTGAGACAAGATTCCATCAAAATCCTAGAGAGAACATAGGCAACACCCTTTTTGAACTTGGCCACAGCAACTTCTTGCAAGATACATCCATGAAGGCAAGGGAAACAAAAGCAAAAATGAACTATGGGGACTTGATCAAGATAAAAATCTTATGCACAGCAAAAGAAACAGTCAACGAAACTCAAAGACAACCTACAGAATGGGAGAAGATATTTGCAAATGACCTATCAGATAAAGGGCTAGTATCCAAGATCTATAAAGAACTTATTAAACTCAACGGCAAAGAAACAAACAATCCAGTCATGAAATGGGCAAAAGACATGAACAGAAATCTCACAGAGGAAGACACGGACATGGCCAACAAGCACATGAGAAAATGCTCCGCATCACTGGCCATCAGGGAAATACAAATCAAAACCACAATGAGATACCACCTCACACCAGTGAGAATGGGGAAAATTAACAAGACAGGAAACAGCAGATGTTGGAGAGGATGTGGAGAAAGGGGAACCCTCTTGCACTGTTTGTGGGAATGTGAACTGGTGCAGCCACTCTGGAAAACTGTGTGGAGGTTCCTCAAAGAGTTAAAAATAGACCTGCCCTATGACCCAGCAATTGCACTGCTGGGGATTTACCCCAAAGATACAGATGCAATGAAATGCCAGGACACCTGCACCCCGATGTTTCTAGCAGCAATGTCCACAATAGACCAACTGTGGAAGGAGCCTCGGTGTCCATCGAAAGATGAATGGATAAAGAAGATGTGGTCTATGTATACAATGGAATATTACTCAGCCATTAGAAACGACAAATACCCACCATTTGCTTCGACATGGATGGAACTGGAGGGTAATATGCTGAATGAAGTAAGTCAATCAGAGAAGGACAAACATTATATGGTCTCATTTATTTGGGGAATACAAAAAATAGTGAAACAGAATAAAGGGGAAAGGAGAGAAAATGAGTGAAAATATCAGTGAGGGTGACACTACATGAGAGACTCCTAACTCTGGGAAACGAACAAGAGGTAGTGGAAAGGGAGGTGGGCGGAGGGTTGGGGTGACTGGGTGATGGGCACTTAAGAGGGGCACTTGGCGGGAGAGCACTGGGTGTTATACTATATGTTGGCAAATTGAATTCCTATAAAAATATACAAAAAATTATAAACAAAAACAAAAAAATTCTTCTGTGAAATTTCAAAAGTGTGAACTTTTTATTCTTCCAAAGAATTGTAATCCTCCCCACACTGAAGTCTAGAGATCGCAAGTCCATCCTGAGGGAGGTACTTGAAAGCATGCCTGGAAGTTGTCATGTTTGTGCCACATTTCAGTTGAGTTCCGCAGTGTTATTTTAAATGTGTTCCTCAGCGACAATGTAGTGTCACATTACAAAGGAAATGACCCAGCCTTCCAGTTTGTACATCACATCCTGCATGTCCCACACCTTTCATGACCTTTTAATAATATATTGGTCTCTGTGCTGTAGTGGAAATCTTTGATTTTGCATCAGAGTAAAATAAAATAAACCCATCACATTTGGAACATAAAAAAAAGAAACTATCCTTATTTTTAAGGTATGTGCTGTGAAGCATTTAAGGGTGAAATGTTGAGGAAGCAAAAGTTTTCCTTGTTTTTCTGGCTGAAACTAGGTTTAAAACACCTCAGCAAAGGAAAAAAATAAATAAATCATGTATGACAAAATGTTAATTTATAAAATAGAAATGACATTTTATGAGAATTCATTGTATTATTCTTCTACACATAAAATTGTTATAATAAGTTCTCGTGGGAATAATGTTGAAAAGCACATTGAATGAAGGAAATAGTCTTCCTAATTTAATCTTAAATACTATTTCCTTGTTGAAATGACTTTTGGTTAAGTGTGACAGTAAAATTATCTTTGATAAGGAAGTACTAAGCTAGCCAGATGCTGAATAAAATTGTACATCTCACCTTCCTATAAGTGAAAAAGTGTCAGAGCCCTAAAAAAAAAGCCAAAGCTATGAACAAAATCAGTATTTTCTTTAAAGAGAAAATGTGGCAAAGAATTGGCATTCCAGGAATCAGAGAAGTTAGAACCTGGAATCATTCTCAGGAATGATTCATGCGAGATGACAAGGTAGGCAACTCTGTCAGTACTCCTTCCATCCCAAGAGTCTGGGCACTTTTTTCTTCTCTTTTCTTTTTTAATTAATGTTCCTGCACTCTGCAACACTTCCCTTTTACATGAATGTCTTCACAACGCTGTTTCTATTATAAATCTCACAACCAGCATTTGCTCACATTGATGATTCGATTGTGTTTGGACTTTCGGTAGGGAATAGAACTTTCTTCTGTTTCAATCATAACTCTGAAACTAGAGAAGAGAGATATGGGTCAGGATAGGCAAGATTATGCTGCAGAAACAAGATAACCTCAAAATCTCAGTGGCTTCAAAGGTTCATGTCTCACACAAAGAATCTCCTGTGAGTCAGCAAGGCAATGGGTGGGAAAGACTGGGTAGGGGTAGGGCGCCAGACTGCCAGAGCCTTCCCCACCTTGTAGCTGTACCATCTGGGACTTGCCTCTGCAGGACAAGAGCGACTAGGACATACCACTGGGGCTTCTCACCAGTCACCACTTCTCTACATTTCTTTGACAAGAACTAGTCATTAGGGATGCCTGCATAGCTCAGTGGTTGAGCATATGCCTTTGGCTCAAGTCTTGATCCTGGAGTTCCAGGATCGAGTCTCACATCGGGCTCCCTGCAAGGAGCCTGCTTCTCCCACTGTCTATGTCTCTGCATCTCTCTCTCTCCATGTCTCTCTTGAATAAATAAAATCTTAAAAAAAAAAAAAGAACTTATTGTGAGATCCCAACTAGCTGCAAGGGAGCAGAGAAGTGTGGCCTCCCATATATCAGTGAAAGAAAAGTAACTGTGTTTTGGTGAGCACTGTTTCTACCTCATTACCATCACTTGCTTTGTAGATGTATAGATCATTCATTCATCCTTGTGTAAAACGATTGCAGGTACCCCCTATATGCAGACACTATCCTGGGCAGTGATAACATTCAGAGACTTAATCCAAAGGCTGTATTTTGTAAAGGAGCTCTACTATCCTGAGAAGATAGTAAGTTCTGTCTTTGTATTGCTCACCAGAATGAAAAATATAAACTCAAAGAACAAAGATAAAAATATGTTTGCTGAAACATAAATGACATATATCCAGGAGGTGTTCCGTATTGGAAATACTTAAATACTTAAAATTTTTAAATTTTAAAAATTAATATCAAGGATGATCCTTGGAGGAAAACATACTGTGTTCCTGTCTTAGAGGTGTCACCTACCATGGAAACTAAGGTTCAGGTGCCTCCTTCGTTAAGATGAATAAAAGAATAATATTACATACCTCAGAGAAGGATTAAATGCAATGATGCGTGTAATGTGTGCACAGTATCCAGACACAGCAGGTGCTCTGTAGTCTGAAACACATAATTTCTAATTAAAGTCAAGTAATTTAAAATAACACAAAAATGGTATCCAACTGGAGGAAGTTTCTGCCTCCCTACCTCCCTATCATCCATCCTTCCTGAATGATTTGGTTTGAAAGCCACTAAGTGGGGGAGCAAGCAAGGCCACCGTCCATGACCAGAACCCAGGCAGGGTGCAGAAGGCGTCTGGGTGGGGGACAAAGCAGGCTGGTTCCCTACAGAGGACCCCGAAGCAATAAGTAAACACACTGAGAAAAATGGGAGCCAGTTTCCTCATTTTCAGAGAAGGAAGTTACAAATATAGAAAACAAATAAACTAGAATAAACTTTGTGGTATTAGATTTGGAATTCGAAGTATTGATATGAGTTCATGGTTTGGAATATACAGCTAAAGAAATAAATGTAAATGCCTCATACATGCATGATGTGTGTGGTGTGTAGGGATAGATAGGTAGATGGATGGATGGATGGATGGATGGATGGATGGATGGATGGATGATAGATGGATAGAGTGAGCCTAACTCTATCTGAAAGCAGTGATATGCTATGAACCATATGCACTCCTTGGAATCTCGATCTTGGTTTCTAAATATTCCCTACCAAAAAAAATAATAATTAGAGATTCTTGAGAAATGGGTAATCCTAGGATTGGGACAGGGAAATTACAAGATGGGTTTAGAACATCTTGTGCCAGAATATTGGGAAGATCTCAGTGCATGACAGGGATGTGTTAAAAGGACACCGAAGCCAGTTCAATGGGCCCCACACTGTACAAATCCAGGGCAAAATAAATAATGTGGCCTTGAAACAAATAATTACAGTAAGAGATGATAGCCCATTGAACAAAAAAGTATCTATGAGTCTATCCTGACACAGTGAAATGACATAATAACTAATGGGGAGAAAAGGAAGCTTTCCTTACAGTGAAATGCCAACTAATAAACGCTGGAATTAGAAAATCACTATTTGACAACATGGTAATCATGAGAACAGCCAGCAAATAGTAATAGATTACTAAAACTATCTAGTGGGTGAAATTTGATAAGGAATGGAGTATTTACACGTTCTCAGAGTCTCTCCTCACAGAAGTCTTATTGATCACAAAAGAAAAAGAACAACCTGACAATAGAGAAACCCGAAAGACAACACTTAATCAAATGATCAAAGTTAACACCACCTGTAATGAACCAAATTGAAATCTTATACCACTTGAGCAGGCACAGTGAGAAAAATTCACCATGACTGCCAAAAAGCATAGCCTGAAATAATTGGAGGAAATACCAGGCTGATCCAGACTGAGAGCCGTTCTAGAAAACAACCAGCTCGTAGTTTTCAAAAGAGCAGAGATGGTGAAAGTCAAGGACAAACTGAGGAAATGATGGATGAAGACAAAAGACAGATAGGAAAGTAGCCTTCCAACCCGGCACAGATGTGGCGCCTCATCCTAGACTGGACCTTTCTGTAAGGGATAGTATGGAGACCACTGGCAAGCCTTAAATAGGGTCTGAGGGCCAGTCGATGGTACTTTACCAGTATTGATTTCCTGATTTTGATGGCTATTTTGGGGTTATTTAAGAGAATGTCCTAGTTATTAGAATTTCTCACTAAAGTGTTCAGGATTGATACAATGTTACAGCAAGCAACCTTCTCTTCACTAGCTCATGAGAAAAAATTCTTTGTACTACCTTTAACATCCTTTCTCTAAATTTAAATAAATGTAAAATATACAAAAGCGAGGGATGGTGGTGGGGATGGCTGCACAGCAATGTGAGTGCACTGAATGCCACTGCACTGTACACTTAAAAATGGTAAATTTATGGGGGTGCCTGGGTGGCTCAGTTGGTTAAGTGTGGGACTCTTGATTTCAGCTCAGGCCATGATCTCAGGGTTGTGAGATCAAGCCCCAAGTGGGGCCACCATGCTCAGCAGGGAGTCTGCTTGAGATTCTCTCTCCCTCAGCCCCTGCCCCAACTCGTGTGTGCCACTCTCTCCAAAATAAATAAATACATCTAAAAAAAAATTAAAAGGTCAAGTTATGAGCCTTTACCACAATTAAAAAAAAAAAAACTTAGGAAGATGGGAAATAAAAATTAGAGAAGGAAACAGTTGCTTAGCAAACACATTTGGAACAGGTTTGTCTAAGCCAAAATTGCATATGTGTGTGTGTGCAAGGATCTGTGTGCACCATGCTTGCCTGTATCTTAGAGAAGGGAATCAAATGGACTTCTCTAACGCACGGGGTCTTCCGGGCAGCATCACCCTGAGGGCCACTTGGAACCCGGTGTAGACATTTTTCTATTGTCACTGTGACGGGGGAGGGGTGAGCTGCTGGAACTTAGTGGGTGAGAGCCTGATGCCAGGCCTCCTGCAATGTGTGCGCAGGACCCAGAGAGAAAGAACTGCCCAGCAGCCATTTGTGAGGTGAAAAAAGCTAGTTTACAAATATCCCAGCCTAGAACTCCACATTCCATCTAAATGCGAACTGTTTCTTTTCACACTTTTCACATTTACCGACTTTTCCAGGAATACAACTACCGTGTAAATTGAGAGGAGACTCCTCTGTTGTATTTGAAAGTGTACCAAGAAGCTGCTCACTATTGGGGAAAAATGAGGTCACCTCCAGCAGGGGTGCCTGCCTGTGGTATTCCAGGGGCCAGAACACACACCTTCCTCGCTCTGCTATTGCAATTTGCACACGCAACTATGAACAGAGCTGTCTGGCATCTCCTTTGAACTGCCTTCCAACCAGAAACTTATTAAATTGGCAGAGACATGAATACAAAGCTGGAGTTTAATTTCACTAAAAGGATCCTTTCAGAATACTTCCTATGATTGTTATCAGATGTATATTGATTTTGTCACTCAAGGATGAGAAAGGCTTCGTGAAATTGCATATTGGAATTCTTCTTTTGTGGCCAGGATTTTCTAGTCTTTTCCTGACACTGGACCAGGGGTCTGCCCAGGGCCTCTCGCCCTGTCCTACTGTCTCTCTCTCCACTCCATCCTCTCTGCCCCATAGCCCACCAAAGCCCACGGCCTCCAAAGCTTCATTTACTACAGAGTGACTTTAAGGAAATCAATTTAGGAGATACGCTTTTGGCAATCCACTGTCCCATGTCAAAAGGCAGGAAATTATTTGACAGCATGCTTATAAGTGAATTCATAGCTCACCTGTGAGGAAATCATACTTCCTCATTTTCACAGGTCTATAATTTGTTTTTGATACATATCATGACTTCAAAAAAGGTTTTCCCCGTCCTTCTTTCAAATAAATAATTTTGGGGGGCACTTGGGCGGCTCAGCTGGTTAAGTATCTGCCTTTGGCTCAGGTCATGATCCCAGGGTCCTGGGATCGAGTCCCCACATCAGGCTCCTTGCTCAGCAGAAGATCTGTTTCTCCCTCTCCCTCTGCTCCTCCCCCTGCTTGTGCTCTCTTGCTCTCTCTCTCTCTCTCTCTCTCTCTAATAAATAAATAAAATCTTATAAATAAATAAATAAATAAATAAATAATAAATAAATAATAAATAATTTTGGTCTGTAATTTCTTCTAGCTTTTACTCATGACTTTACTCTTTCTCTTTCCGTGCTTTTTCTACAGAGTGTCATCTGCTCTTCTTACTCGTTGTGAGAATAGACATTTATTATAAGTAAGTGCAAATAACCATTTCCTGTGCTTCCAGTATAGCTATACCTCAGCATTTAAATATTTTTTTTCATAAACTACTTTCTTTTATTCCTCCTTGATTTTGTAATTAGAACATTATATTTGTTATTAAGTTACATGTGTAGGTAGCTACACCTGAGTACACAGGGTTAGGGGTATCAATGCTGGAGGTTCCAAATTCTGTGCTTGCAACCTCCAAATGGAGTGACAACTTAATTCCTAGGCCTCTGCTTCCTCATATGTACTGGGGAGATGCTAAAGGATACCTTTCTCCAAGGGTCCTTGGGGCAAAGACCAAGAACTTGGTAGACATCAGCAATCTCTGTTCACATTTATGAGTCAACTGCAGAGAGACACAGAATAAGAAGTGGAGGACCCTAAAAACTTTTCATTTTCCTATTAAGACCCAGTTATGTCTTTTTGCTCTTGGGTTCCATGAAACTTTCCCGTATTCTAAGATAGCTGTTTTTCATTTACACTAAGTCAAGTTAGTTTCAGCGAACCTGTAACCACGGAGCTTGACTAATACAGATGAAAGAAGTCTGAATCTACAGTAACCACTGCAAATGAAGCTAAGGACTTCAGAGGAGCTGAGGAACACAGTGCTGGAATTTGGAGGTGATGTGACGATAGATCCCAGTGCTTACTCGGTAGACCCTCTCTGAGCTGTCCACTGGAATACCTGTCAGTGTGCATAGAAATACGAGAACTTGTGACACCACTGGACATTAGAGAGATGAGAGTACCATGGGCCAGAATGTGAGGGAATTTCCACTGACTTTGGAGTGGATGAGCTTGGACTGAAAATCACCCTTTTGAATCATCCCTCCCTGTCATCGAAGCCAGCATGGTAATGGATGGCTGGTAAGACAGTAAGGAAGTCTGACTCACCTCCATTAAAAGTTCCTATTAATAGCTTGAGAACACTTCTCGAGCAAGCCAACTTGTCATTCATGTGTGAAAGTAACAAAATGGTCTCAAATAGACAAGGACTCAAAAAAATGCACCATTCTAATATCTTCCTGAAAGCACCGTTTCAAAGAATAGGAATGCCATGCAGTAGGTATTAAAACCAGTTGAACATATACATAATTTTTGGGCTATGGTTTCAAAGGCAAAAAAAATGATTCTTAAGAAAATGTAGGACCAAATACTTAACATATGTTAGGATATTATATGAAAACCAGGGAGACAGTATGGGGAAAGGAGATCTGTACATCTGTACATCTGTTCTCAACTTCAGCAACTAGACAAATTGATTTTAACCACGTGGGTCTTAAACTTAAAGGTAACCTCACACAGACTTAAATGGGGTGTCTATTTCCAAAACATTTTGGGAGATAAAAGCAAAAAAAATATAGCCTAGGTCCCAGATGGCAAGAAAACAAAGAAATATACAAAGAAGTTAAAAAAGCAGCCTAACAAACAGAAAGCCTAAAAAGCATCAAAAAGACTGAAATAGGGGCACCTGGATGGCTCAGCGGTTGAGCATCTGCCTTTAGCTCAGGTCGTAATCCTGGGGTCCTGGGATCGAGTCCCATATCAACTGCCCCACAGGGAGCCTGCTTCTCCCTCTGCCTACGTCTTTGCCTCTCTGTGTGTCTCTCATGAATAAATAAATAAAATCTTAAAAAAAAAATACTGGAATAGGACCAACAGTATCAGTAAGATGATCAGTAAAGACACACCTAGGGATGCCTAGGTAGCTCAGTGACTGAGCATCTGCCTTTGGCTTTTTTTTAAAGATTTTATTTATTTATTCATGAGAGAGAGAGAGAGAGAGAGGCAGAGACACAAGCAGAGGGAGAAGCAGGCTCCAGGCAGGGAGCCCGACATGGGACTCGATCCTCGGTCCCCAAGATCACGCCCTGGGTGGAAGGCAGTGCTAAACCGCTGAGCCACCCGGGCTGCCCCTGCCTTTAGCTTAGGGCATGATCCTAGGGTCTGGGATCAAGTCCCACATCAGGCTCCTTGCAGGGAGCCTGCTTCTCCCTCTGCCCAATCCCCATCTGTCATGAATAAATAAATAAAATCTTTTTAAAAAAGACATCTATTTTTTTCACATGATTATTTTTTCATTTTTTTAATTTTTAATTTCTTTTTATTGAAGTTCAATTTGCCAACATATAGCATAACTCCCAGTGCTCATCCCATCAAGTGCCCCCCTCAGTGCCTGTCACCCAATCACCCCAACCCCCCGCCCACCTCTCTTTCCACCACCTCTTGTTCGTTTCCCACAGTTAGGAGTCTCTCATGTTCTGAAAAGACACATCTAAATGCTTTAATAATAGTAGAAAGCTCAATGAACTAGCAGAATAAAATACCAGACACATATGAATGCAACTGTGTAAAGCACGTATAGAAGAATCTGGAAGGAAAAATGGGAAAATGTTTAAATTAGTTGTATCAGGGTATATGTGAATTTTTGGGTTTTGTTTTGTTTTGTGTTCACTTTTTCTGGTGTCTGTGATTTGTCAACAATGAGCATATATTATTGTATTAAGCAATGCTCATAATTGCAAGCAGCAGAAACTGACTCTGGCTGCCTTCCCTCCACAGAGCAAGCGACAGGCTGGGGACTTGGGGAAGAACTGATGTTGCAGCTTGCAGAATTCCCTCTGCTTCCAGGGGATCATCAGTCTTTTTTCTCATGAGGCCTTCAACTGATTGGGTGAGGCCCACCCACATTGTGAAGGGTAATCTGCTTTACACAACACCTACTGACTTAAATGTTAATCTCATCTAAAAATATCTTTACAGCAACATCCAGACTAGTGTTCAACTAAATATCTGGGTATTGTGGCCTAGCCAAGTTGAAATGTATAATTAACAATTACAACAACCAACACTGAACCTAGGGAACATGCTGGAATCCTGCAGCCAGAATGTGGGGGGAGAGAGAAGCCCACCTCACTCCTACAGTGAGAAGCAGGGCTCTGTGCCTAACCAGTCCTACCTCATGAGGGTGCCCAGACATAGGAAGGGAAGCTAAGTGCTGCACAGCATCAAAAATACCAAATATTTAGCACAGTTATAAACAAAAAATATCTTTTTCTCCTCACTAAGGACCTTCAGGTCCAGCAGCAAGCTTTAAGTAAGATCTGAGGACCATGAATCACATTAGCAGGATTTTATGACTTCACCCTGTAACCCAGTGGCTCTTGCACCTGCAATGATTTTCTCTTCATGACTTTTCTGTGTTGGGCAACTGAATCACAGGTCCCCAGTCACCCACACCAGAAACCTGGGCTTCATCTTCCACCCTTCCTCTGCCTCAGCACCCATACTCCGTCAGTCCCCAATCCTATCATCTCAAATATCCTCCTCTCTGTCCCTGTGGCCACCAGCCTGGTCCAGGTTTTCATCATGTCTTGCCTGGACTAGAACCCAAATCTCCCAGTGGATCTTGCCTCCCATATTCTTTTCTCTGCCATCTCTAACTGTCCTCACAGGCCCTCAGAGCAGATCTTCTAAAAAACAATGCACACCCTGCTGATCTGAGCCTTGCCTGTCTGCCTGTGGATCCCATCTCCTGAATATGGGTCCCATCCCCAAGGCTGGGTCCCATCGCCAGAATGTGGAGACAGACAGCACCTGTTCCAATTTGCCAGATGTAAGGGGTTCTTGACACAGTTTTCTGATGTTTTGAAATAGACAGAGGTGTGAGGCTGCATTGTGCCCCACCGCAAATGAGAAGGGAACACACTGAAGCCAATAAAAAGCTGGAAAGTTCAGAATTTTAAGTGAATTTACTTTTCCCACCTGAGGAGGTAAAATGAAGCTTGGATTCACTCCACTTTGCTCAAAGTGTTTTTCTGGATAAAATATTCACTCAATTTATAGCCCCTGTTGTACATAACTTATTATCTAAATTTGTACATAACCTATTATCTAAATATATATTCATGGAAACCTATTTTAATCTTTTATATGTTCATTTACACACATAGTCATTCGGCAAAGCTTCATTGAGCGTCTATTCTCTGTCTGGCACCATGTCAACGACTGAATGCACCCAGATGTGTAAGAAAAGGCCCATCTATTATGGTTTAGCACATACATCAGTTCCTCCTGGCCACAGGCCTGGTATCGGGCTAAGATTATTAAGTGCCTGCCACAGTCAAAGACACCCATCCGCTGGTAGTCTATGAGTCAAAAATTGCTATTTGAACATTTTATTGGAACTCTATACACAAAAAATTAATAAAAGTGTGTTTATCTCTTTCACCAGTGTATTAAGAAAGATAAACGGCCAAAACAATGCTGCCCTAGAATTGAGCCACTCTGTAACTACTCATCGTTTCAAAAAGAAAAAAATAAAAAGCATCTCTTTCTCTTGGCTTCTCTTTCTGCTCAGTATGGTACATTCATCACCTAAGACTTTTCCTGTCTCCTTATTTCCATTCTGATTTCTGCATATGCCAGAGGTTACTGAGTGACTTATCTTTAACAGATGGAACGGTTACTCAAACTCTCCAAAATATTTGATGATTGTGGAAAGAAGCACATTTGTGAGACATTATTCCATGCATATAATTTTGGCTATGCAACTTTTAGTGGGAAAAATAAAACATCCTGAAGTTTCTCTTGAAACACCCACCAATCTCGTTTTTTAAAAATACGAAACAAATCAAACACCCATCTGTATCCTGCTCTCTACTAAATAATCTTAAAATCAAGTGAAAAACAACAGTGGGTAGCAACCAAACCAACCCTTTGTTTATTTTGATACAGTTGGAGGTGGTTGACTTTAATCAATTGCCAAACATTCTTTTTTTTTCTGAAATTTAAACTTAGATTCTCATGTCAACAGAACGTGTAGATGATCTGAAAATTGGAACAACTCCATTTTTGGATCCAACTTCCTTCATATGTCAATCTAAACAAAATACCCTTTGTGGCTTCTGTACTTACAAAGCCCAGGACTGTGTTTCCAAGAATTCTATTAGTAATCACCAGTAATGAGAATATTTGTACAGAATTAAACAGCCTCCCCAGTCAGGTTTCACTGGTTGTTCCACCCATCTTCCACTGCCCCCCTGCTTGGCCCTCCACTCTGGTCATGCTGTCCTACTCCTCGGGCCTTCACTACAAGCCAGGTGCATCCCTACCACTTCTCTTTCTTGGCCTCAGGCTGTGCCTGTCCACCCTAAAACAAGGTGTTTTACTTTTCTCACCATCCAAATAATTCCTCTCCATTTTTCAAAGACGAAAATAGGTGTCACCTCCTCCTTGAGTCCTCCCTTGACCATGCCAATTCATAGTCTTCCCTTCTTAAAGGGCAAGGATTCTCCTTGAGTGAGCTAGAGAGAGGGAGACCTTTCACTCTCTCATCATCTTTATTTTTTTATTTTTTTAAGATTTATTTATTTATTTATTTATTTATTTATTTATTTATTTGAGACAGAGAGGCAGAGACACAGGCAGGCAGAAAGAGAAGCAGGATCCACAAAGGGAGCCTGATGTGGGACCTGACCCCGGGACCCCAGAATCACGCCCCAGACCGAAGGCAGGTGCTAAACCGCTGAGCCACCCAGAGATCCCCCTCTCATCATCTTTAAATTTTGGCTGTTGCAATAGCATTCTAACAGATCCCTCAGCCATGATGCACTTACTTCTAAAATTCACTCATAGATCTGCCAGAGTGATTGTTGTAAAACAAATTTGATTGTGTCCCTCTTCTGCTTAAAATCTTCAGCTGTAAATTCTAGAATGATGAAAGAACCTGGAACTCAGGTTCCAGAAACATGGCATACTGAGCTAATGTAAAACTTACTCCCAACCTTATAATATTTTCACAATCACATAGAAATATCAGATAAAAGATAGCAGAAATTATTTTAAATGTATAGACGAGTTCAAAAGCTTCTGGTGTCAGAGTGAGTAGTAAACTTATAACTTGACATCACAGATATGGGGTGAGGGCAGGAATTAGATATGGATGTGGACCCCACAGACTAGGGATGGGATTTTAACACTAAAGCAAAGGGAGAAGATGTGGTCCTGGGCCCACAGGAAGCAAGGAGCTGGAACTAAAACCCTTCAACAAACTGAAACTCTGGATGAGCTGTCTTTTCATTAAAAAGGGGGCTTAAAAACTCTCCCTACTTTCCCAAGAAAGCAAGAATAAAGTGAACTCTGCCCAGGGTCCAGGAAAAACACCTCCCATGAAATATTGAAGTTCCAAACCTGTGCCATATAGGAGTGTGGAGTCGAAATTTACAATACCCTCATTATGTGAGAATTTCCAAGCTAAACTTTTAGCATGAAAACTAGTCTCAGGCTGGTGAAATTTCTAGTTGCCTAGAAGAAGAAAATATAAAATACTCTCCAGAGATATATTCTTAGTTGAAAATACAAAACGACTTTCTTAGTAAAAAAAAAAAAAAAAACAAACAAACTAAACAAATAAGCTCACAAACAAAAATGATAAACCACAAGGGAAAACAACTCACCACAGACACATCAAACAGAACAATTAGCAAGAGGCTGAGATAATAGCAGAATTGGAAAGACATGATAAAATAAGGGTACTGAAAATTATGTTTTAAGGTATAGAAATCATCATGAAAAAAATAGGTGTGACAAGATCCAAATAGCTCCTTAGAAACAAACAAACAAAAAATTTCAATTTTGAAATTTCAAATCCATTGAGTAGATTAACAACAGATATTGGACAGAGCCAAGAAAAAGTCTTGCATCCTCAAGAAATTTCCCAGGCTGCAACACAGAGAAAGGCTTGGAAAAAGGGAAAAGGGGGTTAAGACACTTGGAAAATAAACCAAAAAGGCCTAACATACATCAGTTAGCATTTGCCGCTTAACAAAGCACCCTGTGCCAGTTATTGGTTTACTGCCTTCCAGCTCTAAGTTCAAACTTTTTGCCAGTTCTATGAAAATGGACATGGGCCCTTAACATAGTTAAATAATAGGTATCATTTTTCCTTTGGCACATGGCTTGATGTTCAGCCTTGTGAAAGCTTGGGGAACATTGCAGAAAGGGTTACTCTTCCTGGTTCTGGTGGCTTCCCCAGCAGGCTGCCCCCAGCACCAGAGTCCTGCCAGTCTTGCTGCTTCTCCAGTCCCTGCTGCTGACATGTGCACAGCGTCCAGGAGCACCCAGAAAACAGGAGAGGCTACACACGCCAACAACAACTGGAATGAATGACAGAGCATCACTATGGACTTTACAGATGTTAAAATGTTAATCGGGGAGGGCCCCCTGGGCGGCTCAGTTGGTTAAGCATTGGACTCAGTTTCAGCTCAGTCCATGATCCCATAGGTCGTGGAATCAAGTCTTGCGTCTGGCTCCCTGCTCAGCTGGGCATCTGCTTGAAGATTCTCTCTGCCCCTCCTGCTGCTTGCAAGCTCTCTCTCTCTCTCTCAAATAAATAAACCTTCTCTAAAAAGTCTCTAAAAAATAATAATAGGGGAATATTATTAACAATTTATGCTAATTAATTTGACAATTTAGATGAAGTGGAAAAACTCCTTTAAATACATGTATTACCAAAACTGACTCAAGGAGAAAAGAAAACATAAGTAAATGTGTATCAACTGAAGAAGTTGAGCTTATAATTTTTAATTTTCCCACAATGAAAATCCCAGGCTTAGGTTTTTGACTTCACAATGAATTCTATCAAAGCTTTAAGGAAGAAACAATACTAGGTCTATATAAACTTTTCCAGAAAGTAAAGGTGGAGGGAACATTTCATAACTCATCCTATGACGTTAGCACCATGCTCTTAAAGCTAATCAATGATCTTCCAAGGAAAGATCTATTTTAGTCATGATTAAAGATGCAAAGAAGTCTTCACAAGATGTGACCACATCGAATCCAGCAATGTCTAAAAAGAACAGCGTATTCTAGTGAAGTCTTCACTTGCATTCCATGACTACAAGTTTGGCTTCAAATATTTTTTTTAAGATTTTATTTATTTATTCATGAGAGACACAGAGAGAGAGGCAGAGACATAGGCAGAGGGAGAAGCAGACTCCCTGCAGGGAGCTAGATGCGGGACTCCATCCCAGGACCCCAGGATCATGACCCAAGCCAAAAGCAGACACTCAACCATTGAGCCACCCAGGTGCCCTTGGCTTCAGAGTTTAAAAATTAATGTAATTCACCATATCAACTGACTAAAAAACTAAAAAAGTGATCATATCAATAGATACAAAAAATTTTATAGAATTCAATACCTATTTATGATTTTAAAAATCAATGTTTAATAAATGAGAAATAGAAAGGAACTTCTTCAACCTGATAAAGAGTAGCTGTGAAAAACCTCTGGTTAACATCATACTTACGGTGAAAGAATGAAAGCTTTCTATCTGCGATTGTGAGCAAGGCATGTATATCTACACTCGTTTCTAGTCATCATTGTTCTGGAGGGCCTACACAGCATGATAATGGAAGAGAAACAAAAGACATACAGATTAGAAAGGAATAAATAAAACTGCCTTTTTTTCACAGACATCATTGTCTAATACAGAAATTGTTGAGGAATCTTTCAAAATATTCTAGAACTAATAAATGAATTTAGCAAGGTTGTAAGATATAAGGCCAGCCAACAAAAATCATCTGTATTTCTATATGAATGAATAATTGAAACATAAAATTTAAAACACTTATTTACAATAGCATCAAAAAAAACCCCAGGAATGAACTTAAAATATGTGTAAGACCTAACATTGAACATTATAAAACACTTCTGAGGGAAATTAAAGAGAACCTAAATAAATGGACAGATTAATATTCTTGTGTTGGAAGATTTAAGGTTGAGATGGCAATTCTCTCTTATTTGATTGGTCCATAGGTTTAAATAGTCACAATCCCAGAATTTGTTTTTCATAGGAATCAACTACAAATGATTCTCAAATTTATCTGAAAATGTGAAGAACTTAGACAAACAGCTTTTAAAAGAAGAAAGTTAAAGGGCTTACATCCCCACTGGCACACATGTTCTCTCTCTCTCTCTCTCTCTCAAATAATGAATAAATTTTTTTTTAATGAAAAAGCAAAAAAAAAAAAAGGTATGAAAAAGCAAGATACTGACTGGGAGAAAATATTTACAAAACATTTATCTGATAAAGAGCTTGTATCCAAAATAGATTAAGAATCTTGTCACTAAATAATCAGACAAACCACCAAATTTTTAAATGGGCAAAAGATTTTAACAGGCACTTCACAAGGGTTATATGATACTCAACATCATTAGGTATCGGGAACATGCAAGTTAGAATAATGAGATAGAACTACCTCCTGTCTAGAATGATGAAAACAAAAAGGATGGACAACACTGTGTCAGTAAGGATGTGGAGCAAGTGAAAGCCTCATACGGTTGTGCTGGAAATGGAAAACGACACAGTCATTATGGAAAAAGGTATGTCAATTTCTTATAAAGTTAAGCACACATTGATCAAGGGCCCCTGGGTGGCACCATGGGTTGGGAATCCAACTCTTGGTTTAGGCTCAGGTCATGATCTCACAGCTGTGGAACCAACCCCTGCATTGGGGTCTGAGCTCAGTGAGGAGTCTTCTGGGGTTTCTTTCTCCTCCCTCTGCCCCTTCCCATCCTTTCTCTCTCTCTCTCTCAAATAAATAAATAAATCTTAAAAAATACATTGATCATATGACCACTCAGTTCCATTTCTAGATATATATCCAAGAGAAATAAAAACGTATGTCAGAAAAGAGACAAGACTGTCATGTCCATCACAACTCTGTTCATTAGAGCCCCAAACTAGAAACAGCCTGAATGTCTATCAACTAGAGAACAGGTAAATAGTACCATGTCTGTGTGATGGAATACTACTTGGCAATAAAAAAGAATGATAGCTAACGTGAATGAATTTCAAAAACATCATGCTAAGCTAAAAACACCAGCCACAAAAGACTGTAACTATAGTATGGTTTCATTTGTATGTCATTTTATTTTTTTTCTTACTTTTTTAAAAAATTTTTATTTATGATAGTCAGAGAGAGAGAGAGAGGCAGAGGGAGAAGCAGGCTCCATGCACCAGGAGCCCGACGTGGCACTCGATCCCGGGTCTCCAGGATCGCGCCCTGGGCCAAAGGCAGGCGCCAAACCACTGCACCACCCAGGGATCCCCTGTATGTCATTTTAAAAATGACAAAAAAAATAGTAACAGAAAGTGGGTTGCCTAGGACCAGGTTTAGAGAGAGGAAATGTGATCATAGCCAATCTAACTGATAGTGCTCCTTAACCCTTCACTTACTGTGTTGTAATCATTTGCTTACAGGTCCTCTCCCCCACTGATTTATGAATTCTTCAACAGTAGACACCCATGGTGTGGTTCACATTTTTTTATTTCCCACAGCCTGACATACAGAAGGAATTCCATAAATGATTACTAAATAGTGATTGATGTGAATCTGGCAAAGCTCATGTAAAACTATAGCTTTATATCACTTTTAAGGAGTGGCCCTTTATTGGTTCTTATTTTTCCTTGCTCCAAATTTATGAAATAAAAGAATCCCTTTCTGTTTTTTTTAAAGGCTGATCACTTTTTTTTTCCTAAAGAATTTATTTATCCACTCATGAGAGACACACAGAGACAGGCAGAGACGCAAGCAGAGGGAGAAGCAGGCTCCCCGCAGAGAGCCCGATGCAGCCTGGATCCAGACACTCCAGGATCATGCCCTGAGCCAAAGGCAGACACCCAACTGCTGAGCCAGCCACCCAGGCATCTCAAAGAATCCCTTTCTTAAAGTGTTAAAGATGCAACTAGCACCAATTACTTTCCATAACACACACACATACACACACACACACAACCACAGTTTCCTTGGAATCACAATAAGTCAAAATGCCCCAGCCTGCATAATATCCATTTGCATCTGCATCATCATCATCTCAAGAGGGACCTCCTACATTCCAATGGGATCTGCAGACTGGGAGTCCCTAATGCAGGCTGTGCTGAAGCCACAATTAGGGGACCTTCGCACTCTGCCATCCAGAAGTTTACAGTACTGTATTACTATACAAATTTATATTTATATAATTTGATTTATTATAATAAACATAAGAAGTAAACATCATAACTGGAGTAATTAGAGAGTAACTGCTACTAATGCAGGGAGGTAAAAGAAAACACACCAAGAGAATACAGCGAAGGATGGTGGGTTACCTCCCAAAGTAGATGCTAAAGATATGGGGTCATTTGGGACCCCTGACATTGGAACTCCCCAGGGCACCCATTTTTTTAAGGTAGGAATCAGGTTTCCTACTTGGGAGGAGAGTATGGATGGTGATTCATTAACCAAGATGTGCCCTGTTAACTATTTTTGTTCCCAGTTACTAATACAAATCTGTGCTCATTACCTACTGCTACATAACCAATTACCCCACTATTTAGTAGCTAAAAACAGCAAACATTCGTTTAGGGCACAACCTTAGCTGGGTATCTCTGACTGGGGTCTCTCCTGGGATTGCTGTCAGGCTATGAGCCAGGGCAGTAGTCATTCAGAGCTCACTCATGTGACTGTTGGCAGACCTCAGAAGATTTCAGTAAAATCCAAGCTTATCTGTGTTTTTTGCAGGCAGATCCCAGATCCTTGCTATGAGGAACTCTCCAGTGGTTGCCCAGATATCCTCATGATGTGACGGCAGGGATGAGAGAGAGGGAGAGAGGGTGAGTGCCAGGGCATCTAAGATGGAAACCACAGTGGTTTTAGAGCAACCTTGGTGATGACATCCAACTCTTTGGCTCTGTTCTATTCACTAAATGCAATCCAGTAAATTCAGCCCACACTCAAAGGGAGGGGGTTATACAAGGGAATAAATTCTAGGAGCAGAGGATCGTTGAGACTCTCTTGAGGCTGCCTATCATAAGAGTTTGGTGGACTCTCCACAAAAATGTGTTCAGTAAATGAAAGAGACAGGAGCAGACCGCCTTTGGACTCGATCTGCCACTCTTCCCTGAGTCTCCACCCTGCTGGCCTACTCTGTCAGATTTTGGACTTACCAAGCCTCCACATTTCATGAGTCAATTCCTTAAAATAAATATTTCTCTCTCTCTCCATACACACACCCTCTTGGTCCTGTTTCTCTAGAGAAAACTAACTAATAAACTAGGGGACAAGCAGCCTGGAACAGATTCTCCCTGAGAGCCCTTAGAAGGAACTCTAATGTCAGACTTTAGGCTTCCAGTCCCCTAAGACAAAAACTGTCTACTGGGTAAGCCTCCCAGTCTGTGGCACGTTGTTATGGTGACCTGAGCTCACCAACACACCCTCCCAGGACAGTAGGAGCTTCTTCCTCCCACAACAGAGGCCAGGTTTTTGTGTGGCATCTACTTTGTGACTCCTCATACTCCATTTTCCATAGCATGTGAAAAAAATCAGTCTCTACTTGGAAATGCTCATGATGCCATCAAGAAATATAATACCTTGTGAGTAGTAGAGAAGCTTACATCTCTCCCTGTAAAAAGTTTGCAGAAGTCAGCAGAATCCTTCAGAGATGACCAAGCAAGGCCCCAGAAACTGTGGCAATGCTGACGGTGTCAGCTCATCAAAGGACCTGACTGGGCATATGACAGCTGGAAAGGGTTGGGTCGTTTGTTTCTCTTTTACTCATCCCAGATGCTGAATTTATTTTTTTCCCCTGTGTCACTTGACATTTTGCTGAATATAAAGATATGAATTTTTTTTAATTAAAGCTTTTTTTGTTTATGCTAATTTTTCTCAAAAGTCATGTGACTTTTAGGAGCTGGTATTGATAAAAGAAATTAAAATAATGCTTAAGCTATCTGGACTTTTTTTTTTTTTTTTTAAGAAGTAATCGCTATACCCAATGTGGGGCTAGAACTCATGACTGAGGGCAAGAGTCAAATACTACCAACTGAGCCAGTCAGGGGCCCTGATGTGGACACTTCAATCACCATGTTATTAAATGACACTTCTAGGTTTAGTATCTTAAATACAATCATTTTATGTTCATATTGCAAGTTGATTCTGTGGCTAAGTGTCCTTAGAGCTGGAAAAAGACCCCTACAAATATAAAATTCTTTTATTGCAATTAAAAATTTATAATTCAAAACTTGGTTTTCATAGCATTAAAATATACAAAATTATGCATCTTTAATTAAATAGCATGTTCCCATACCACAGGACATATGGAAAGGCTGTGTATCTCTCTCCACATGTTTCCTGACCCACTAGGAATACCTGTTAGTGGCCACATTACACAGAGCTTGGCCTTTGGTCCTGCTGCCATGCTTCCACAGGATATCCCTCCAACATCTCACATCTTTTCTCTGCTTTATTATCTCTGAATCTTCATTTTCAGGCCTAATTTCTCTGCAGAACTTCATTCCCCTTTTCAAATACCTCCTGAGTGTTTCCATCTAGATATTAATTCTTTTTTTAAGATTTTATTTATTTATTCATGAGAGACAAACAGAGAGAGGCAGAGACATAGGCAGAGGGAGAAGCAGGCTCAGGCTCCCTGTGGGGAGCTTGTTGTGAGACTTGATCCCAGGACCCCAGATTCACGACCTGAGCCAAAGGCAAAAGCTCAACCACTGAGCCACCTCGGAGTCCCTAGATATCAGCTCTGAAGACTCAGTCAGGCTCAGACCAGCCAACTGGGGGGATATGGAGCTGAGAATTTGACCCCTCCTCTGGGTGAAAGAGACCTGAGATAGGACAGTAGGGGCTAACGATTCCCAGGAGGAAGCCTGCTAATGCACGATTCCCAGGAGGAAGCCTGCTAATGCACCGAGGCTAAATGGTAAGCCACAGACAATAGCAAACCAAGCAAATCTCTGGCATCAGAGTAGGAGGGACTTGCAGAGGGTTTGCAAGTCTAATCCACAAACCCTCTGATAATCATTAAAATTGCACACATTTGCCATCCCTGCCCCTCACCCCTTTGCCACCCCTACTTCTGAGACTCTCCCTAGGGATTGTTCGGCCATGGCCCATTAAATGTTTCTTTTCAAAGATCCTGTAAGTCCCAGTTATGAAGAAACCCAGCTGCAGGGAAAACAGGTCAGACAAGGCTCCTTCCTAGCATTTTAATTTTTGGCTTCACCCTTCTCTAGACTAAGTTAATATGTAACATGCCAAGAACAGTATCTGGCACCTGTTGTGCACTAAGAAAATGTTAGCAATTACTATTATTCAGCAGCAGAACCATAGGTACCTTAATTTTTCCTTTTCCACCGTAAGGGAGCAAAATGCACTGCCCAAAATGTGTCTCGTTGGCATGTGGATTACTTTAAACCAATTGTTTTTAAGAAGCAGAGGCTCAGAAAGAATCTTTGCCTTTCCTCCTAACTGCTTCATAGAATTTAGATAAATGACCTGCACCAGGAAGGGAGCTATCACCGTAGATAACTACACTATAACATGAGCTAGGTATGGTAGGCAGGGGGTAAATTAGCAGTGTGTTTGTTAAAATTCCTCTCTATGTCCCACTGCTTATAAATGGCCCAACAAACATTTGCTTTTTTTCATCTTCCTGTGAATTAAATTGTCTTCCCTTTTTTTTTGAAGTCCCAGACCCCTACCCTCTTCTCCTTACCTCTGGATGCAATATAAGCCTCAACTGCCTGGCTGTATGGGGGCCTCGTATTCTTATGGAGCTCCCATGCACTCACAGTTAAATGTGATTTTTCTCCTGTTAATCTGTCTCCTGTCGATTAAATTCTCAGACTAGCCAAAAGAACCTTGAAGGTAAAGTAAAATTTTTCCTCCCTAACACCACATACATACGACTGGCCACTAAGTCCTGCATACTCTTCATTCACAATGCCTTTTTACATTTATATGCTGAACTATCTCCCAATAAAATGATATGAAGTCTAGGGTTTTATTAAATATAATTGGGGAGGCAAACTGCAGGTGGGTGTGTAGGAATGGGTTGGCCATGGGTTGATGATATCTAAATCTGAATAAGAGGTACGTGGAAGTTCATTTTACCATTCTATCTGCTTTTGAATGTTTGAAATTCTCCATAATCAAAATTTTTAAAACAACAACAAAATCATCTCTCATGGTGATTCTTTTGTCTCTATGCTGATGTTCAGACATTGAAGGAAGCAAGAAGATACTTGATGGGTAGCAATACTGAGGAACAGATTCCCTCGGGAATGCTGGCCTATCATACGAGAGGACCACAGTGGCATGTTTCCTCAGTGCATCTGCCTGGGTGCTCTGTGGCCACCCACCTCACGGGCTCAGAAAATGATCTGTCACCAGCTTGGCCGTGGCTCTACATCAGAGAGGCAGATCACATGAACGAGGCTCAGGAGAGTAGCTACTTTGGAATGCCAATGCACTTGCTTATGATGGAGTCTCACTGACGAGGGTGTGAGACACTTGGGTCCTTTTGCCAGCAGCTTCTGTCCCTCTAGGCAAGCTATACAGAGGGTTTTATGAGCTTGGAATCGGAGCCCAGGAAGTTAATTATGCTTTGCATATGTTTACTGGCATTAGGCCATGGTAGCCTTACCCACACGACCAAGACGTGGAAGGCACCAGAGTCGTAGATAGGTGTTTGCAGGCCTGCCACATTGGTTCTGGGCTCTGCTCTCCTTTGTTACCAAATCAAGTCAAACACCCCTTAAAGACAGGCACTGCCTTTCTTCAAATCCATTAATACCTTTAATCTAATTACTGTTGAATTTTGCATGCCAAGAAACAATTTTATCTCTTTAAGGGGTTTTTGGATATTTCTGCTCTTATCAGCCTTGTCTTGACCTTTAAGAATCTAATGCGTAGATCATTTCTCTTAGTCCCAAATTCCTAGGTAAGAGAGTAGGACATTGCAGAATAGTATGGCCATAGCTACTATATGAATGAATACCTTTAACTCCCAAAGTGTTTTCTCACCTGTCCTCTTCTCTCTTGGGTTCACCTACTCCAATGCTTCCTACACACCACTGCCAGATTCATTTTCCAGAAGCATTACTTTCAGGTACTTCCTATTGGTTTCTCATGGACTCCCAAAGTTATAATCACTCTCTCCCTATCTTTCCAACTCTATTTCCCACATGACAACCTCTGTGCCAATAAACTTGGTCTAGCTGACTTCATGAGAATACAGCCTGACATGTTTCATTGTTTTATCTTTGCTTACCCCATTCTTCTCTACATTAAAAAATTGAATAGTCACCTATTTTTCAAGATGTAGCTCGAATTCCACTTTAATTGTCATGGTAGGTATCATTGAAGTACAACCTATACAGTTGCATGGGTGCCCCATGCTTAAAAGGGTCCCACATGTGGTTTAATGCTCTGCTCTTGCTGTCTTGAAATTCTTTTTTTTCAATAAAGTAATGTCCAAAATATTTTCAAAAATTCTAAGGAAGGTATCACACAACCACTAAAAACAAATTAATATTTGGTGCATTTAAATTTCATGTAATTGCTGTAAATTTGAGATTATTTTAACCATCTTGCTCTTTCCTCAAGTTCTGACCTAACTGGTTAATGTTCCCTTAATCTCTTTACTTGAATAAGTACTTACCTTTGCTTTGAGTTCAGTATTTTATTACTCCGTTGGTCCCTCTATAAACCTGTTAGTTACAATCATACAAAAATCTTTGTGTAGTTACACTAATGACTAAATCATGAATACTTAATAGAGTCTAATAAACTAAACTCTCAAATTCTAACACCTTCAAACTCTTAATTCTATTGTTATCCTTCCTGACTTTTGTATGACCCTTGTCATTCCTTTTAATTCTACCTATATCTTAATTTTCATGAAACATTTCTAGTATCACTTCATAAAACAATATTCATTTATATGTATCTCTATATTATCTTTTTTTATTATTCTTCATTCCTTTCTACATTTCCAGTTAGGTCTGGAATTATTTACCTTTGGATTAAAGAACTCACTCTAGTGTTTTTTTCTAATTTAATGTTGCTAACAACAAAATGTTTCAGCTTAAGCTTTTCTTAAGAAATCTTTATCAGGGTGTAGTATTGCTGCTGGGTATAGAATTCTGTCTCAACAAGAGATTTCTTTATCACTTTAAAAATGAGGCTCCACTGATGTCTCTCTCATTTTATTTATATTGAAATCTCAGCTATCAGCTTTTTCCTTATGTATTTGGCTTCTGTATTCTCTAAAAACTTTCTCATTACCTTTGTTCTTTAGACCACAGGGTAGCTGCTGTTTCCTGTGTACTTTCTTTGCTTAGGGGATGTGGAGTTAATTGAAAATTGAATCTGTGGATTGATACCTTTCATCAATTTGGAACCAGCTTCTGTATTTTCTCTTCTGATATCAATTCCTCTCTACATTATCTCTACTCCCCTTTTAATCACATTCCATTTATTTTTTAACTCTGTCCTGAATTCTCCAACATTGTTCACCCTGTATTTTTGCTTATGTCTTTGCTTTCTTTTTCAGCTGTATTTTAATTTTTCTTCATTCGTTCCAAACTTGCTTTACTCGTAGTTGAGAAATTATTTGTATTTAGGGTGTACAATGTGATGATTTATTATATGTATACATTGTGAAATGATTACCTCAATCAAGTTAATTAATATATCTATCACCTCACATAGTTACTTTTGTATGTGTGGTGAAATACTTACCATCTAGTCTCTTAGCGAATTTCAAGTATAAATACAGTATGATTAACTGTTCACCATGCTGTACTTTAGATCCCCAGAATTTATTTATCTTGTAACTGAAAATTTTTACCCTTTGACCAACCTCTCCCCATTGTCCTCACCCTCTGGTCCCTGAGAAACATCATTTTACTTGCTGGTACTATGAACTGGATATTTTTTCTTTTTAAGATTCCATGTGTAAGTGAAATCAATGTAGTATTTGTCTTTTTGTATCTGGCTTATCTCACTTAGTATAAAGTCCTCCAAGTTCCTCTACATCATAAACATCAGGATTTCCTTCTTTGTAATATTCCATCAAATCATATTTTCTTTAGCCACTCATCTGTCAAAGGACTTTTAGGTTGTTTCTATAACTTGGCTATTTCAAATAATGCTGCAATGAACATGGGAGTGCTGATAACTCTTCAAGATAATGAGTTCATTTCTTTTGAATATATGGACAAAAGTGGGATTGTTGGATCATATGGTAGTTCTATTTCTAATTTTTTTGAGGAACCTCTATACTGGTTTCCATATGGCTGCACAAATTTACATTCCTACCAATAGTGCTCAAGGGTTCCCTTTTCTTCAGACCCTCACCAATATTTATTATGTCTTGTCTTTTTTAATAGTCATTCTAACAGATGTGAAATGATATCTCATTGTGGTTTCAATTTGAATTTCCCTGATGATAAGCAACATTGAATGCCTTTTCATATATCTGTTGGCTATTAGTTTGTCTTCTTTGGAAAAATGTCTATTCAAATCCTCTGCCAATTTTCTAATCAGGTTATTTGAATTTTTGCTATTGAGTTGTATGACTTCCTTATACATTTTAGATATTAACCCCTTAGATATTCTTTGCAAATATTTCTCCCATTCCATAGGTTGCCTTTTCATTTCATTAATTATTTTGTTGTGCAGAGCTTTTTAGTTTAATGTGGTCCCACTAACTTGTATTTGCTTTTTTTGCTGTATTTTTTGTTTCAGATACAAGAAAAACATTGCCAAGACCAATGACAAGGAGATTTTCCCCTACATTTTTTCTAGAAGTTATTTATAGTTTCAGATCTTACATTTAAGTGTTTAATCTATTTCAAGTTGATTTTTGTATATGGTGTGAGATAGGATTGATTTCATTCTTTTGAAATTCTTTATCATTTTTGAGCAAGGGTTTCTCTAGGACCTACAAATTATGTAGCTGGACCTGATAACTGCCCACTGAGGAAAGAACTTAGATCTCTGTTTTAAGTGACCCAGGCCTGCTCAGAACATAGGTATCTAATTTCTAACAGTAACTGTGTTACAAAATTATTCACTTCCTTTTCATTTCAACCAACTCAATCTACTAAATATTTATCAGGTTTTTAACAAGGAAACAAGAGCCCCTTAATCCTCCCAGAAAACAATTACACTTTCAAAAGAACATGCTAAATTAGTCTCTAACTGTTATTACATTGTAGTGGGAGACATTTCAGGTGGAGCATAATTGTAAGGCATGCTAGCTCTGGGGTAAGCATATTGGGGTTTAAGGTCAGGGCCATGTGGTTTGATGGACTCCCCAGAATTGTTCTGCTTTTCAAAGCTTGTCACTTCTCTTTATTTCAGAACCATAGGTTCTCTAAAACACAGGTGTTTCTCCCAGGGTTCTCATGGAAATAGTATGAGAGTTTTGTTTCCAAGAAGAATACAGGATGTTTGTTTACTAACAGTAAGTAGCCACCCACAACCACCTTGGGGACTCTGAATGTAGTACCAGGATGGAGGTCTTATTTTCCATATATTTCCAATTCTAAGGGAACACAAAATGCATTCTTCACAACTTTGAGCTAATCTACCATGGTTCTTTGCACATTGTACGCTTGCAATAAATACATTGTGAATGAAATAAAAAGCAGCTAATAGACCAAACTAGCCCTAATAAGAGCCACTGTTTCCAGAGAAGGCCTAGTGAGTGCCAGTCCGCTGCATGTGTCATTCCAGTCAATGAAGAATTGTTACCTGAAAACCATGACTTTATTTTGCAAATATTAACATAGAGAGGTTTCAGGTAGATAGTAACTATTCATAAGAATCATATGAGTTTCTGAACAGCTACTTATTTAATATTTCTAAAAATCGAACTTAGAATTTCTCTGCTTCTATAACATTAAACTTGTCACCTCTTTTGAAACTAATGTGGAGCTTGTGTTTATACGAATTGTGAATGTCTATGCCTTTTTTCACTTAAAAGAATGTTTTACATTTCGATATTTCTTGACTTAGAAGTTTAATGATCATAAGAAACAGAATTGCTGAGGCACCTGTGAAAATGCTGAGAAGCTGGAGTTGCTGGACACCCCAGGGAAGAGATAAGTACATACCAGGGCTGAATGAAACAGCAGTGAGAATGAAGAAAAGAAATATCATGGGAGTGAGCAAATACAGGTCCTGGAAGTGGGTGATGGAAAAGCTGTAACCATTATGAAGCAACACGTTTGGAAATTAATTATTTCCGATGCTCAGTCGGTTAAGCATCTGACTCTTGATTTCAGCTCAGCTCATGATTTCAGGGTCATGAGATGGAACACTGTATTGGGCACCATACTCAACAGGGAGTCTGCTTGAGATTCTCTCCCTCTCCCTTTCCCTGTGCCCCTCCCCCCATTGATGTGTGCTCACTTGCTCTCTCTCAGATAAAGAAGTCTTTAAAAAAACAACAACAACAACAACTCTACACCAGAGTGGGAACCCCCACGTATAGAGTTGTTGATAACTATTAATATCTTTTAGGACAGTATACTACTGGGTTAAAGGTGGTTTTACTGAATCTCCTAAATAAGCCTTAGGGCAGTGTCATTATAAATGAGAACCCTGAGGGTCGAGATGAAATAACCTAATTAAATTCACACAGGTGGAATGGAAGCGGTGGAAATGAGTTTCAAGCCAACAGCTGTCCAAATCTGGGGCCTCCTATTCAGCACTCAGTAGCCAGTGGCTTTTCTGATCAAAGGCCTGGAAAGGAACACGACTTTAGGGACAGAGGTTGTCATTCGCATTTACTAGGTCTACATCATGGTGGTAGTGGCAATACCTACATTCGTGTTAGTGAGCACTGTCCATGAAGGAATAGTGTATGCATGCGTGCAGGTGTGAAAGTGCTTGTGCACACACTATTGTGTTAGGTGGGACTTCTAGCTTTAAAAGGAATTCTCCATAACCTGTGACTTGAGCAATGACACAAGAGCTAGCAAAAATTCCTCTGCACCCCATCTATTCCTTCTCTTGTATCATTCACTTCTTTGTTACTCAATCACCTGTCTATAAATATGTTTCTGAGTATGCATGCCCGAATCTGTCCATAGCGCATCAGAGAATCAAAGCAACGACCTGGGGTAAAGTTTTAGGGTACACAAGGATGCTGCAGCCTGGGAGATCATTTGGGAAGCCAACAGGTTAGCCAATGTTACCATCACTCCCCCCATCTCAACCTCCCATCCCAGCCTTCCTCCTGGAAGTCAGGTGCACCCACACAGAGCAAACAGGCGAGCATAGAACAGAGAGCAGTCTTTATTGCAGCCTTCCTCTGCCCGGCCAGGCCACCGCTGCCATCTGTGCAGTCCCACTGACCTCCAGCCTCTTCCTGCCGTGACCTGCTGTCCCTGCCTGCCTGCTCAGATCTTGGCAGTGAGATTCCTGTGAGGTCTCCAGTTCTGCACAGTGTTTCCGATGATCATAAGTGGACTGTGTCTCCCAGACAGAGGAAGAGAAAAGTGACGGAGTCAAAACAGAACAAAAACTAAAACCAACCTATTAGCTAAGCAGCCCAGACAAAAGGACATGCACTTTCATATGTACCATTGGCCAGCTTCACACCAAGGGAAAGCCTTATATAAAATAACCTCTCTCCTTTCACTTTATCTCCTTCCCCTGCTAGATTTTCCACAAGAGCACTTCCGGAAGCACCTGACATGTCGTATATGCAATCATGGTTTATTGTCTTCCTCCACCTTCTACCTATTGTCAGTTTTGAGGGAGCAGGGGCTTTTACCCCTAACAGTACTTGGTACAAGGTGAAGGCCTAATACATTTGTTGGGATTGGAAAGGCACCCATCACAACCAGTTTTGCTATTTTTTTAAATATTTTATTTTTTTATTCATGAGAGACACAGAGAGAGAGGAAGAGACTTAGGCAGAGGGAGAAGCAGGCTCCCCAACCAAAGGGAGCCTGATACAGGACTCCATCCCAGGACCCTGGTATCATGACCTGAGCCAAAGCCAGATGCTCAACCACTGAGCCACCCAGGCATCTCAGTTTTGCTATTTTCAAGGCCACCCTTGAGGTTCACTTAGCTTAATCTTGTTCACAATGTGAGAGAAGGTCTTGTGCCAGAGCCAGGCCAACTCTAGGGGTCTGCACCAGACCCCATGCTTCCATCCTCCGACATGTACAGGAAGTGACGGTCACATATGCTCCCCCCATTCCACATTACTTCTCATAGCTTCGTATTTCTGTATAGTTGCACATAAGTTGACCTAGCACTGAGTTAGGGCCTGAGCTATTGGAAAATCATAAGAAGAATCTAATTTGACTTGAGAAACAAACAAGAAGAATAACAATGATATTTATTGAGTGCTTATTATGTATGAAACAGCATGCAAGGTCCTTTGAGTTCATTATCTAGTTTAATGCACACAGCAAACCCATAACAGGTACTATTATCATTCCCATTTTGAGCTCAAAAAACTGAGGATGAAAAAGTTAAGTCATATACCTGAGGATACATAGGTTGTGAGTAACAGGATCCAGATCTGTCGACAGAAAAGTCTGCTTCTCAGGAAGAAAGGAGGAGAAAAGAGAAGGGAATGGCATGGGACTGCATTTGTGTTTTCCTGAACTTAGTTATCATAGTTGTATCTAAGAAACTTGCAGTTTTTAAAAGACAAATTTTAGGGGCGCCTGGGGGACTCAGTTGGTTGAGCAATACTGATTCTTGATCTCAGCTCAGGTCTTGATCTCAGAGTCATGAGTTCAAGCCCTGCGTTGGGCTTCACACTCAGCATGGAGCCTACTTAAAAAATAAATAAATAAAATAAAAGATGAATTTTAAAACATTTTGCTATGAAAAAAACGAGTTTGGGAGTGAAGAGTTTCTGAGTTACAACAATGAAGTCACTAATTTCTTTAGTTAAAACCAAGGTGCTTTAACTTCATAAGTATATAGTCATCACAACTAAATGTCACTGAACAAAGCCGGATGGTCAATGGCTGCTCTTCTATTGCCACCAGCTGTGTCACCAGCACAGGCTTCCTAGGAACCCCTATCCCTCCACCTCCCTGGCATGATAAGAGTGCAAAATCTAAACAGAGCAGATCTGTTGCTCTGGCTACAGGCTCTTTCTCCTTTTGAAAATGCAATCTTGTTATAACCAAAATCTGTCTGCAAATACAAATCAAATTCCTTTGCTAATCAATTGTGCTCTCATCAATATAAGCACTGGCAACTCCAGCTATCTGGGAAATGTGTGCTGGGCTCACTGCTGGGACTCAGGGTTCTACGGGCAGGCCGAGTAGGGTCCACCTTTGAGGAAGCCTGCCAAGGGAAGGAAGTGGACAGGAGGCAAGAAAGAGGTGTGAATGGGTTTTTCAAATGGAAGCAGAAGACAAAACCTGTCTACTTCTCAGGTTCACCCAGGGTTTTCCATGATTGTCTTGAGTGAGGTTAACTTTTTTTTTAAAGGTTTTATTTATTTATTCATAAGAGACACGGAGAGAGAGAGAGAGGCAGAGACATAGGCAGAGGGAGAAGCAGGCTCCCCATGAGGAGCCCGATGCAGGACTGGATCCCAGCACCCCGGGATCACAACCTGAGCCGAAGGCAGATGTCAACCACTGAGCCACCCAGGCATCCCTGAAGTCAACTTTTTAGTTTGGGAGAAGCTGCTGCTCCACTGGGCATGTGGATCTCATCAGATGAGAGAAAACAATATCATGCTTCTTCTGTTCTTCTAGTGTGGGTGGGTGGCTCCTCCAGGACAGGACTCTATGTTCTGCTTCCCTAGCTTCACAAACCTCTCCCCTAAAATATTTGTAGTTTGAAAACGCCATGTTTCAGTGTTACAGAGACCTGTAATAAAAGAAGTGGGCTCTTGTCCCTGCTCTGGCTTAATTCACAGCCATGAGTGAGTCCCTTAACAACCCTGGTCTCATTTCTGCACCTGTAAATGAGTGGACTGGCATTTTATAAACCCATGGACTTGGTAATTACATCCAAGACAAACAAATGTCAACCAATAACTAGAAAGTGCATAAGAGATGTGCACTTCAATGATAAGTCACACTAGAGAGATCTCAAGGATAACTAAAATCTTTATTTATCAAATTTTTAGGATCTCCAGTAAATACTGCTCAACTTAGCAGCTTAATTTTCATACACACCAGTCAAAAGCAACATTATATCATAGTATTACTTCATAAAACTTCGTAGAGGAATAATACTTCTGAAGAATTTTTTTTTAAAAAAAACAGGACGTTACTGAGTAATAAAATTTGTGCAAGTTTGTATTGTGCAATGGTTCATATTAACATGTGTAATGATAGAGACAGTGGTTTTCAGATGTGTTCCACAGACCCTATGAGTTGCTGGAAAGTAGATTCAGGTAAATGCTGTATTATCTAATTTGCAGTTCATAACCCCTGCCATTCATTCATCTACTCATTCATTTCACACAGTGCGTACTAGTGGGGGTTTCCTGTGAGCTAGGTGAGCAGGGACAGGTGTGAGACAAGAGCACAGAATCTTCTCTCTTTAATGTACTTACAGTCTGATGGGGGAGGCAGGCAAATGGTCACTGATGAATTACAAACCGAGATAAGTTTCCAAAGGCAAGGAAACTAGTGGTATAAGAACTTGTATTGACCGAACTTGACTTAGACTGGAGGCAAGGGAGATTTCCCTGAGAATTGTAACTGCTGTGACAGTTCATGGGAGCTCTGAAAGATGAGTGGGAGGTTAGCTGGTATGTGGGTGTGGTGGGGAGGGCGGATGGTTGGCGGCTGGGGAGTATTTCAGACAAAGAAACAACATAAGCAACATAATTTAGGAGCCCCAGCACAAAATGAAATTGTGATGCTCTTTGTTCAAACTGATTAAGAATTTAGAGGTAGTGAGAACAGAGCATGAAAGCAAGGAAGGGTCCATCTGGGCATGGGCCCTTTTGCCCAGGTCACATGCCCACCCAGTTGGTCCGGATCCTTTCCCTGGAAGGGAGTGTGACGCTCATGACTCAGGAGGGAGAGAAGGGCCAGTGTGTTGAAGAGAAGTCTGGAAGAATGGTAGGAAAGAGGGGTGGATATCCGGCTGACATGAGGATTACATTAGTGACTACACTTTTGGGCTCTGTGAACAAAGCCTTGAGAATATACATGGTCATTCACTTTTACTTAACTATTTCTATTTATTTGCATTGGTTCTTCTGCATTTGCTGTCTTCACGTTTACTTCTAGAAATGAAACCAAGGCTAGAGAAATTGTTGAAATAGGAGAAGTTGGGGAACTCTCTGGTCTTCTTGCTTTCTGGGTGCCAGGTGCCCAAAATGATCGGTTGCCCAGAACTCAGTTGAGTGTACAGAACCCACAGGTCACGGGAGAGACCTGACTTCCTGGCAAAACATACATTATTGAATTAGGGCAGCGACCTGTGCCCAGCTTTCAAATTTAAGGAAGAGGGAAACCTCAGTACTTAATTTTCCCAAAGGTTTCTTATTCCTCGGGTTCAAATTCTGGCTTTTCCACATCCTAGTGTGTGCTCTTACTCAAGATATTTAGTTGTTTGTTAAAATGTAAACTCATTTTTAAAATAAAGCAATACATTTATGCAAAGCTTCTGACAATAGCATCTGGTGAGTCTTTTCAGGAATTTTCTAGGCATAGATGATGTATTTTCATATTTTTTACACAAATGGCATGTACTATAATGTTCTTTTTACTTTTATTAATGCCTCTTAAAATATTGCCACTTTCTTACGGGCTTCCTAGTATTTCACTTTTGTGGATATATCATATTTATTGAAACAGTCCTGTTAACAAACATACAGGTTGCTTTCACAAATCAATGGCTTACCGAACATCTTTCTCTTTTACACAAAGTCTGACAGCAGGATAGATTTCTAGAAGCAAAGCCGCCAGGTCCATGGGTAAGGTCATTTCTGATGTTGATAAATATTCCCAAATCAGCCAAGTTATTTTTTTTAAGATTTTATTTATTTATTCATGAGAGACAGAGAGAGAGAGAGAGAGAGAGGCAGAGACATAGGCAGAAGGAAAAGCAGGTTCCATGCAGTGAGCCTGATGTGGGACTCGATCCTGAGACCCCAGGATCACTCCCTGGGCCGAAGGCAGGCTTCCAACCGCGAACCACCCAGACGTCCCTCAGCCAAGTTATTTAAATGACTTTGATTTCTTCATGTCTGTAAACAATGGACTATAATGGCTTTCCCAAAGGTTTCTTATGAGGATTAAATGAGAGTGAGGCTCACTGTAAGAGCCTACGATAGGGCAAGTAGGCTGTCAACAAATGCTAGTTTCCAACTTTTTTCACTTAGGAAAGACTGTTAATAAATATTATGATGACTACAGCTTCAGCCCTCAGCTCAGCAAATACTCACAGTGCTCTGTAGCACCTCATCCCTTTTAAACTCCATTGCTGAATGTAACTAATGAAATCTCTGGAGACCAGAGAGAGTATTTTTGAGAGGACACACATTTGACATTAACTCTAAATACATCTTTCCTAGACTAAGGTTGATCTGATTTGATAGCTGCCTCTTTTAACATATATATCCCGATAATAAAAACAAAATACACTAATATACCAATTAAAATATATCTCCCAGTCATGTCTTTTGTACTTGAGTCAAAATCTTGCCTCTCCATTTGAGTCATTCATTTATTAATAAAACCCATATATCTACTCTGCAGAGAAACATTTCAAAAAAAAGAAAGAAAGAAAGAAAGAAAGAAAGAGAAAGAAAAAAAGGAAAGAAAGAAAGAAAGAAAGAAAAAAGAAAGAAAGAAAGAAAGAAAGAAAGAAAGAAAGAAAGAAAGAAAGAAAGAAAGAAAGAAGAAAGAAAAATTTTTAGACCTCTCATTTCCACTTCAGGAAACCCGTTGTATCTCCCTCGAACCTCCAGGGCCCTGAGGCATTTTTAAATTTATCAGGAGTCCAGAAGGAGGTTAATTGGACATTTCAGGTTGAAATCCCCATGTGACCCAGCCCTGAAGCTCCAGCTGGGATCACAGCCTGTGGTAACTCCAGGCTGGAGATAGAACCTCCTTGGAAGATGTCATAAGCACTCCGTAATGGCACACACACGAGTTATGTCTTTCCACAGTATCAGCTTTATTCAATCATCAAACAAGGTTAACAGCATTATAAAGCAGGTTCAGGATTCCAAACTCAATGACCTTTCACTACACATGTCACCGGGCTTCATACACATCACACAAGACAAGATACAATACAAGTCATACAACAAACAAGAATCCATAAAGGTAAGAAGTTAAGGAACCAAAGGCCAAGTCAGTCCCTGGGCATAGCTGAGAAGAGGACTCGGCCTGGTCAGGATCAGCCCTCCATGCTCACAGCTTATTCTGGTCCAGCCTTGGAGGATCTTTCTGTTCAGAGACCCAGCAGGCAGAGGGCAGCTGCCTTTCCAACAGGGTCAGCATCTGGAGAGTCTGGCAGCTGGCTGCACAGGTCCTCCCTTCTTAAAGGACTTTAAGCAGCTGTGGGCCTCTGCAGGCCTGTTTTGGGTCTTCTGATCATTAGTCCCTGGTTCTTGCAGGTTCTGGGACCTTACTTATTATGGGTCCTGAATGCTGCCAGTCCGTGCTGGCGTAGGTGACAGCTGGTCTCAGTCACAGGGACCTCAGCCACTTTCCTGATTAGCTCATCTCTTGACATGAATGACTCCATCTTGGACTCTACATTCCCACTCCATGATTACTCATGACTAATCCATAAAGGTTGTGTAGAAATCAAATATGTTTTTATCTTATATTTTTCTTAAGATTTTATTTATTCATGCATGAGAGATAGAGAGAGAGAGAGAGAGAAAGGCAGAGACACACGCAGAGGGGGAAGCAGGCTCCATGCAGGGAGCTCGACGTGGGACTCAATCGGGGATCTCCAGGATCACGCCCTGGGCTGAAGGCGGCGCTAAACCATTGAGCCACCCAGGCTGCCCAAATATGTTTTTAATCACATCAGCAATATGGTTTTATTCTGCTATGGATAAAGGCAAATCTAAGTCATGTAATCATGGTTCCAAAGAAAATCAAATCAAATCAATTTCAAATCATATGAAATGTCAATTGACAACATAAAATGAAAGTCACAACAAATCAAAACAAGTTAGATAAAATAAATTGAGTCAACTAAAGGCAAATCAATTTAGAGTAAAGCAAAATCAACTAAGGGTTAAATCAAATACCAATTAAGCCAGGTTATACAGTTAAATCAGAATCAAAAGTCAAATTCCCAGTCCTATCTAATAAGAATTAAGTAAAGTCAGAAACCAAACTAAATCTGAATTCAATTAAGGTAAGTTAACAAATCAACAAAAATAAAATGAAAATCATATTATCAAATATGGTAGACAGAAGTCCAAAACTATGAATGAAATCTTTGACATAGGCTCATGGTGCATACAAAAAAAAACAACAACAACGAGGGTATGGTTAATCATACTCTTTTGTAATCTTCCCTTTGTAAGCCTGAGGGTGCATAGCATTCTAATAGCATTTTAAATAAGATAGCAAAAATAATAGCTAAAAGCAATAGAAGGATTTCCTTAATGAATTATCAAATATGAGTAGAGAAATAATTCCATCCCATCTTTAAGTATTTTAAGGGGCTAGAGTCAAGCCAGGAGCCAGAAGAAATGACATGTTTAAAAGGTTTTGTTAACAATTCTAGAAAGGAACATGTATTCTGTATGTCTTGTATATCTCTCTGCTCAGTGAGGCTAGCCTGGTGTCGGGGAGTGTTGAGGCCACACAAATGGTCTGTGCCATGTGTTCAAATTGGGTTAGCTTGCTGGTCAAGGTTTTGCAGGCTGCTCTGAGTCTTTCTGAATTTTCATCTAGAGTTTATCTATCTTTTCAGCTTTCACCCAAGGTATTTCTGTTACTTTGGTATGATAAGATCTTGGCAAATCCTTAAGTGAATATTCTGAGATAAATGTACCCATTTTGATAACATTATTAAATATTACACTAAGAGCATATAATATTTTAATGCATTCCTTGTTGTTAGTGATGACAGTATCATGCCTCCTAGTGTGATTAAAGAAGGTGATCTCTGAGGAGTTCTTAGCACAAATTATCCAGTTGTAAAGTATCCCATGTTGAAGAATAGATTTTCCACAGATGTTGTTAGAGGATGAAGATTAGCATTGATTTCCAGTTCACACCAGGTATGATATAGGTAATTACATCACTGAAATATCATCTCTTTGGGTAGTAAATATCCATCACTCCATATGGGCGTGTGGGTTGTCAAAAGTGCTATGTTACCATGTACTTGTGGTATGGTTGGTGTACGTGCTATATGCTAATAGGCTTTTATCCCCCGATGGTCTTTTTTTTTTTTAAAGATTTTATTTATTTATTTGAGAGAGAGAAAAAGTTCATGAGAGTATGTGCTCTCTCAGAGCACAAGCAGGGAGTTTGGAAGGGGAGAAGCAGACTCCCCACTGAGCAGGGAGCCCCATCTGAGGCTCGATCCCAGGACCTTGGGACCAGGACCTGAGCTAAAGGCAGATAATTAACTGAGCCACCCAGGCTTCCTGACCCCCTCATAGTCTTAACAATGAGTTTACGTTGTCATGTATTGTCATAACCAGATGGCCTGGAGGTGTCTAACTGTAGGAGAGACTACATCTAGTCAGGAGAAGACATTTTCCCTGTTGCAATGTTTCTGACTAATCCCCGCTCTCTCTAGTAGGTTACTGGTTCTGTAGCAACTATTTTTTTTTATTGTCGAATATTTTATTTGGTTGCACTGATTTAGTCTGTCTCTTTCTCTCTTTTTTTTATAAATTTATTTTTTATTGGTGTTCAATTTGCCAACATATAAAATAACACCCAGTGCTCATCCCATCAAGTGCCCACCTCAGTGCCCGTCACCCAGTCACCCCCACCCCCCGCCCACCTCCCTTCCACCACCCCTGGTTCATTTCCCAGAGTTAGGAGTTTTGCATGTTCTGTCTCCCTTTCTGATATTTCCCACTCATTTTTTTCTCCTTTCCCTTTTATTCCCTTTCACTACTTTTTATATTCCCCAAATAGCAACTATTTTTTTTAATTGTTCTCTTATGTAGAAATTTCTAAGATTGAGTGAATTTTTATTGGACGGCTTGGACTTTATGGTCTATGTTATAGTTAAATTTTAGTCCGTAGGCATGATAATCACACATAGGTGAGACAATGGAATGTAGTTCTCTGAATGCTGAGGAGTTCTTTGAACCTAAATCACCTACTACATTAGAAAACCTGCTTTTTTTTTTTTTTTTAATGCAAATAGCTCCCTCTTAAGAGTGGATTTCTAGATCTTGTATCTCAGAGATAATTAATTTAGAGATGATATCTAGTCCTACTAGCAATTGTAGGGGTTTTCTGAGCTTAATTTTATCAATGGGTGGTAAGTCAGGCAATTCATGGATGGTCCTATTTCTTTTTTTTTATCTTTTTTTTTAAGGTTTTATTTATTTATTCATAGGAGACACAGAGAGAAGGCAGAGGGAGAAGCAGGCTCCCTGTGGGGAGCTCAGTGTGGGACTCGATCCCAGGATCCCAAGATCATGACCTGAGCCAAAGGCAGACGCTCAACCACCTAGCCACCCAGGCATTCCGGTCCTTCCTAAATTCCGGTCCTTCCTAAATTCCTGCATAAATTTTATATTCAGGTTGTATATAAAACAAATTGGATTGTTCCTTTTGTTATTTCAGCTCTCTGTGGTATAGGTTTATATTCTCACGGGGTTAAGTAATACAGGTTCAAACATATTTGGCTTGAGGATTTTTGGTATTGGTTTGGTAATGCCATGTGTCCATGTGGCTTCCAATGGAAAGTTTTCATACAATATGTAGCATTCCAACATTTCTCAATAATACATGGGCCTGGGCTGTTGAGTGATGCACCATATTTGCCAAAGGTGACTCCTTTAGCTAGGTACATTGGTATAGACGAATCAGTTCTGGTTATATTCTCATAAATAGGGTGCTGTGCCGGCCATGTGTGTTTTACCCACTGTGCTTCTGATGAAGCACAGAAGCTGTGCTTCTCACAGAAGCTGAGAAGAAATACTGTTGCGTATCTCCTCAGGCTCCCTGCTCAGAGAGGAGTCTGCTTCTTCCTCTCCCTCTGCCTCTCCCCCTGCTCGTGCTCTCTCTCTTTCTCAAATAAATAATTTGAAAAAAAATATATCAATTCCCAATGTTTCCCATCATGCTGGTAATCTCCCTTGTATAATTGACCAGAAGGTATAAAATGTATTGAATCTAGTTCTAATGGACATACTAGTATGATCATTTCCTTTGTTATGTTACAAAATTGACTACAAATTTTGATATTAAGGGAGCATTATATGTGCCATTTATCTTAAGCCATTTATAAAAAGATGTGTTGTAGGTAGAATTAGTGTTAGAGCAATTGAGTTGTGCCTTATACCATGTAGGTGTGAAAGGACCTAAAGTAGCTGGATTCATAGCTACAAGGATATTAAAATTATATAGAATATGATCACAAGTAAAGATCATATTGCCCTATTTACCTCTTACGTGCTGAAACTCATTTAGACATAATTGTATAGGTGTCATCGACTGTTGTGGAAACCATTTTGTTTTAACTTAGGGGTGCCCAGACTTCGAACAATTAGTCATATTAATTGACAGTTTGTAAGTTTTGATGTTAACCAGCAGTAGGGAACTCCATAACAGATAGTTGTTAAAGCCATAAACACATTACACTACCATGTAATATTGCATCTGAATTTTGATAAGCCTGGATGATGTTCAAGAGTGTTACCACTGGAAGAGATGTCACTTCCATGATGATATGGCGCTATAATGATATTTTCCATGGGGATATATTCACTGCTGGAGGTGTTATGTGGCTTCCGTGTGTAACCGTTGTTTGTGCCACCATTTCATTGCATACTGTATCCTGTGTTATTGAAGTGTAACATAAATTCAGCTGTACAATTAAGTGGGAGTTGCCGGATCACGGTGTTGTTCAAGATTTGTGATTCCTTTCCATTATGATTTGGTATGCAAATAGTGTCAATAGCTGAATTTGAGCTTATAGGTCCTGATCTAGAGTGATTTACTTGTCCATCAGGGTAATGCCTGCACCCTGTAGACCAATATTTTAAAGTCTGAATTGTTCCAAATTGGTAGTTTAGGTTCCCTGAATATTCTGTGTAAAAATATTCCTTTGTGTGTGCCACTGGAAAGTCCAGTTAAAAGCAGACAAGAACTGGTTTTAAGAACCTTGGTCTTGTAGCATTGTCCCTGCGTGGGTGTGGGTTAAAATTACTTTTAAAGCCTCTCAGGCACATGAATGTCTGATTATGGCATAATTGTTCCATATAATAATGTGGGGTTTTGGGTACATGTAAAATAGGTCTAGCTTGATGTGTGAAGTGGTGATCTGGCTGTATGAGCAAGGTTGGTTCTATTTTTAATTTCCAATCTAATTCTGTGGGTGCAAATGTTCCATTTCTTCTTGTATAAAATCCTTTAGGTGTAACGTAGATTGATGAAGCCTTGGCATACCAAGTACCATGTGGATGTATTATTACATTGTGAATATTTATGTCTTATGCAAAAATTGCCAAAAAATGGAAAGTTCGGGAAATCTATTAAATAATAGTCATAATGTGTAATGTTCTTGTTTGTGGATATGATGTTGTAATCCTTTGGGTACCCAGTTGGCATTGGAACTTTGTGGTATGACAAGGGTTTAGTAACAGAAATGCTAGCAGCCCTATCATCTACTTCCTCTTGTTCCATACCCAGTTGGTACTGAAATTCATACCATTTGTTGCGAAGGATTTGTATGAGTGTCTAATAAGGTTCATACAGATAATATCTGGATATCCTGCAGTGTATGGCTCTATGTACATACATGTCTGTGGTCAGACTATGTAGGACGGTACAAATGTTTTTAAAGTCAATGGATGTGGTTAATTCCATGTCTTAAAATTTTCTTGTCTGTAATATGAGCAACATATTGGTTTGAGATATTATTAAAGTTTTCATTGAATGAGCATAATTCTGGCCTTTCACACTTTATCATGTTTTGCCTGCAGTCATCTAGTGTGTGACATACTTTATGTATAAAGGCATACAGTTTATAAACTAGAGTAAAAATTTTGTCAGCAAAGCTTAATATCATTACAATAAGTGCAAAAGGGTCTTAAAGTTGCTTTTTGAGCTCTATAGGGTTAAGCATGTATGTAATTAGCTCCAAAAAAAGGGAGATGTTATTGTACAAAATATAGCCTGGTATGTGTTCAGACAGTTCAGGTGTGGTTGGGGCACGATTTGAAAAACTGAGTTTTGGTGTGGGCTGGTTTTGTGGTGTAGGGAAGGTTATGTTGTGTTCAGGAGCTAAAATATAATTGGTATCTCCTGTTGCCCGTAGGGATAGTGGCGGTATTTATGATTCAGATACACAAAACTGGCCACCAAATCTTGGCAATCATGTGGTACATGTGGGTATGTTACCAGCCTAGAATAATGTCCTCTATTATCTCTTTGATTAATCAGCCCCTGTATATGTTGACAATAGTTATGTTAAAAGCCAACAAATATCAACTAAGTGACCTATGTTTGTGATCTCCACTAATCCTTGTAAAACTCCTAATGCTACTGCTGGGTCAGTCAAGAAACAGTCATTAAAATTAGCATGGGATTCAGCACATCTTGGCACTCAAACCAATCCGCAAGTACCTGCTGTGGCCAGGCGTCATCATTTGACATGTCTTCCAAGAGATCTTCCCAGGCTGCTTCAAATGCAGTGTCTTTCTGGATTGTCTTCCTAAGTTATTTGTGCCAAGTCTAGATCACTGTCAGGAAATTCTGGGGAGTCTGGTATGGTACAGTCCAGTATTTGCTGCATCTCCTTCTTGATCCTAATGTGGAAAATCTTATTCTTTTAGAGCTTCGTTAATTAGGCAATATAGTTAACTAGGTTTCTGCACTATAGTTAGGTCCTGTTACCACTATGGTAATTTCTGTGGTGGCACTAGGTGAAGTATCCAGTTAGTCAGTAAGACCAAAAATCAGAACAATATTGGTAATTATTGGAAATATTTTGGGTGGCTCAGCGGTTTGGCGCCGCCTTCAGCTCAGGGCGTGATCCTGGAGATCCGGGATCGAGTCCCACGTTGGGCTTCCTGCATGGAGCCTGCTTTTCCCTCTGCGTGTGTCTCTGCCTCTCTCTCTCTCTCTCTCTCTCTGTATCTATCATGAATAAATAAATAAAATCTTTAAAAAAATATTTTCCCTAGCAGCCTCAATGCTAGGAAACTAGGTCAACACTGCATATTTGTATCTTAATTGATAATGCAATTGGTGGGCATGTGTATCACTTGTCTCATAATGACAAACGCACAAGTGGCTACTGTACTAGTGAGCAGGGCCACACAGATTGGATGCAGTATATGGTAGTTTTCTAATCTATGACGAATGCTGTATTTTACACATGCGCCTAGTAGGCTTACATAATATAATGTCCATATGAGTGTGCTGATTATTAGCCAAAGTATAATGCCATGGGCATAGTATGATCCTAGCTCGAATGCAATTTTTCTCCAATTATTCCTTTTTTTAGAACACGAGCAGGGGGAGGGGCAGAGGGAGAGGGAGAGAGAGAATCTTAAGCAGGCTTCATGCCCAGCAAGGAGCCTGATGTGGGCTTGATCTCAGGACTCCAATATCATGACCTGAGCCAAAGTCAGGAATCAGACGCTTAATGGACTGAGCCACCCAGGCACCCCACCTCCTCCTTTGATTATTCGTAACGTATGCCCATAGGGGAAAAGTTTGCGATTTTCTTACGTTGTAGCTGTCCTTTGGCCCGTGAAGTCCAATAGGTGTTTCCATGTGTGTGAGCAACAATATCTTGCAATGAGACAGAATTGTCCTTAAGTTTTGTTGCTACCTTACGTGGAAGTTCGGATAGGTCTACTGGTATCTCCCTTTTTCCTATATTCTGGGGCAGAAGTGTTTAAGATCTCATGAGGACTACCTTTTTCTAATCTGTCTCTGACTTAGCACAAAGCAAGCCACGTTGAGGCTCTGTTGAAAACTCCCTTGTCTTGCTACCAACGGTAATTCTCTTTTTAATAATCCATTAAATCTTTCTAGATACCCAGCAGCTGTAGGGTTAGAGGCTTGATGATAATTCCATTCTAAGTTCCACAGATCACAGGGCTTTTTAACTGAGCTGGCTATAAACTCAGTTCCCTGCTTGCTTTCTACTGTCATTGGTGCTCCAAAGTGAACTGAGCATGATTCTAGAGCTCTCATGTTTGGGCGGGCTGGGGACCTAGATGCAGCCATAGCTATATCCAATGCTATACATCTGTATACCATGGCAGTGGCATGCTTCTGTTGATAACTATGATTTAGAAGTCCTATGAAAACAAAAGTTTAATGAGAAAAAAAATAGAAGTCCTATAAAATCTATCTATATTATAAAATTAAATATAGTGGGCTTATATGTGTCTATTGGTGCAGTGTACCCACGTTTGTCTATCATTTGTTTACACATGATGCATCCCTGCAACGTTTTTCTTTTTGAAGATTTATTAATTTATTTATTTATTTTTAAAAGATTTTATTCATTTATTCATGAGAGAGAGAGAGAGAGAGGCAGAGACATAGGCAGAGGGAGAAGCAGGCTCCCCACAGGGAGTCCGATACAGGACTCGATTCCGGATCCTGGGATCACGACCTGAACCAAAGGCAGCTGCCAAACTGCTGAGCCACCCAGGCGTCCCTGCAACGTTCTTTTTATTTCCCACCAAATAACCCTGAGACTTCTTTCTGTGAACCATATGGATAATGCTTATGTTCGTATGTGTCCTTTCTATGTATTTCCATAATTGAACAGTTTAATGAGGAGTTTCCAGGTAAAGAAGATACCTGATGTATCTCTGTACCCAGTAATGCTATTGTGTTTGCTCCACTATCCCACGCAAAGAGCAACCAGTCTACATCATATATGTTTTTGACAGGAATCTGTCCTAATCTTCTAAAGTTCAGTGTGAACACATTCACTATCTTCTGCTACTTCTATGGGCTGCCTTTGCCTGTGATTATAATCTGCCACTCTTTTTCTTGTAATAATAGGTCTGCTTTGAGAATCATCCCCTTACCATGGAGTTACCATAGTCTCCTGGGTCCTAACGTGGGGATCCTGTGGTCCCAAGAGTGGTTTGTCCTTTAAACTCAAATTATTCATCATTTTGGCCTTCCTTATTATTCTGTTAGCTAGCTCCTTGGCCTTATATTTGTCCTGGTCTAGCTGCATTGTTTTCATTGGTAAGATGGGACCCTCTGCAGGGGGAGCTGGGGCTACTAACAGTTTTACATTTTAAGGATCCTTCAGATCCATAATTTCATCCTAGTTGTGAGCCTCTTCTGACTTCTAGTTCCATGGGGGTACCACAGGTCTTCTACACAATGTATGATGTCTGACCTCTGGGCCTTTCCACTATCATTTTGAGGTATTTACCTAATGCCCACATTTTTCTTCCTTTCTTATATTCTAGCAGCTGTTATATACAATTTCTTAATTATGTAGAGTTCTAGTTTCCACTTATACCTGGGATATGCATATAAGTATTTTTTTTTTTAAGATTTTATTTATTTACTCATGGGAGACACAGAGAGAGAGAAAGAGGCAGAGACACAGACAGAGGAGAAGCAGGCTCCATGCAGGGAGCCTGATGTGGGACTCCATCCCGGGACTCCAGGATCACACCCAGGGCCGAAGGCAGGCACCAAACTGCTGAGCCACCCAGGGATCCCCTGTATATAGGTTTTTACACAATTTTTGTTCTTCAAAACAAAGGATTTGTTTTGGCCCCCACTGACATGCATTTTTACAGTGCTCCTGAATGGCTTAATTTTCCCTAAGCTTCCGAGTTCCTTTCTGAGGTGGTCTCCCTGAGTTTCGGCTTTAGCTAGTTCTACCTCATGCCTGGCTTGCAGAGGAGTAAGCCAGACAAGCTTCCACTGCCAACTACTCCCTGCACAGAGCTGGTCTCCATTTCACCTGCCTGTGCCAATACCTTAGGATCTCACCCCAAGCAAGACACCCGGAAAGCCTATATTCACACACATTTATCCCCCAACTCATTGTTTTTAATTCTGCTGTAGTCAATCCCAGCAACACTCAAGGAGCCTTTTTTTTTTTTTTTCCCAATTCTTCCAAATTCTCTAAAAGCATGTAGTGAGTCAGTGACGTGGAATCCTGCCGACTAAGTCAACTCTTGCCAGCACCCTCTTAAGGCCCGTACACAAGTTGTGTCTTTCCACAGCGTCAGCTTTATTCAATCATCAAACAAGGTTAACATCGTCGTAAAGCAGGTTCAGGATTCCAAGCTCAATGACCTTTCACTTTTCACTACGCATGTCACCGGGCTTCACACACATCACACAAGACAAGATACTAATACAAAGTCACACAGCAAAGAAGAATCCATGAAGGTGAGAAGTTAAGGAACCAAAGGCCAAGCCGGTCCCTGGGCACAGCTGAGAGGAGGACTCGGCCTGGTCAGGGTCAGCCCTCCATGCTCACTGCTTGTTCTGGTCCAGCCCTGGAGGATTCTTTTCTTTTTTTCTTTTCTTTTCTTTTTTTCTTTCTTTTTTCTTTTCTTTTCTTCTTTTTTTCTTTTCTTTTTTTTCTCTCTTTCTCTTTCTTTCTTTTCTTTCTTTCTTTCTTTCCTTCCTTCCTTTTTTCCTTCCTTCCTTCCTTCCTTTTTTTTTTTTTTTTTTTTTGAGGATCTCTTTCTGTGCAGAGACCCAGCAGGCAGAGCCTCGGGGGCAGCGGCCTTTCCCACAGGGTCGGCGCCTGGAGAGTCTCAGGGCTTCAGGCGGCTGTGGGCCTCTGCGGGCCTCTTCTGCGGCTGGTGACACCGGCCCCCGGGTCTTGGTCTCGCAGGGTCTGGGGCCGCACTGAGGACGGTGCCGGCGCAGGGGACAGCTGGTCTCAGCCGCAGGGCCCTCGGCCGCTTTCCTCACAAGCTCACTACCTGACAGGAGTGACTCCATCTTGCCCTCCCCGGGAAGCCATTATTCCCCTCCGTCCCTCCTGGAGATTTAGCACTTCGTTTCCCTGGGCTGAGCGCACCCCCCACCCCCGCCAGAGACCCCCGGCAAGGGGGCGCGGCGCCCCGCGGCCCACAGACCCGGGCGGCCGCTCCCCCGGGGCCCCCAGCGGGTCCTCACACCCCGCCAAGTCTTCCCGCGGGCGGCCACGCGGGGCGGGCGCCGACCCCCGCCCGGAACAAAGGGCGCGCGGCGGCGGTGGCGGCTGTGGCGGCGGCGGTGGCTGTGGCGGCGGCTGTGGCGGCGGTGGCCGTGGCGGCGGCGGCGGCGGCGGCGGCGGCGAGGGCCGGGGCGGAGGCTCGGGGCGGGGGCGGAAAGTGGGCGAGGAGGCCGGGCCGGCCCAGGGCACCGGGCGCGCTTCCGCCGGCCGCGCCGCGCCGCGCACGCCGCGGTCAATGGGAGGCTCGGCCGGCAGGGGCGGGGGCCGCGCAGCCGGGGAGTTTCAGGAACTGGAGGAGCGGGCGGCGGCCGGAGTCGCCGAGCGCCGAGACTCGCGGCCGAGGCGGAGCCGCCGCCGCCGCCGCCGCCGCCGCCGCCGCCGGGGCCCAGCCGTAGCCGCCGCCGCCCTCGCCGCCGCCCTCGCCCGCCCTCCCGCCTCAGGCCGGCAGCCGCGGCGCCCGAGAGGAGCCGCCCGCCATGGCCACCAAGGTGAGGGGCGCGCGGCGCAGGCCCGGCCGGCCGGCCGCTCGGGCCCGCGGGGAGGGTCGGGGCGGGTCGCGGAGGGTCGGGGCCGGGCGGCGGCGGCGGCGGCGGCGGCGGCGGGGCCCGCCGGCCGGTCACGCGGGGCTGGGGCGCCGGGGGCTCGCGGCGGGACCCCGCACGGCCGCCGCGCCGTCTGCAAAGTTTGCGGCTGAGCGTGGGCTGCGGCCGGGCCGGAGCGACGGAAAGTTCCCGCGGCCCGGGCTCGCCGTGAGGGGGGAGCCGCCCGCGCCCCGGGAGGCTGGGAGCCCAGGCGCGCTGGCCGGCCTTGGGGCGCCCCGAGCCGCGCCGGGGGCGACTGGGCATTTCGGAGGCCGCCCGCGAGCCGGTGCCCCTGCCGAGGGAGGGAGGAGAACGGGCGACCACCCCGCGCCTCCACTTCCTTCGTTTTTCTTGTTTTTTTTCTTTTTTCTTCTTCTTCTTCTTCTTCTTTCCCCCCCTCTTTTGTTTTGCTACCTTTTCAGTTTGGTGTATTTCCAGCGTGAATGAAATGCAAAGAGGGAAATGACTGTGCTTTCAGTAACGAGTTCGCTCGCAAAAAGGCCCAGGCCCGAATTTCCGCGGTGGAACCCTGGCTGGAGCTCGGTCACCGGCCAGCAGCGGCGGTTTGCTTAGTTCAGGGTCTTGGTGGTGGCCTTGGCAGTCACCCTTTGCTACCTGAGCGTGCCGGGGCCACCCCCCCACCCCACCCCCACCCCCGCGCCGCCTGCTTCAGTCCTTCGTGCAGAACAGTCCCTGGGGAGTCACGACCGCGGAGGCCTCCTGGCAGGAGACCCCTCCTGCATAGACCTAGGGATGTGGTGTAGGGAATGGCTCCACTTTTGCAAATAGTTTCTGTGATGCCACCTTGATAGAGCATCAGCAGCACCCTCTTCCATCTTCATGTCTGAGCTGCTTTGGGGTTGCTGAAAACCTTAAGCTGCTGCTGTTGTGTGTTCGTGTGAGGTTCGAGGAAAATTTAGGAGAGGATACAAAATTTGAAATCCCTTTGAAAGGCCAGATTCACTTGATGGGATGAGCGCAGGGTGTTATTCTATATGTTGGCAAATTGAACACCAACAAAAAATAAATTTTAAAAAAAGGCCAGATTGTCTGATGTCATTTCAGTTCTGTTACAATTTGTGCTCTGAATCTGCCTAGGTGCAGTGTTTATTTATTATTAATTATTATTATTATTATTTTTAGAAATGGAGCTCTCCCTCCAGGGAACCTGTTGTCTGCTGTTAACTGAAGTAATTACTTGCTCGTTACTACATCAACAACTGGGCTCTTCCTTGGTTTACTAGATGTCGTAGGACTTGGTACCTTTGTAACACGCATAATTTTGTGTCGATCTTTTTAAAAACAAGACTGAAGCCAAGGATTTCTAAGGAAATTTGATTTTTGAGCTTTGTTACCAAACATTCCAGAAATGACCAATTATGCGTCCTATCTTGCACTCATCTTACAACCTTAAAAGCGGTTTGTGGTAAATGTGTGTTCAGCAGTGGTCAGCGTCTGTGGTATTTTGCCCTCTGATCTGCTGATGCGTGTTACCTGTATCCTCCTTTTCAGTGGGACCCAGGTTAGCAGCTAGCACGGGTATACCTCATGAAAACTTGATTCTGTAGTTAAAACTGAACTTAGTTTTTCTGTAAAGTTGAAAAGGAGAGCACTCCTCGTACTAAACCAGAATTGCATGTGTCCTCAGCAAACCATGCTGTGTAAGCACTTCCTGCCTTATTACCTGCACTTCTCTGGAGGCCGACTCAACAGGGTTCTCAACAGGGTTCCGAGTCTTTCTCCTTTCTGATCACCGTTCCATGTGGTGTTCATCTCCATGTTTACATGATGTGGAGCCACTTCCAATTTAAGAAAGGGAGAGCAAAGAAGCACTTGCTAAAGGAGGACCCTAATTCCGTTCTCCGGTTTTTTCCCTCTTTTCCCATGATCTGTGTGTCAAATCAGCCTCAGTTTTTCGTTGTTATCAGGGAGGAGGAAAGTTTTCCTTCACCGCCCCCCCTCCGAAACCCCACCCCTGCCTTTGCTGACATCAGAGCAGTTTGGGGTTTTTCCTTTCCTCTCTTTAATTGAGTAGGTGGTGAGAATGCTACTCAGTACCGACTTCTAACTTTTTATGAAATTTAAGACTTCTGTGGCGCTCAGGCTCTTGCTGCAAGCCTCAAGTGATGAAAAATATAACAGTGTCTGGCTGTGTAGGGTGATTGTTGAGTTTCCCTTTGAATTTACAGAGAATGGCTTCATTCTCTTCAGATCTAATTTTCTTGCATAGTGCTCTCAGGTGTTTTTTTCGGAGATGCAGTTATCTTTGAATGGTTGTGATTAAGAAAAAATCTGCTATGCTCACAATAGAAAGAAATGAACTTTTAGAAGAAAAACTTTAATTGGGGCCATTCTCCACTGCCAGAGAAAGTTAATCAATAACTGCACATTTTAAAGGGATTATTGTCTTTGTTTCTAATCACTAAGGAGGATGCAGAATTCAGTTTTTAAGTAGGTACGTTATTCTGACTCCAATCTTATCTCTCTTGACAAATGCGGTGAAGGGCTAGTATGTCTGTAAAGTCTTGGCTTCTACTAGAAACCTCAGAAGGTTGTGTTTTGTCATAATCCTTTGGTGGATTTAAGAGTAAATTAAGTTTACTTATTAAGCCCTGGGAAATAATTTTTTTTTTTTTTTTGGCTCACATATATCGAAAGAAGCGTGAAAATAGTGAAAGTTAATCCATACCTATATAACGTAGCTGTAATTTCCATGTCAGAGTTAACCTTTGGTAACTAATTTTGTTCCTTTTGTGCTTACGTAGTCACTTTTGGGAGTAATCATTTTAACAAGATTCTGGGGGTCCTGGATGTGTGTTTTTTGTTTTTGTTTTTACTTTCTGTCTCCAGTATCTAAAGTAAGCTATTTGTGGTAGTGCTTGGTTGAATTAAGGGGGCGTGGAGTGTTGAAAATACTGGTAGGAAATGAGTGACCTGCTCAGGACTATTCCATGATCTACATTAGTGAGAGCAGTAGAAAGCATATTTTGTTATCTCTTCTGAACAAAAACCTCTTTATTTGAGTGAAAGAAAGAATCTATCTAATAGAGCCTTAAGGATTAACGTTGGATTTGATTGTTTCTTAAAACAGTATAGGAAATGCTAACTATTCAGTTTTGTATACACATAATTTTTAAATGTCTTAATAAATAGAATATCTGGACAGCATTTGTATAGCCCCCAAAAATTCTCTAGTAGAAAGGTCAGCCACTTTCTTATTGAGAAAGGAGTAGTTGAGAAAGCATAAATTTTTTGCAAAGTTTTCTACTGCACTGTTTTTTTTTTTTTTTATATTTTATTTATTTATGACAGACACACACACACAGAGGCAGAGACAGAGGCAGAGGGAGAAGCAGGCTCCATGCAGGGAGCCCTATGTGGGACTTGACCCCATGTCTCCAGAATCACAACCCAGGCCAAAGGCAGGGCTTAACCCTGGGCCACCAGGGCTGCCCTGCACTGTGTTTTTATATTGACCATCTGAAAATGATAGTTTTACTTTGCCCACCGAAACCTTTTTAACTTCACCTGTATTGTTCTGTTCTTTTCTGGAATGCTCTTCTCTGACCTCTTCCCTCCAGATACCCCCCCTTCCCACACGCCTTTGTTTTAACACATTATTTTTCAGTTCAAAGCATCCCTTCTTCCCGAAAGCTTTTCCTGATCCCCCAGACCTCTGTTACAGGGTCACATTGTATGTCTGGGCCGCTATTTTACATGTTTTGCTTCCAGTGGCTGTGTCATACATAGGATGCTCTCAGCCCCCGGACACTGGGACTGTGTCTGCTCATCTTTGAATCCTCTGTGACTGGCATAGGTGAGGCTCTTGATAAACCTATTGCACAAACGAACGTTGGATTTTCTTGCCTGGGTTCCTTGCTGTCCAGTTTGAAAGTACAAAAGATATTCCAGTGAGTTCAGGGAAAAGTCTTTCTCCAACTGTAAACTGTCCAATTCTTTTAATTGTGTGTTTTAGGAAACTTTTCCTTTTTAAGTATACATGCACAGTGAAAAACACACATCTACACTTTGGGTATTAGCAATTTTTTAAAAAAAATCTAATTCAATTTTACTAATGAGAAATTGGTTCTTATGTTTTCAGGTTACTTGGGACAAACCTCATACTTCTGAGACTTTAACCCATGGTTGTTAGAAGTGCTTTTGATTTCCAAAAGTATAGGGTGTTCCTATTTATCTTTTTGTTAATGATTTCTAACTTAATTGCATTGTGACCAGGGAATCTGATTGATAAACATACTGTACCTGAAAATTTGTTGAGGCTAACTTTGTACCTCTCCTGTAGTCTGCTTGCATAAATGTGCCACCTGTTCATAAAAAGAATATGTTCTGCTTGCATAAATGTGCCACCTGTTCATAAAAAGAATATGTTCATCCCCTAATCAATGTGTGTGTTCTATGTTTGTCTCTTAGATTGAATTCATTAATTATGTGTTCACATCTGTATCCTTACAGACTACACTTGGTCTACTGTATCTAGCTGATCTTTTGTCTACTTGATGGAGATGTTAAAATGGTGTTTTTAAAAAATTACTCTAAGTTTAGAATTAGTATCCTCTTCCAGGTGAATCGAACTTTTTACCAGTATGAAGGGACCCTCTTGATCTCCAGTGTGTTTTGTCCTAAGGACTATTTTGTCTGATGTTAACGTCGTTTCACTGGCTTTCTTTTGGTAAATATTTGCCTGGCATATATATAAAATCCTATAGCACAATTTTACCCTTTTTATCTAGTCTAGTGGTCTTTGTGGCTAGGGAGTTTTGTCTGTTATTATTTGTGTTTACTGTTGTGTTTGGATTTCTGGCTCCCATCTTATGGACCAACAGAAGTTTTTTTTTTTTTTTTTTTTTCTCCCCACTCTTCCTCTTATTTCATCCATCCCCTCCCCACCTCAACTTTTTGGACGGTTTGTCCTATATGTCAGTTTTTTCCAGTGGTTATCATAAGCATGTATGTTACCATTTCTAAGTTAAAGTCCGAAGTTACTATCATTACCCCCCTCCTGAATTAAATTACAAAAAGGCCACCTGGGTGGCTCTGTGGTTGAGCCTCTGCCTTCAGCTCAGGTCTTGATGCCAGGGTCCTGGGATCAAGTCCTGACTCAGGCTCCCCAGAGGGAGCCTGTTTCTCTCTCTGCCTATGTCTCTGCCTCCCTCTCTGTGCCTATCATGAGTAAATAAATAAATAAAATCTTAAAAATATTCAACTCCAGTCATGTCCTCCAGTATAGTTGGTTACTGCCCAGTATTGTAATTCTTTTCCACCAAAAATGAGACATTCTATTTTTTATTTAGCTATGCTTATTTAGATTTAACCAAAATTTTATCATATTTTTGCTATTTCTGTTTACGTTTTAGTCCTCCTCCTTCCAGATAATTTTCCTTCTACTTAAAATGAATTCTTTGTGGAGTTTCTATTGGAGAAGATTTGATGTTGGTAAATCTCTTGTGTGTAAAAATGTATTTTGCCTCAAGCTTGAAAGATAGGTTTCGAGGTTGACAGTGTTCTAGGTGGGTTAGAAGGTATGTTCCCCTGACCTCTGTGGGCTCTTGGAGTTACTCCTAACAAATTAGCGATCTCATGCTGTTCCTTGAGGATGGCCTGACTCCTCTCTCCGCCCTTTTCTGAGACCACCTGGGGAGCATTCCTCCCTTGCAGTTTTATCTCAGCGTGCCCATGTGTGGGCACAGCTTGAACTTTGTTGGGTCCAAGGATGAGAATTTCAGTGGTTCTAGAATAGTGCATTAGTGGAACTTTCTGTGATGTCGGAAATGTTCTACATCTGTGCAGTCCTGCTCGCAGCTGCCTGCCACATGTGGCTAATGAGAATTTGAATGTGGTTAGTGGGACTGAGGAACTGTGTTTTAAGTTTTATTTTATTATTTATTATTTATTTTTTAAAGATTCTATTTATTCATGAGACAGAGAGAGAGAGAGAGAGAGAGAGAAAGAGAGGGAGAAGCAGGCTCCCTGTGGGGAGCCTGATGCGGGACTGGATCCTAGGACCCCTGGATCATGACAGGAGCCTGAGCCAAAGGCAGATGCTCAACCCCTAAGCCACCTAGGTGCCCTAAATTTTAAATAGCCACACGTGGCTAGTGGCTGCCTTGGGAGGGAGTGCAGTTATAGAGAATTCCCAGAAATGATTGTTTCCTGAACCTGCCTTTTCCCTATTCTTTTTCTGGAACTCTAATTAGCATGAAAAGGCCCAGCAGACCTCTCACTTCTCCAAACCTGCCACGTTCTTTCTGTTTGTGCTACATTCTGGATAATTCCCTGGGTTCTTACCTTCAGTTCACAACTCTTGCTTTCTTCGGGCCACAACTGCTCTTTTATCCACTACTTTCATTTCAGTTCTGTTTTTAGAAATTATATTTGGTTCTCTTTCAAATCTGCTTGGTCATTCTTTATAGTCTCATCCTTTGCTCATATGTTTAAGCTTCTGTTAAGCATATTAAACATTTCTAGTTTGTGTCTGTTCTGGTATGTGAAGTCTAATTCAGCCATCTGTTTCTGCTCACTTACTCATGGTGCCTTGTTTTCTTGTGTGTTGTGTGTGTGTGTTTCCTGTGAGTTGCTCATTTTCCTTGGAACTTCAGCTGAGGGAATTTTGATACCCAGATTGAAGTTACAGTCTTCCAGCGAGAATTCGTCTTTGCTTGTGCTGGGTCTCCTGGGGACACTACATTCTTGTGGCCACTTTAACTTGAATTCCTGGTTCAGTTGTCCTTCCAGCCATACTGGTACCAGAAATACAGACTTCAGATGTCAGGGGAGATCACCCTTATTCTTCTGCTTAGGGTCGATGATAAAACAAGTGTCCTTCCTGCCCACTTTTGAATAATAGATTTTCATCATCATGATGGGTGGCTCAGCGGTTAAGTGCCTGCCTTAGGCCCAGGATCATGAAGTCCCAGGATGGAACTTGGGACTGCCATGTGTCCTGGGACAAAATTCAAGTCGGAGCTTTTTTTTTTTTTTTTTTTTTTTAAAGTTTTGTTTATTTTAGAGCAAGCACAAGTAGGAGGAGGGACAGAGGAAGAGGGATCCTCAAGCCGACTCCCCACTGAGTGCAGACCCTGAGCCGAAATCAAGAGTCTGATGGATTACCAGACTGAGTCATCCAGGCACCGCCCCCCCCTTCCCGAGTCATAGCATTCTTTGTAACAGACTATAAAGTGGAGGAGGGGAATATGTGCACACATAGCGCCAGTCTCTTCTTTGGAGGGAAAAAGGTGAAAAAGCAGAGTAGTGAAGCATTTTAGTGGAAACCAAACCTTAAGTCAAGTGATCAAAATAACAGACTGTGGGCATATTTCACTTTCCAGCTAAGGTTCCCCCCCCCCCTTTGTTGACTATTAAAAAAGCACATGATGGATTTAGCCCTACTTACTCATTTTTAGATATTGTAAACACAGTGCTTGAGGATGTTATTCCATATGACTCAGTTCTACTGAGCTATTTGTAGTCTTTGAAAATGGAGCATCATTACCTGCAGGCAGGAGGCAGAATCACCTGTTAGTGGTGGTTCTTTACGTCAAAGAGACTTGGAAACTTTAGGTGGTGGGTTAAGGAGGGTGAAAGAGGCACCATTATTAGCCTGGGAGCTGTTACCCATCATCATTCACAGACTCCTTCATTTGAACAACAGGTGAGCTCAGTGCCTGGTGCTCCCTCCACTTGGGACGTCAGCACGGAAGGCCTCACCCCAACCCCAGGCCTCAACAGCACTTACCAGAGCTGTAGGTCCTGGAGTGCAGGGTTTCTGCCCAGCACAGTGGGGCCTCCCGGTGCAGCTTCTCAACCCGTGAGGCTTTCTAAGGTGCTGAATCTTAAAAGGTCTGTGTTTTTCTGTAATTCAGTGAATGAACTTTTACCTTTATTCTGTTACATCAATCATTTTTTTAAAAAAGATTTTATTCAGGAGACACACAGAGAGGCAGAGACACAGGCAGAGGGAGAAGCAGGTTGCCTGCGGGGAGCCTGATGCAGGACTAGATCCTAGGACCCCGGAATCATGCCCTGGGCTGAAGGCAGACAGATGCTCAACCGCTGAGCCACCCAGGCATCCCCCACATCAGTCACTTTTAAGATACTTCTATAACGCACTTCGACAGTCTGCATAGACCAGACTCTGTCTTGTAGGATCCAAGTTACCCAGTTCAGCAGATCCTTCAGGAGCCTCTGTGCAGGAAGGGAGGATGATAAGCTCTAGATCCTTGCCTAAGAGACTTGACAGTCAAAAATTAACGTGCTGTTTGAAATGTACCACTTAAATATCAGTTTAAATGTATTTTCTAACGCAAATTCACGAAGACGGCTTGAAAATGTAGGTAATGTGTGTTAATATTATTTGCCTTTCTCATGGTGGTTGCACTCAGGAACTTCGTTTTCATCTTTTAGCCTGTTTTGAATTCTCATGATTTGGAGTGATAAAGATTTGTTGCTTTTGTAATGAGGAAGAAAACAAGTTCATTTTTTTCCCCATTTAAAAGCTAGTTGTCATTTAACCAAGCCCTGAAAGCAGATTCCCAAACATACCTACCTTCTGTTAATTTGCTTTGAATTATGCTAAGATTAAAAAAAAAAAGTGTTTTAAATTAGTGCTATAACTAGTAAGTGGCACTTTAATGGAAAAATTCTAATGCATGCAGGATTGCAAATGGAAACTTAAAATTTTATTTTACTTCCTTAAGCACCGTATTTTCTTCTTCCAAAGGAGAGAAAGTAAGTTTCTTAATTTTAAAAATCACTAAAAACTTACTGAAAACCAGCACTGAACCTGAAGTTCTTAAAAATTGCTGCTTTATAAGTACTTTTGTAATTTTACCCTGCCTGACTGACTGTACCCTTTCCCTCAGGAGCTTGAAGAAAGCAGAGCCACTAGCCTTCGAAGGGCAGGACTGGGTTTTCATCACTTCCTAACATTTCCCACCTTCCTAAGGTTTTAGAGTCGAGAGTTGAATTTAAGATTTTATAGCCTTTCTGTTGATGTGTCAGGCTTTGTCTTGTGATTGTCCTGCCCAACAAGTAAAGCCCTTTCACTGTCCTCAAACCACCTCCCTCCCACACCTAGAAAACTCAGTAGCTTCTAGATTACTGAGATCTGTAGTTACATTATGTTGATTTGTCTTAATCATTTAAAGCTAAGATGATACCAAAGAATATGGACATTGTGTTTTAAAATTCTGATATTTAAACTACTTCTAGTATTGACTGCTATATGTGTAATTTTTAAAAACATTCCCCTTTTTGATAAGTAAAAAATTTCATTCTGTTTCTGTAGGGTCTTTTTTTTTTTTTTTAAGATTTTATTTATTCATGAGAGAGAGAGAGAGAGAGAGAGAGGCAGGCTCCCTGCAGGGAGCCTGATGTGGGACTCCATCCCAAGACCCCGGGATCACATGTGAGCCAAAGGCAGACACTCAACCACTGAGCCACCCAAATGCCCGTTTCTGTAGTTTTATTATGAAAGTAACAGGTAGTTCTCTGAAATAAAAATATTTTTCCTAAGACTTCCCCCCTCCCCCCTTCTCGGACTCATTAGCCATCTCTACTGTCAAGAAAGATTGTGGCATTGATAACAAGCTTCCTTCTAAGGGAGACATTGGACTCTCACTAATGTGCGTGGATATTATATGAGCTGTGATCATGTTTCTGAGGTTTTAGGCATTATTGGTTGAGTCGTGGTAACGTAGCTAGCTGCTGCCCCCGCCCTCGCCCCCTCCGGCCCCAGAGCATGTTAATCACAAATTGCTGGACCACAGTTTCTGATTCAGGAGGTGGGGCCCCGAACTTGAATTTCTACGGGTTCCCAGGTGACACCACCGGTGCTGCTGGTTTGGGACCACACTTTGAGAACCATTCTTGCGTGAGATGGAAAAAGAAGAATCAGAGCCTGAGTTCTGTTCTTGGTTCATCCCAAAAATCTGTGGGCTCTAAAGTGAGTGGACCACACCAGCATGCCCATGAGCAGTGAGTATGGTTTCTTGTTTCAGGGAATCTTCTAATTGGGTACAGGTGATGCTAAAAATCAAAAGATTAGTATTCTCCAGTAAAGGCTGGTTTCTTGTCGACTTGTGGTTTTCAGTAACTTTTCAGTGTCAGATTGGTGGGTCATTTGTGTTGTATGCAAATGAGTTTCTGATGATGGTGAAGGGGTGGCTGTGGCTGGTTATTAACTTTTCTTGTTGCTTTTAGCTTAGCCAGAAACTGGCCAGACAGTTGTATCATTAGAGTTCACAGTAATCAGCCTACATCTGTTCGCTTTGGGTAGCCCGTTCCTAACGTGGTTGGGTAATGATAACAGCTTTTCATTTACTAGGGGGGATTACTATGTAAAATTATCGTGTTTTAATTATCTCATAATTCAGATAATCTATGATATTTGTATAAATCCAGTTTTTGAAAAATTTTATTTTTGTAGTGTGTGCCTATTAATGTTGGTGATTTTTGAATTGCATCAGATTCAACGATCCTATTTTCCATTGAGGAACTATCCATCCTTCCTCTGCCGCCCCCTTAGAAGCCTTAACGAGGTCAAATTTTGGTAAAGTATTTATTAAAGCTAGAGAAAAGGATGAGTGTAATCCCTGAACTACAAAAGTCTGCGGTTGAATAAGTAAATTGATTGGTCTCCGACCGGCACATGAAGGCCTAGGTGTGCTTTGGAAGAGAGCTTTGTGATTGAGAGCCTGTCTGTGTTCCCATAATTTACCTCTATAATCCCTGAGAATTAACACGTGTCTAAATAAGAATGGTGCAGACAGATACTTTAAAATCTGTTGGCATTTACACCATTCAAAGTCTTTTTGTCGGATCCATTAACAGTAAATACTGTTGGTTATGGAAGGAATACATTTAATTTTCACTATCTGTGGTTAACATTATAATATCACTATACATAAATAAATACCAAGGGATATGTGTGGGAAATGTTGAGTATGCCACCAGAAATCAAATGCGTGAGTTTTTTTTTTTCATTCATCAGTCTTTATCCAGAACTTATAAATACTATAAGTGCACAATGCATATATATTTTTCTACTCTCAAGGAATTTACAGTCTAATGGGGAAAACACTTCAATGTCTTTAAATGTTACAGTTGCTGCTGTAGAAGAGTGTGCCAGGTACAGTTATGCCACCACCGTACCTGGAGTTGAAATGAGACCCTCTATTTTCTTAACATTCACGTTCAGTGGAAACTTAAGGGTAAAAATCAATTTGTCAGTAGAGAGACCGTAATTTAAAAAGTTTATGTAAAAATAAAAGCGTTAAAAACTCTGACATACATTAGTCATAATGCAGAGGAGGATGGTTTCTGTACTTGACATCAGGGAGCAGCAGTGTTAGATAAATGAGGACACATTCAGTTTGAGGTCTCTATTTAAGAGTCCTTTATTAGTGACTGCCCTGACAGGACAGAAAGTACATTTCACAGAAGCAGACATTTCAAGTCTCCCTGGTTGTGATCTAAAATTTTATCTGAGACTGCTCACACTAAGCCACGCTTAGGAATCTGTGAACAACACATACCATGCAGATAGTCTGGCATGGGTCTTTCTAAAACCCTGTGGTCATGGACATAGTCTCACAATGGTTAAAACAGATTTTCCAGGTTAGCAATTCAGTTAAAACATTTGGGATGTTTTATATGTCTGGTTTGTAACACCTCCAGTTTATTCAAGATTAGGGATTCGCAGCTGGTGAACCTTCAGGGGATCGAACATTGTCACAGACTGTGTGTCTTCTTCACATTTGCATCACTGTTTTAAAAGTATATGTCAGTTGTATTACTAATAAAATATGGATACATTTAAAAATGTTAATGACTTCATGGTACTTTTTTGACATTATTTCCCAATGAATTGTACTTTTGTATAGTTATAGTTGTTTGTGGGTAATATATATTTGTATGAATTAATTTTGAGGGGTGCCTGGGTGGCTCAGTTTGTTAAGTATCTGCCTTCGGCTCAGGTCATGATATCAGCGGGGAGCCTATTCAGGGAGCCTGCTTCTCCCTCTGCACCTCCCCCACCTTGCATGTGTGTGCACGTGGGCTCTCTTTCTCTCAAAAAATTGTAAAAAAAATTTTGAGGTTATTGGGATCCCTCTATGATTCAAGGTAGCTATTGCATAAAAGCCCATTTCCCTTACTAGTATTTGCTATACTTTAAGCTTATACTTAGGAGAGAGATTTTGTTGGGTTTTCTATTAGAGGTGCAATGAACAAATCAGTTTTATGATGATTTGAAGTTTGATGATTATGAAGTTTATGTGTTTCAGTGCAATGGTGGTGGTATAGCATAGAGATTGAGAGTCTGGGCTCAGATCCCAATCAAATCCAGCTGTGTTACTTTGGAAAGTTACCTAATGCTTCAGGTTCCTCATCTGTAAAATGCAAGTGGTAATATGAACTCAAGTGTGAATTCCACAGTCCAAGTGGGGAAAAAACAGAACTGTATTTTCCATTAATAATTTACAACAAATTATGGCCCCATGCTACTGGCGATGTGGAACTCAAATATGAGTTCGTGGATCTCGTCGTCTTGCCTAGGCTTAGGTATGGTTTGAGGATGGGGATCCCTTCATAACATCATGACCTCTGGGACCCCATGTTGTCTTGCCCTCCATTGACCTCTCTGCAGCAGCATCGAGGTGTCGCTTGCTCTTAGAGTCTGCTCCCCCAGTGAAGCAGCTCTCTCCATCCTTCCTTGCTGTGCCCCAGGGAATGGGAACCATTTTGCTGTTGTCATACTCTAGTGGGACACAAATCTCTGCAAAGCTCAGATACTTTCTGTCCTAATGCAATAAATAGCTGCCTTTTCCCCTCCAGTCGATGTGCCACTTCACTGGGGCTCTAGCACTGTGGGGCGTGCTCTCCCCAGGGCTCACCCTCACCTCAGGATGTGTTCTGTACGTCTCCACTGTCTCTGTCCCAGGAGTTGGGAGTGGAGGTGGCAGTGGGGGAAACAGAGGCCCTGTCTTGTCTCTCCTGTGCGGTATTTCTCACGGGTGTGTTTTCTGTGTAGGCCTAGAGGTCCCTCTATTCTGAGGGTCTTTGGAGCCTGTAGCTGGAAAGGCTCTCATGTTTTGCCACGGCCTGTCCCTCTCCCAGGGCAGTGGGCACTGCTGGTTTGGGTTGGGCAGGTAGGCGTAAAGATGAGGCAAACGAAAACCCTGAGGATGAAAAAAATTACATTTCAAAAATACTGTCTCTACCAAATAATTTCAAGAATTAGTAAAAATTCATGCAAAGGGCTTACCAAGCATCTGGCGTATAGCCAGGGATGGTAGTTATGGTGGAGTGGTGTTATTCGTGTTATTACAAAAATAGACTATAAACTACGATCTGTTAGGCCCCAAGATCTAGAGTCTGGGAGCTGAAACAGATTTTTCTACTTTCATGTTACTCTTGTGGAGGGGATCAACCTTTCTGTCTGCTTCAGATTTATCCAAAACTTTAGATATATTTCCCAAATTGGGTGTCTGACAATGTGAGTTTGCTTCTTTTGCCATGATCCTGGTGTGCCCTGTTAATTTTGGTAAACTACCTTTCATACATCAAAATGCGATAGATGTTCTATCGGCGGCCAGATGTTGGAGGCGTAGAGGACAGAAGTGTGATTCAGACCTCAGGGTGCCTGGCAGTGCTGTCCTAGCACTACGTATGTTGAGCAGAGCCGTCGGACTGAGTTTTCAGATGGCACACGTCACTGGCTCCTTACGGGGGTGGATCACCCTGTCACCTTGTTCCTTCAGTACGTTGTTGAGCACCTTCTACAGGCCAGAAACTGTTGGAGCGTTAGGAATACAACATTGAAGGAAATGATTACAAATCCCCGCTCTCATGACCCTTGCTTTCTAGCAGAGGAGATTGCAGTAAATGAGGTCGGTAAGAAGGAAGCTATAACTGGGAAGAGAAGTTGTCTGTGAGTGTGCATGTGCACACCCGGCGTTAGCCGGGGTGGCCAGTGAAGCCTTGCTGGGCAAGTGACCCTCCAGGAAAGACCTGAAGGAAGGGAGGGAGCCTGCCACTTGGATCCCTGAGGCCTGAGCGTCAGAGCATTGTTCCCCACCTGAGCAGCTTGCAGGTGGGGTGGGGTTTGGGGGTGGGAGGGCTGGAGTGGAGGGGGTGGGAGTGGGTAATAGGGGGCCAGCCTGCCAGGTCTGGGGCCACCTGGGTGACCATGAGGTCTGTGACATTCATTCCGAGTGAGATGCCAAACCGCTGGCTCCTTTTCAACAGAGCTAAAACCACAGGCTCTTTTCTTTTTCTGTCTCTTTTTTTTAAGGAATTGAGCTTGCCTTTATTGGCCAAAGCTAGCTGTGGGGAGTTAATGCTCTGTTCGCTTTTGTACTGGACTTAAGTCTTATTTTATCTCTTCTTGAGACTTAATTGATTGTGTCTAATTAAAGTCACACTAGGAAAATTCTGTGCAATGTTTAAGCCAATCAGTGAAAGAGCTATAAAAGGATTCATAGATTATCCTTTAAAAAAATATTTAGGGATGCCTGGGTGGGTCAGCAGTTTAGTGTCTGCCTTTGGCTCAGGTTGTGATCCCGGGGTCTTTGGATCAAGTCTTGCATCGAGCTCCCTATGGGGAGCCTGCTTCTCCCTCTGCCTGTGTCTTTGCCTCTCTCTGTGTGTCTCTCGTGAATAAATAAATGAAATCTAGAAAATAAAGAAAAAATAATTTATATTTTAAGAGCATACTGGTCGTGATGAGCACTGAGTAATGTATAGAATTGTTGAGTCACTGTATTGTACACCTGAAACTAATAACCATATGTTGACTATACTGGAACTAGAAATAAAGAAATAGATAAATTATCCTTTTATGTACGAAGCTATCTCAGTCAAGTCAGCTGAAAATAGTTTGTAAATGAACTTTTAAAAATCTTGAGCACACTGAATTTTAGATTCTAATGGACAGAAAGCAAATACATACACCTATCAGGCCACTTACTTATTTGGAGTAGAAGATAGTTGGTTTGGTGGTCATCATCACCTTACTGATTTAACTGGTGTTCACCCAGACAATAAGTGAAATATTTCCAGACTGACAGATTTTAAACAGATATGAGCATATTTATAACCAATTACAACCAACTACATTCTTCCTCTAACAGGAATCACTGCTTGCTAAAGCAGTAAACTTTCTGAAGCTTCAGCAATTTTGAGAACAGTGGTATAAGAAAGCAACAGGAACACCAAGAATTAGGTCAGAATGTTCTCACAAGCTTAGAAGAAATGGCACCATCCTGGCTTAGGATTTTGAGATTCAATGAATCATTATTCTTTTCCTGGTTCCATGAGTGATTTTTCTTGTGGGGGGGAAGGGGGTATGAAATAAGTGAAATTTCATATTATTTGTGCTTTAAAACTCCATGTGTGTGAGTTTTAAAGATACCCTCTAAGCAGTTTGGCATGATTCAATATTTTTATTTTAATTTGATTTATAAAAATTGCAAACATAGACAAAAGAAGAATAGTATGAAGAATACCATAGAATAGTGACCCGACCACCGCCCAGTATGTACCCATTACCAGCCTCAACAGCTACCAACTCCTGGTCAGTTTTCTTTCCTCCAAACTTCCTCGTTCATTTTCCCCTTCATTTTTTTGAAGCAAATTGCAGGGGCGCCTGGGTGACCCAGTCAGTTAAGCATCTGACTCTTGATTTTAGCTCAGGTCATGATTTCAGGGTCATGGCATTGAGCCCCATGTTGGGCTCTGTGCTCAGCATGGAGTCTGTCCCTCTCGCTCTGCTGCTCCCCCTGCTCATGTTCTCTCTCTCTTTTTAAAATAAATAAAATCTTTAAAAAAAATTTTCAGTATGTATCTCCCCAAATAAGACTTTTTAAAAACAAAACAATTATTCCTATTGTACTTAAAAATTGAGAATAAATCCTTAATATCTTGAAATACTCAGTCTGATGGTAGGCTCGTAGATGTAGAGTTGTACACATTTTCCCAAATTAATAATTTGCTGTATTTATATGGTTTGATATGCATGAAGATAAGGATTGTGTCATCTAGTTTAGCTAGATGCCTAGGTGATGGTTTAAATGATTATGATTGGTATTTGTGTGAATCTGCCAGTGTTAGTTTAAAACAAATTTGGCCATTGGTAGTGTGTCTACTACTAACATATCACAGATTTTAGAATAGGTATGTGTGTTGCTTTCCTCTTACCTTTCTTAACAGAATCCTCAGCAGACAAGGCCCTTCTAAAACCCTTTTGTACAGTTTAGGTGGTGCCAGCAATGGGTGGATGCTGAGGATTAGGGGAAAATGGGATTATATAATCAGAAGAACACATAAATAGACATTTATTTACCAATCCTGTGATAGAAAGCCAAGGTCTGATTGGAGTTCTAAGCGATCCATCTTATATAATCTCAGAATGCATTGCTTATGATTTCCTTTTTTAATTTCTTCTAAAGAGCTTAAAGAATTTAAAAATCATTTCAAAGGACTGTAAATACAGAATTCTAGATTTTAAAAAATTACAATTTCCTATTTGTCTTAACTGTTGCCTCATCTCTATTTAATAGTAAACTTTTAAACAAATTTTTATCAACGTTCCTCCAAACATTCAACTAACTTTCCTAGAACAATCACTCCTTTTTCACAGACTTGTGTGAAAGATAGTAATAATTCGGTTGCTCAGCTACAGCTGTAAGTACAACTACATAAATGGGGTTCAGAACCACATTGCATGGGTTTGAGGGAGTAGCGCCCTAAATGCAAGAGTTCAACATGCTGCATGTTCTATAAGGAGTGTGTGGGTGAATCTGGTAAGGTGATCATAGGGGGTATAGGCAGCCTGATGCTCTGCTATTCATGAGTCACATTGTTGACATTTGTGGTTGCTTACTTGAGATTGCCCCCTTGGACTGTGGTTCTCATGGCCCCGGAGACTTTGAGGAGACTTGATGGGACTTGATGAAGTCAGCATTTGTTCCTCACTTTCGTATGTTGACCAGCTGCCTTGAGTAAATCAGTATCCCAGTTAGGGCTGTATCATGATTTAAACAATGATCAGAAGCACTTCTCTGACATTTTCATTGAAAATGGGTTTTAGGCATGTCTCTAAAAAGCAACAAAATGTAGTGTACTAAAGTAATGTGGTATCAGTTTTTCCTATTTTACAAACAAGAACAGTATAGCTCTTTAAATTTAGAGATCTTGGGTAGCCTGGGTAACTCAGCAGTTTAGCGCTGCCTTCGGCCCAGGGCATGATCCTGGAGACCTGGGGTTGAGTTCCACGTCGGGCTCCCTGCATGGAGCCTGCTTCTCCCTCGGCCTGTGTCTCTACCTCTCTGTCTCTCTGTTTTTCATGAATAAATAAATAAAATCTTTAAAATAAAATAAAGATCTTACAAGTATGGGGAACTTGATAGTTACAATTTCTGCACTCATCTTTCCTTCTATCCTAGAAGTAAGGGTGGATGTAATCCAGTGAAGAAAACATATTCTCATAGTGGTGATGGGACATAATCTTTCTTGGCATTGCAGGTTAGCTGGTGTTCTGTGCTCACTAGAGTCTGCAACTTAAGTAACTACGTTTACCCTAGAAGGTATAAAAGAAGTAGAGTCAAACATAGTCTCTGTCCTTGAGGCCGTCATGGTTTTGGTGTTGTAAAAAACAAACAACAGTTGGCTGCACAAGACCATATTCAATAGGAAAATGAAAGATACAGACCACCTCCCTGAAACTCGGAACACCCCGCTGCTTCTTCTGCCCGGTGGCCTCCCTGCCAGCACCTCCCTCCCTGCCCACTGTTGCTGCTGTCTTATTTGTAGTGCATTCTCTTGATCACACTGTATCTCTGTCCCATTAGCTTTGGGAAACAATGACTGTTCCTTGCTCCTTTTCATATCCTTGTGGAGTGATGAGTAGTATATACTCAGTAGGTGATGTTTTGAGTGGGAGCCAGGAGCCCCTTGGGGGTGTGGGAAGGCCAGGCTTTGCCATGAGACAGCCCAGGGTTGAGATCCTGGCTTCCCCACTTTCCTGCTTTTTGACCATAGGCTGATTAATCACTCTGGGCTAGGGTTCCTCATCTGTAATTATGCAGGCATGTTAAACTTCTGATGTGCAGGAAAGTCTCATAGAACATGAACCATCATCCTCCCCTTGTTCAAATACAAATTGCATCACTACTGGGAAACCCTGGCCTAGGCTAGATTTGTCCCTTGGGTAGACAAGGGATTACCTTACCTGACTCACCAGAGGGAGGGATGAAAACCTTAAGAAAATGGGAGGAAGGTGTCCAGTAAAGGGAGAAAAGGAGGGCATGAATGTCGTTGATCCTGATGGTGTCTTACTGGGTTGAAAGTGAGTCATGGGGGCCCAAGAGGGCTTGGTATTATGGAATGGGAGAGAGGCCTAGATTTTTAGATTATGGAGAATCTTGACTGCCAAGGAATGAATTTGAAGATGATCTTAGGTGAGGGGGTATCATTAGAAGTTCTTGATGTGCGAATGATGCCAGTTTTGCAAAGGGAGCTTCCCAGCAGTGTGTGGAGATGGCTGTGAGGGAAGCTGTGGCAGAAAGATCAGCCCAGGGGCTCCGATGCCACAGAAGCTGCAGGGCAGAAAACCAGGTTAAGTGCCACCTCTTCCACTTGCTGGTCGCTTGACCTCAAGGCCAGGTACTTAGTGTGTGAAATTGGTGTGAACTGCTGTTTCTCCTGCAAAGCTGAGTCCATTGCTACCATGGGGCTGTTTTGAAAATTAAGGCCATGTGCGAAGTGCCTCAGTCCAGTTATACTTTTCCTCATCCACTTGCTTTTCCCTCTTGGTCATTTTATCAATTGGCAGAAAGGACCACCTGGTAGAAGAGGGACCTGGCAGAAATCTGGTCAGAGGTATATTTCCAGCCTGGTGGAAGGTTCCTCATTGGTTGCTGTTTAGTCTAAATCTCTTCATTTGACCCTGTATGATCCATTCTTCTGTTTTTGGCTTAAGAACCTTTGTTAGCTCTTTGCATTATGTTTTATTTTGCTAACTTTGACAGTCTCATTTTACTACCTTACACTGCGGTACAATAAAACCAGCTCTAGTTTTGTGGTTTTATGTTAGCTGTACGAATCTAGAAGAGAAATTGTCCTAAAGAGGAACCACTGGTAAAAATAAGTCATGGTTAAGAGTACTGCTCTTCATCCAAGTAGCAGTTTAAAAGCAGACACCTGTATCCCTCATGTAACCCAGTTGTGTGTGTATTGATGTTGAAGGAGAAGCATCATTTTGAGTAGTTTAATTTTAAAGATCTGTATATTTCACTTAAGTATAGTAGTGTTCTTGAAATACTTGAAAGTTTTGGGGTTTTTTTTTTCTTTCATTTAAGACAGGGGTGATACTTTAATCAAACCCATCAGAGAAATGGGCAGCTTGGGTCTGTAACAAAGTGTTGTATTTTAAAGCATAAGTCAGTAATTGTATGTGAGAATATATACTGCTACATACGCATTAACTTCAGAGCACAGATCAGAGATTAGTATTCCTCTCCTTCTTCACCCTCCCCTTTAGCAGAATCCATACCAGCCTTCTCATAATCTTTCTCAAGGGCAGCCATGTTCTCACAGGCCTCAGAAAACTCTCTTTCCTCCATGCCCTCACCCACATACCAGGGATCAAAGGTATGCGTGGTATACATCAGGTCAAACTTGTCCAGGTGAGCCCCAGCCTCAGCATTGGCTGTGGTGTCACTCAACATACACACAACTTGCTGTACTTTGGCTACATCTCCACCAGGTACTATAGTGGGAGGCAGGTAATTAATGCCACCTTTGAAGGCAGTGAGCTAGTCCACAAACTAGATGGTATGCTGGTCTTGATGATGACAGTGACAGCATTGACATCTTTGGGAACACTACCACAGTACAACAGGCAGCAGGCCTGTATTTGCCATGGCAACAGTCCTATTTCCCCCTCTTGTTGCCTGGCTCAGAGCATGCATTGGTGATCTCTGCTACAGAAAGCTGTTCGTGGTAGGCTTTCTCTGCAGAGATGACAGAGGCATATGTGGCCAGAGGGAAGTCGATACAGGGATAGGGTACCAGGTTGGTCTGGAATTCAGAGCCCCATCAACTCTGAGGGAAGCAGTGATGGAGGACAGCATTTGACCTTTCAACCTGTTCAGGTTAGTGTAGGCTGGGCATTCAGTATTGAGATTTCTACGACATGTCATATGGCCTCGTGTTCTACCATGAAGGCACAATCAGAGTGCTCCAGGATGGTGTAGTTAGTGAAGATGGAGTCATAGGGCTCAAGTACAGCTGTGGAAACTAAGGAAGTTTGGGTAAATGGAGAACTCTAGCTTGGACTTCTTGCCATAATCGACAGAGAAACCTTCCATCAGCAGAGGTGAACCCAGAACCAGTTCTCCCTCCAAAGCTGTGGACAACCAAGAAGCCCTGGAACCCTGTGCACTGGTTGGCCAGTCTGAATTCGGCCCAAGACAAGGTCAGTGATCTCCTTGCCAGTGTGTAGTGCACTTGGGCATAGTTATTGACAGCATCTTCCTTGCCTGTGACGAGCTGCTCAGAGTGGAAGAGCTGGCAGTGGGTGCCACTGCAAACTTCATCAATGACTATCGGTTCCAGGTCTGCAGACACTGGGCACATGCTTGACAACACCCATCTCACTGAAGACTGTGTTGAAGGACTCCTCTCCTTCCCAAGTGGTCTTGTCACTTGGCATCTGGCCATTGTGCTGGATGCCGTGTTCAGGCAACAGGGCTCCCATCAGGCACTGCAGATCTGGACCCCAGCCTGGCCAGCAGGGATGGAGATGCACTTATGCATGGTTGCTGTTTTGTGGCTGCCAAGCAGATGGCAGAGAGCAAGAGGAAAGGTTTTTGCTTCTTACAGGGTGACCCTCAGGCAGTTGATGCAAGAGAACCTGCCAATGTGAAATATTTAACTTAAGTTCTTTAAATAGGCCCAAAGGGACTTGCAGGTCATCTAGTCTAACCCTGTCATTTTTCATATTTGAAAGCTGAGGCCTAGAAACTTAAGTATTCAGTGTCCTTTACTTTATACAATAATCATGGTTATGACGAGGATCCCGAGGCATTAAGAGAAGACTTTTTTTTTTTTTTTAATGAGTTGTATTTTCAGGGTAATCTTTGTGAAACCAGGAAAGTATGTAATACTTACAAAAGAAAGACCGTGAAAAATAAATTTTTAAAAAATTTCATCCATTTTGATGATTGAGCCTTTAGGACAGAGAGAGGGCAAGCAGGAGCTGCCAGGAGGACATTGTTGAACAGGGCAGAGGCCACACACAAACTCTGCTGAGAGATTAATAATTTCTACCTTGGGCCCCAGAAGGAGCAGGGGAGCTGATGTGATATATCCTACATCTTCTGTTCTGATTTTAGTAGTGCTTGATTCCTATAATCTACTTTTCAGTATATTTTATTCATAGGTTAGGTTATATATACAAGTGTGTTTTTTTTGTGTGTGTTTTGCATAGAAACATCAGGGAAGTCATGCTAAAAATAAGGTGTTGATTTTAAAAATTCTTTTGTAAATGTGCCTTTGTATTATTTGACCTCTGGTTTATTTACCCTTAGCATGACCTAGAAACTCACAGGGGCCGTTACACTTGCTGTTCTTGCCTGCCATACTTAGTCTTGGCTCCTCCTCCATCCTTGTTCCTCACAAGCTAGCTCCCTCATTCCTGAGTTCTCAAAGTGACCTTCCCCACACATCTTAAAGTAGCCCTCCACTGGCCCCTTATTCGATCTTATCACCTAATTTCTTTTGTTGTACTTAGCACCAGCTGTATCGCCCTGTGTGTTGAGTGGCTGTCTTCCCACTAACACACTCTGAGGGGAGGTAGACATGATGTTGTGCTTTTCACCACTGAATCTCCCTGGAGCAGGGCCTGGCAGTAGTGACTGCCTGTTACATTGGATGACCAAATGAATCATATCCATCATCTGGCTTCCATCTGGTGGCCAGCATCAACTTCAGCGATTCCACTGCATCCCAGGAGAATTGCCTCTGATGGCGTTAAGCAGAAAAAACTAGGATATTGGGGGGGAAATTCTTCTCCAAAACTATGGTAGAGTTTTAGAAAAGTGTAATTAAGAAGCATTTGGAATAAACATTGACATTTTGCAAGGTAATGTTTAGTTTATAAACTCAAGAATTTTATGATTGCCTGCTAAACTATCAGGTTTTGGTTCTTTAGCTGAGGCTGTAAACCAGGGCTAATGAAGTTTTTTGTCTCAAGAAAAGTGCACCTTCTGTGATTTCGTCACTGAAATAGGGCAATTGGATTTATTTGGAAATGGCAGAGAACTCATTAGCTCAAACATCTAAACGTCTGTGCTATGTGATGAATGAATTAATAATTCATCCATCTAACCTATATTTGAGTGACTGCTGTCAGGTGCTATGCTTAACAAAACAAAAGGAACTTACAGTGTAGTAGAGAAGGCAGGAAAGTTAACAAGCACAAATAGTGGGATGGAAATACAGTGAAAGGGGAGGTATGGTGTGGGCCCAGGGACAGTCTGCAGAGGAGGGGTGCATAGCAGATCTTAGAGGCCTTAGGGGGCTCCCCCTAAGTGGAATCAAAGCTGGGACCTGAGAGATGAAAGGGACTTAGGTAAAGAGGGAAGGTCTATACAGATTTGGGGTTCATCAGTATATGGATGGCAGATGAAGCTGTCACGGTGGGTATAGGGTACAAGGTAGGGAGAGCACAAGGCCCCTGGGGGAGCATGAACATTTACAGGGAGCCTGTCTCCAAAGGGAGCCCAACAGAGGACAGACCACAGAAAGGGAGGAAGTAGCGGGCACATGCCTGAAGCCAGAGGAAGGAAGATGTTTCAGGAAGGAAGAGTAGACAACAGAGTCAAGTGTGGCCTAGAGGCCAGGAGAGAGGGGAGGGTGCCACAGGTTAGCTGTGTGAAGGTTGCTGGTGTCCTGGGCTGGAGCGGTGCCAGGGGTGCCAGCTGGCAAAGTTCAACTCCTGAGAGTTGGAGGGGGAGGAGCAGGTGAAGCAGACACTGTGAATGCGACTGCTTTTCTTAAAATTTTGATTTCTTAGATTAAGAGAAACCTTGGTCAAAGGAATCCTTGAAGTTGAGTGAGGATTTTTTTCCTTTTTCAAGATGTGATAGACATGAGTGTTTAGATGCTGATGGAGGGAGACAGGAGAGGTTGAAAAGTCCCAGAGTGGCTAGGAAGTGGAATTTGGGGAGTGTTGCCCCACTGTGGCTGGGGGGATCAGCTATAGATGATCACTGTAGCTCTGCAAGGGAGTTTCTTTCTTTTTTTTAAGATTTGATTTTATTTATTTGAGCAGGGGGAGGGGCAGGGAGAGAGAGAGAAAGAGAACCCTAAGCAGGCTCCCCACTGAGTATAGAACCCAACAAAGGGATCCCAGAACTTGAGCTGAAATCAAGACTTCAAGTTGACCCTCAATGGATTGTGCCCCTAAGCAACCCCCAGGGGTGTTTCCTCCTGGCATCTCCTAAATTCTTCCTTTCTTTCTTTGTCTTTTGTCTTTTGAAGTTGGAGCCCAGGCCAGGTACTTACAAGTAACCCCCAAGGATGCCCTAAAGCAAACATTGATGGTGAAGCTTATCACATCTGCTTTACAGTGTTTGGTGGCTGTACTGAAAGTATTTTAGTTTGCTTTACGGCTCCTGGCGACCTCTTTGAGAGCACATCTTTGTTTCTCTGACTTTTCAAGCCACAGTGTGCTGCTGGCCAGCTCCGCTGTGAATGTGTTTTAGCACCAGCTGTCAGCTACAGAAGGCTTATCCGTAGAAGGAAGAAAAGTGCAGTTAGAGTGCCATTCATTCCCCCCTCCCCCATAATTGTACCTTTTTATTTCTATAGTCTTCAAAATTGTGGAAAATGTACGTAAAACTTAGCATTTTAACCATTTTTAAGTGTATGATTCAAGTGGCCTCAGTACATTCACCATGGTTGATGTAACCATCACCAATTTCCAGAGCTTTTCCACCATCCCTAGTGGAAACTCTGCATTGTGATTAAACAGTAATCCAGCATCTCCCCTCCCAGCCCCTGGGAGCCCCTGTTCTGTTTTCTGTCTCTATGAATTTGCCTATTAGAGATGCCTCATTGAGGTAGAGTCCTGCAGTATTCGCCCTTTGGTATCCGGCTTCCCTCACTTGGCATGAGGTTCCAATGAACACCTGGTGAATTCACCTGGTGAATCTGTGTCTTAGCGTGTCAGACTGTCATTCCTTTCTATGTCTGTATAATACTCCATGGTAGTTTATTCATCTGTTAACAGACACTTGAGTAGCGTCTACCTTTTGGCTCTTATGAATATTTGCTGTATCAGTGTTTAATTTTTAATGTTTATCAGTTACAATGATTTAATGATTTAATGTTTAATGTTAACCTTGTCACAGATGATGGAACTAATTGACATTCTGGGTCAGTTTTCATTGATTTCCTCTCTTCGTTGCAGTCTGGTTTCCCGCCTGATAATTTTTGATCGGTTGCCAGATTTGGTGACTTTTACCTTTGTGAGTGCTAGATAATTGTATATTTTTCAAAACTTTCTTGAGCTGTTTTCTGGAATGCGATTAAGTTATTGGAAACAGTTTGACCTTTCTGATGCTTGTTCTAAGTCCTGCAGGATGAGATGAGATCAGCCTGTTGGGCTGTGCTCTCCCTGCCACTAAGGGGATACCTGTCTGAACAATTATCCAATGTCCTTTATCACCAGCTTTTTCCACTAGGGCTGGGGTGAACCCTAGCTATTTCCTGCCCTCTGTGAACTCTGGAGATGGTTCTGCCTGCTGCATATGTGGTTCTTCCTGCATGGCTGGGCGGTTTCCTTGCATGCACATGCTGACCCGTCCTCAGTTGGAGACGCAGAGGAAGGGCCCCTCTGCAGATCTCCAGAACACAGCCCCCGCGCAGCTGTTTCCTGCCCCCTCTTTGCCATCCGCCCTCCCCCAGTCCTGTCTCTGGGTCCTCCGTGCAGAGAGATGACAGGCTTCGCTTGGGCTTCCTTCCCGCCCGCCCTGTGGCCACAGTCCCTGTGGCCTCTCCGGGAGCACTGTCCCGGGTCGCCTGTTGGCCATGGCCTGAAAACTGTTGTTTCACATATTTTGTTCGGTGTCTGAGTTGTGGAAGGTGGGAGGGTAGACCCAGGACCCCACTCTTCCAGCTTCTGTGAAGCTGAAATTTGCCCCCTATATTAGGACATCTTTGTCACCTTTTGAAGTTAGCTTTTGTCAAATTGGCCTTTTTCCTGGGACCAATTATCTTCAGCAAAAAGGGGCCCTGATGGCCTCCTTCCCTCCTCACTGCTCACCTTCCCTGTCTAGTGTTGCTGTTTGGGGATGACTCCGACCCTGCTTCCATGCACATCCAGTGACCCAGATGCACGGGGCCCCTGAATGTGATGGCACCAGACGTGTATGTGACACGGTCTCCCAGCCAGCGGGCCGTCTGTCCCCCCAGCCTGCATCCCAATAGGAGCTCGGCCCTCAGCACCCTGGCCCTCCGCTGGCAGCTTTATTCTCCGGCTCTTCAGCCCATTGTCTCCTTTCCTCCTGACACTCTCCTTACAGACTACTTATTATCGTGGTCTCACTGTGTCATCAAGAGACAGTCTCTCACCATCGAGGCATTTAGACTACTGACATTTAAAGTGATTATTGATTCGATTTGGCTCAGGTGTAACCTCCTGCTCTTTCTTCATTTGCTGCACCTGTCTTTGGTTTAAGTTTTTTCTTTTTCTTTTATTTAGATTTTTGATAGTATTCCTTTTCACTTTTATCACTGGCATATTAGCTATTTATTCATATATGTTTCTTTTTCTCATTTTTTTTCTTTCTTCCCGATTGCTTTCAGGATCACAGTATGCACCTGTGCCTTAACACACTCTGACTCTGCCCCCTGGGGGGGGGGGGGGTCCCGTCCAGATCTCCCTCCTGTTCTTTGTCTGTCTGTCTGTCTGGTATGTCTGCTTTCTTGGTATTATAAACCCCACAATACACTGCTGCCGTTCTTGGTTTAAAAGCCAGTCAGCTTCAGGAGTGTCTGGGTGGCTCAGTCAGTTAAGCATCCAGCTCTTGGTTTCATGGGTCATGGGGTCATGGGATTGAGCTGCTTGAGGCTCTGCACTCAGCAGGAGTCTGAGGATTCCCCCCCCCCGCCCCCCCCCCTCCCCGACTCGCTGCCTCTCTTTCTCAAATGAATAAATAAATCTTAAAACAAAAAAAAAGTCAGCACACCTGGGTGGCTCAGCAGTTGAGCATCTGCCTTCGGCTCAGGGCGTGATCCCAGGATCTGGGATCAAGTCTCACATCAGGCTCTCTGCAAGGAGCCTGCTTCTCCCTCTGCCTATGTCTCTGCCTCTCTCTCTCTGTGTCTCTCATGAATAAATAAACAAAATATTTAAAAATAATAATAATAAAATAAAAGTCATCTTTTAAAAATCATTTTCTTTTAGGGAAAATAAACAATGAGAATTTTTTATATGACATTTGTTTATGGTCTGTGTGTGTGTATTCAGGTTTCCGTTCTGTGTCATTCTCCTTTGATGAAAGAGCTTCCCTTAATATTTTTCGTAGTGTCAGTTTGTTGGTTGCTCTTGGCTTTTGTTTGGCTGAAAATGTCTTTATTTTACCAATAATCTCTGAAGGATATTTTGCTGTGTACAGAATCCTAGGTTGATGGTCTTTGTTACTTTTTAGCACTTGGATGTTGACTCCTGTTGTTTCTGGTCTTCAGTTGCTGTTTCTTTGTATGTCATGTATCTCTTTTTTTCCCCCTGTGGTTTGCTTTCAGGACTTTTCTCTTATGGCTGGTGTTCAGCGACTTGATTATGACGTCTCTTTGTGTATTTGTTTTGTGTGTGTGTGGTTTTTTAGTGTGTGTATGTGGGGTGTTATTCTAAGGGTTCTTGAATTGGTGGGTTTCATCAGGTTGGAAAATTCTTGCCATGACTACTTCAGAAATTTCTGTACTACCTCCCTGCCCCTCTGGGATTCCAACACACCTGTGTTAGACAAAGGCCCTGCCCCTGTGTCAGCCTCTTTTCTTTCTGTTGCTGTTTCTTTAGGTTCACTGATCCTTTCTCCTGAAGTGTCTGATTTTCCATTGAGCCCATCTGGTAAACTTTTTAATTTCAGAAATTGCATTTTACAGCTCTGGTCATTCCATTGGAATCTTTTTTTTATATAACATCCATTTTTCTCATCATCATCATATGTTCCTTTAAGTCCTTGAACATATTTATAGTAGCTGTTCTAAAGTGTCTGCCAATTTTATTATGTCTGTCATTTCCTGGTGGTTTGTAGTGATGGATGTTTTTGTCCTGGGTCACATTTTTCTCTTTCTTGGCTTGTCTATTAATTTTTTTTTTATTAATTTTTTTATTGGATAGTGGACATTGTGTTGGCATGTTGCTGAGTGTCTGGATTTTGTGTTCTCCCTTTAAAGGTTGTTAAGGTGTCTTTGGTGGGCACTTAAATTACTTGTGAATCAGTCCAGTTTTTTCAAGACTTATTCTAAGTTTTGAGGGGGCAAGAGGAGTGTCCACAGTAATCTTATCCTAGGGTGCTTTTAGCCCAACCCCAGCCCTGTTGGGGTTGCTACCATGAATGCTTTGGATGTATTCAGTGAAGCTTCTCCACTCTGGCTTGTCACAACTCCAGCCCTGCCTGACCTCAGCATTTTCTGAGCTCCCCTGTAATTGTTGTCTGCTTTGTCTTAAAGAGTTTTACCCTATTGTGTGCATCTTAGTATCCATCAGCAGGCTCAAGGAGACCTTGGTGCAGATTTCTGGAGCTTTTTCTTTGGGTAGCTGCTTTCTGAGAGTCTGTCCTCTGTTGCTGAGCCTCCTGGAGTTCTAGGCTCACTGTCTCTTCACCTTAGCAGGACCTGTGCTTTCTGCGTGGGGCTCTCTGCTTGGATTCTTCTCTTAGTGGTTGGTTCTGAAGGTGCCTCCAGGCAGAAGGTTGGGGCCATCCTGGGGTTCACTTCATCTGCTTCCCTTCTCTTGGAGTTCACTGTCCTGTTCTGCCCTTTTGCTCAAGATCTGGAAACGGTTGTTTCACGTGTTTTGTCCAGTATTTTTTTTTTTATTTTTTATTTTTGCTGTATGTGGTAAGAGGGAAAATCTAGTACCAGTTCCTCCACTGTGGCCTTCTACTATGATTCTGATCTTGTTATTTTAACTACTGAAATTTGGTGTGTGACTTAATGTACTAGTCTTTATCTTCTCTGTTTTATTTGGTCTGTACTATAGCCTCTTTAATTCCACTTTTAATAGTTTAATCCTTCCAAGGCCCTCAGTGGATTCAGGTTATACCAAGACAATGATACTGGAGTTCTAGGGCACACATTCATTTTTGTCATCCTGCACATACTTGGTGTTTCACAGTTTATCTGCAAGGTCGCCAGATAACAGTGGACTGCATGATGGCTCAGATCCTCTTTCCTATACCTTTCCCCAGTGCACAAATGAGCTCTGGGAATCTTTGTATTTAAGAAATACAGATTTAGGGGAAATTTCAGTTCACGTGAGGAACTTAAGGCACTGAATGTAATACAATATTTTGACAGATTCCTTTGTGATGACTATTTCTCTTAACTTTCATGAGATCATGTATTTTCCCCCCCCAAGTGGGAGTGTTGGAGTTCTCAGTACAAAGTAATCAGTGTAGTAAAGACTAAGTAGTACTTGCCCACCATGATTATTAGCACTAACTGAAAGGGGCTAATGGCTGAAACAAGAATTTATCTTACAGGACAGTTTAATCTGAACAAAGTTTTCACTGTCATGGGGAAAATAAATATTTCAAGGTACTTTGTGCCATTTTAGAAACTATGCTGAGTTTGTATTAAAGAGCTAGATGAAATGTTGAAAGATTTTAACACGGTCCTTTTTTGTTTGTGGCTTTGAAGTGCTAAAAATAAGGTATTGTCATTCTGTATTTCTGAAGTCATAGTATGTTTCAGGTGCCCTTTTTTCAGTGGTTGCAATATGTTTGGGATGAGTTTATTTGTACTTTCTCCCAAAATATCCCCTTGAGATTTTGGGTGAAACTGCAGTATATAGACTGACATCTTTATGGTTATCCCTTTGTTCTCAGGAATGTGATATGATTTATTGATGTGCCTTTCTTCACTAAGGTTCATCATGCCCATGGTTATCTCTTGGGCTTTGTGGTTTGGTTTTGTTGCTATTGGGAATGTCCTCCCAATTGTATTTTTTTTTATCAAGTTATTATTTACAGATCAACTTTTGATTTTTGCCAGTTTATCTTAGACTTGGTTTTCTTATTGAATTTTCATTATCCTATTATTTTTACAAAAGATTGGGGTTGAGGGACTCCCTGCAGATTATCCTCCACTCTGCTGTCATTTCCCACCTGCACACAATACTACATATACACAGGGGTGGGGGGCAGGGGATCGTAGACTCTGCTGGGAGGTGGGGCTGGTTCTCAGGAGACCTGGTGAAATAACAGATTACAGAAACACCTTCTGAGGGAATAAGTAACCCAGTACTCAGTTTTTTGTCTTGAACCCCAAGGCTAGTTCAGACCTCTTGGTAGGCTGGAAAGAGGACAGTTATGCTACAACTTTTAGCCCAACACGGAATGTATATATAATGTTCAAGTGACCCAGAGGTCGTGATAACTGACATTTACTGGGCCCTTTGTGCCAGTCACTGTTCTAAGCATTTCGCATTAATGACTTCATTTATCACTTGTGTCACAAGGCACATGCTGTTATCCTTATCTTATTCTGGAGGAATTTGAGACAGTCTTGAAGGAATTTGGCCAAGTTTAGAAAGCTGTTGAAATGGTAAAGTAGAGAGTTGACCCTGCGTGGTCTGGCTCCAAAGTCAGCTCATCGTCACCATGTTGACAACGATTACATTTCCTTTCCCTTGTGTGTGTGTGTGTGTGTGTGTGTGTGTGTGTGTGTGTGTTGGGGAGGTGGGGGTGAAAACCATTATCAACACCCAGTGCTGGGTTGGCAGGGGGGCAGGGGTGGTGGTGGCAGGCAGACCTTGTTAATAGAGTATGTAAGTTTTCAACCGTTGTCTTTAGAATTTGGGGTACTGTTTGCTTTTCAACTTTCTGCCCCCTTTTAGTTACATGTGTCCTTTTATAATCAGGAAAAAACAATAAAAGTATTTTAATTTAGGGTGGGGGTAAAGTTACCTTCCTAACCACAGCTAAGTTGTCTTGGGCTTTGCCTTAGAAGTTGCAAAGTGGGTTAGTAACCTTGCAGCTGTGTTAGAGAACAAGGTAGATGTGCAGATAGCATCAATCCTAAGATTAAATAAAACATGAAGCGTAGAAGAGCATAGGTACCGTGGTGTTTCTAATTGGTTCTGTGTGTGCAAACATGTGTGGCAAATGCATGATGTTTGAAGGCTACTTTCAACTCTGTTAGAGTTTTGTGCCCTTTGCAAGGGGGCGGGGGGGGGAGAGAACATTTTTAAACTTTTCCTTCTCTAAACATAATTGTGTTGCTTTTGTTGTTGTAAAATGTATTACATATATATTTTTGTGCAATGAAAGTGACAGTACTCAGAATGAGAGCTCCAGAAAGATGTAGCCTTTAGTACAGATTCTGTTGGCCTCCCAGTCCTCTTGCACTTTGGAGCATTTTGTGTTTTGTTACAACCAAGGAAGCATTCCCCAATAGATTGTGGTATTTTCAACAGGTTCTGAGCTTCCTGGGTGGAGGTACAAAACCATGATTTCAATTTTTAATTTTGTTGACCAGGGGTACATTTATATTAGTTAAAACAACAACACTAAAATGGTGCAAAGGGGATGATTCTGGAAATTCTTCTCTTATCTGTCCCCTCCCCCAGCCAGCTGGCTTCTCTCCTTGGGGCTATGTTACTGGTTTTTTTTACTGTCCTTACAGAGATATTCTATGTACATACAAGCAGAGGCATTTCCCCCCTTTTCTGCACAAAAGGTATACTTTGCTTTATTTTCTTAACGCATTCATTAGAGATAATTGCACTTCTGAAAAATGAGCAAACCCTCATTCTTTTTTGCTGGAGCATGGTGCTCTGCTTCCTGCGGACACTCTATTTTGTACCAGTCCCTACAAAACAGTGCTGCAGTGAATACCCTTTGATGCGCGTCACTTTGCAAACATGTGAGTATTTCTAGGGGATGAATTCCTAGAAGTGGAATTTCTGAGTAAGAGAGGATGTGTGTGTAATTCTGACAGACATTACCAGAATTGCCTCTCACTTCATCTGCACTATAGGAATAACCTATTTCCCTGAACCTACGTCTTCATCAACATGATGTTATGAGTTTCATTTTTGTTTCCTTGCTATGCTGATAGGTGAAAAAATATTTGTTTAGTTTTAGAAGTTATGTTTTACAATTTTTAGAACCATCTTTTTTTTTCCCCCTTTAACTGATTTGTAGTTAACTCTGTAGAGTAGGGGAACTAACCTTTAGTCTGTGATATGAATTGCAAGTGTTTTTTTTACTCATTTGTCATTTATTTTTATCTTATTTATATTGGCTTTTGCCAGGCAAAGCAGGTATGTTTTATTTGGGTGAAGAGAAATTTCACTCTCCCTCCCTTTTAAGAATATTAAGATTCTGTTTCACATTTGAAGTCCTCTTCTACTGCAGGATTATTTTTTTTAATTTTCCTAAGATTTCCTTTGGTACCTTTTATAGTTTCCCAAAAAGCCTTTTCTCTTATGGGGAATGTCAAACATTTCCAAAACAATAGTATAACGAAGCCTAAATGCCCATTACCCAGCTTCAACAACCGTTGACTCATTTGGTCCAGACCCCATCCCATTCCTCTGCTCTTGCATTATTTCTGAAGAAATGCAATTCTTCATCAGTAAATATTTTTGTGTATGTTTCTAAATATGGGTAGTCCTTTAAAAATATAACCACAGGGGTGCCTGGGTGGCATAGTCAGTTGAGCCTCAGACTCTTGGTTTCAGGTGGGGTGGTGATCTCAGGGTCGTGAGATTGAGTCCTGCATCTGGCTCCTGCTGAGAGAGGAGTCTGCTCAGGTTTCTTTCCTTCTGTCCACTGCCCCCCTCCCCAACCCTGTGCCTGTGTGCTTGCGCTAGCTCTCTCTCTCTCTCATCAGTAAACCTTAAAGAGATGATTTATTAAAAATAAATAAATAAAATTATAACCTCAATACCATTTTGATACCTAAAAATTGAATACTTTTAAGTATCACATAACTCTTAAATATTCAGATTTTCAGTTTTCATATTATAACCTTTTTTGCATTCTGTTGGACTCAGAATCTAAATAAAGTCGACGTATATTGCAGTTGGGATCAATTTCCTAAATCTCCTAGTTTATGGGTTCTCCTATTCTACTCCCTCCCCCAACAGGCTTGTTTCTGTCTTTGAGATTTGTTAGAGAAAATGGATTCTATAATTTACTAGATCTGGGCTTTTCTTTTCTTTTCTTTTCTTTTCTTTTCTTTTTTTTTCTTTCTTTTCTTTCTTTCTTTCTTTTTCTTTCTTTCTTTTCCTTCTTTTCCTTTTCCTTCTTTTCCTTTTTCTTCTTTTTCTTCCTTTTCTCTTTTCTTTTCTTTTCTTTTCTTTTCTTTTCTTTTCTTTTCTTTTCTTTCTTTTCTTCTCATGAGATAGACATAGAGAGTGGAAGAGACTTAGGCAGAGGGAGAAGCAGGCTCCTCACAGGGAGCCTGATGCAGGACTCGATCCCAAGACCCCAGGATCATGACCTGAGCTGAAGGCAGACTCAACTGCTGAGCCACCCAGGTGTCCCACATCTGGGTTTTCTTATCACATACTCATTGCATAATTTAATATATTCCTTTATCTTTCCTATAAATTGGTATGAGGATCTAAAGTGGCCATAAGATGCAATCTCTTTTATCTTTTCAAGTATTTTTCGTAATTGGCATTGCATTCCGTCAGAAGGCAAATGGTTTCTGGCTTTTGGAGGTACTATGCTTAGATGCATTAAATTATTAGGGATTGAAAATGATGTTCTAGTTCTATTATTCCTTTTTCATCTATTTCATTTATAAACTGTCTTCAAGGTTCATCCACATTTATGCATGTTGCAGATTTTCTTTTTTTTAAAGCTGAATAATACTCTATCATATATGTATGTATATACCACATTTTCCTTACCCATTCATCTGTCAAAGGACATTTAGGTTGTTTCCATACCTTGTCTATTATGAATAATGCTACAGTAAGTATGGGACTGCCAGTATCTCTTGAGATCCAGATTTCAGTTCTTTTGGATTAATACTCAGAATTATTGGGTCATATGGTAGTTCTATTTTTTAAATATTTTAAGAAAACCCATATTGATCTCCATAGTGATTGCACCATTTTGTATTACCTAGAATATTTTTATAAACAGACACTTATCTATTACTTGATTAGTTAGTGCTACAATTTGTAAAGGAGGGGCAGGATAAATGCCTGCTTTGTTTTACCTATATTTACTGGTTTTCAAAATGCATTGGTTCCCTAGTATCCTATAATAGTGACCAATTATTTTTATCATTTTTAACTCACAGATTTAAATAAATTTGATGTTTCAGGCTACTGTAATCCTTGTCCTTATTGACGCTTATATTGTCCCTTCTTTGGACAGCAAGGTCCTCTGCAAGTTGGAGCCTGTGTCTTTTTGATAGGGTCATAGCAGGTTTTGTTAGTGTCTTAATATCTGAAGGAAAAGATTCCCTGGCCCATCTTTGTATACTGTGTGTGGGTTTTGTTCTTGTGTGTTTGTTGTTTTTTTTTCTTTGAAACCTGAAATCAGCCTTTTTTTAGTAAATCTGATGCCATTTGATGAAAAATGCGATTTGACGATTGTAATCTGGGTACTAGCTCTGTGATCCCTCCCTCCCTTACCCCTTCCTTTCCTTCCTTCCTTCTTCCTTCCCTCCCTCTCTACCTTCCTGCTTTCCTTCTTTTCATGTAAATCTTTGTTCCAATCTGGAATTTATATTGGTGTAAGGCATGAGGTGGTGATTCACTTTGTTTTTTTTTCCCCTAGAGATCTGCTCGTTTATTGTAAAACAATATAATGCCGGTCATACTACTTTGTTGCATCCTGCTACCGTATGTGTCTTTGGGACTCGTTGTGAACTTTCTACTTATTCTAGTCTCTGCTTGTCTTTCTGTGAAAAAAACTTTTTTTTTTTTCTGCTATTCTTGTGTATTTATATGGCCAAAACAAATTTTAGGATCAGTTTGTTCTGTTTCAGGAAAAAAAAAAAAAAACTGTTCAGATTTTTATTAAAACCGGTAAACAGGGATCCCTGGGTGGCGCAGCGGTTTGGCGCCTGCCTTTGGCCCAGGGCACGATCCTGGAGACCCGGGATTGAATCCCACGTCAGGCTCCCGGTGCATGGAGTCTGCTTCTCCCTCTGCCTGTGTGTCTGCCCCCCCCCCCTCTGTGTGTGACTATCATAAATAAATAAAAATTAAAAAAAAAAAAAAAACGGTAAACAGAGATGCTATCTTAATGATCCTGGGGCTTCCCATCTAAAAACATGGGAAGGTTCTTTGTATAAATTAAGTTTCTGTTGCATAAGAAAGTACCCCCAAACTCAGTAACTTAAAACAACAAAGAATTTTTCTTTAGTTCCGTGGGTAGGCTGTGGGTGGTTCCTGTGATCTGGAAAGCCCAGCTGAGGCTGGATAAGCTTTGAGTGGCCTGCCCACAATGCTGGACTCTCACAGTGTACAGCTTGGCTGGCTGGGGTGCAATGGCCTCGTCTGCAGAGGCCAACCCTGGCTGGCTCAGTGGGCACAGAGGCGAGCCTGGTAACAAGACAGAGCAAGGCTCGATGTGCAAGTGCCTTTCATGCCTTTCCTTCTGTCACATTTGATGTTACTGTGTTGGCCAAGACGAGTGCATGAACAAGACCAGAACCAAGAGGTAGTAGGAAAGTAGCCTTCACTTCTTATTGGGAAGAGTGGCAAAGTCACATTGCAAAGGTGATATCCATATAGAGAGAGGAGGATTTCTTGTGGCCACTTTGGCAAATAATCTGCCACACTCTGTAGCTTTTCCAATTTTCAGTGTCTTTCAGGAACACTGTAAAGCTTTTTCCAAATAGGTTTCTATTTTTTGCTATTACTGTAAATGGTCTTTCTCTCCTCTTATTTTAATGGAGAATTCTAGGGCAGGCGGGACATGTACACAGTTAACGTGGAAATGATGTGAAAAGAAATCCACTCCTACTCTCCCATCTCTATAGGTAACCAATTTTAAAATAATTGATTTTTCTAGTGCTTTTTGGTGGAAATACTGGCAAATATAAATATCCTGCGTAGGAAAGAAGTAGCTATTCTATATCCCTTCTGAAGCTTGGTCTACACTCTTGTGACAGACCATGGTTCATTCAGCCAGTTCCTTATGACCAGACACCAGGGTTGTGTACAGTCCTTTGACATGGCAGATTGTGCTGTTGTAAATACCCTGGTACAAAGAGGTGCATCTTGAGAGTGGAGTCCCAAAATGAGATTCTGAGTCAGAGTCCATTTATCTTTAAAACTATATTGAGATAGCATTTTTCTCTTTCCCAATTGGCAGAAAATTCAAAAGCTGGGTAATTTATTGTGTCTGTGAAGATACAGAGAACCATTACTCTCATATATATGTATTTTGCTGGTGGTAGTTTAAATGATACAGCTCCTAATGGAAATCTGGCAACCTCTCCCAAATTAATTTTTCTTTCTTTATGTAAAATCAGGCTTTTTTTTTTCATATATTTAAGTACCATTTATATTTTCCTATGAACTATTTGTTCCTCTGCCCATTTTTCTGGGTTGCTGATCTTTTTTCTTAAGTTCTAGAAGCTCTCTATATTAGAAAGAGTAATTATTTGTGAAAAGAATTACAAAGATTCTTTCCTTTATAAGTCGTGCAATGTATATTGATTTTTTTAAAATAACTTTGTTCCCAGCCATGTTATAGGGATTAGCAAATTGTGGCCCATGAGCAAGATCCAGCCTGCCATGTGTTTTTTGTAAATAAAGTTTTATTGGAATGCAGCCACAGTCATTTGCATACCGTGTATGGTAGCTTTAAAGTACAGCAGAGACCGATTGTAAGACTTGCAAAACTTAAAGTGTTTAGTATCCTGCCCTTTACAGAAAGAAAAACTGGCCCCAATTTAAAGCAACTACATCAAAGTGTTCAGTATAATGCAGTCATTTTGATATAGCCTTAAAAATAAAAAATCCAGTTAACTTTTCGTATGTATGTGCCATTATGAAGCAGTGGGCAGAACAGGCTGTCACATGTGGGTGTCAGAAGTGTGTGTTTTGGCATATTACTTGGTCATAGTGATGTTATATATGATATGACCAGTTTGATGCCACCTAAACAAATAACTATTAAAACACCTTTGTCTGATTGTTCTTATATACAATACATAAATAAGCTTTGATCCGGGTGAGTTTGGGTAGAAAGTCTCTTAAAATCATCCCAATCTCTAGCAGCATGGTTTGGTTTGGTTCTGAGGATTTCCTTGGTCCTCAGTGCTTTCCACAACTATTCTCCATGCGTGGAATACAGGGAGGGGGAATGTGGAAATGGATGGTACAATGTGATTTATTTATGATGGCTGTTCAGAACTTCTTTTCTGTTCCTCTTGTGATTGTATAATTGCCCTCTGTTACACTCAGATTTAAGATTATCCTAAATATATCTTGGAAATTTTCAAATTGCTCATATAATTGATTACTAGTTACAGAATTCCTCTTAAGTGCATCATATTTCAGGAAAATGGATACAAACCCATTTTAGGAAAAAACACTTGAACATATCAATTTCACCGATTTTATTTCTGAAATTTTTGCATAAGAAAAGTTTTCAGTGGTTCTTGATGGCTGCTACTAGTTCTTTGTAGAAATTTCTTGTTTTGGGAAAAGATCTTTTACTAGAACAACTATTAAAATTAAAACCTTAACAGAACTTTATCATCTTGACTATATTCTTGAATAGATATTAAGCACATTACTTGTGAACATTTAAGGAAACCAATTCTTTTTTTTTTCATTTTTAAAGATTTGAGAGAGAACATGTGTGTGTGCTTGCTTAAGCTGAAGGGGAGGGTCAGTGGGAGAGAACCTTCTAGCAAACTCCCTACTGAGCCTGACGTGGGGCTCCATTCCATGACTCTTAGATCATAACCTGAGCCGAAATCAAGAGTCTGATGTTCAACTGACTCTGTCACCTGGGTGCCCCAGACTACTTCTTTTGTAGGGGAGCAGGAGTTCATGTCCCTTAAAGGGTCCTTCTAGCTGGACTACAAATCAAAGCGACGTGAGACAGATTAACTGGAAAAAGTCAAATTTAATAGCATATGTCTGGGTAATCCACACAGACGTGAAAATTCCAATGACAGGCAAAATGAAGTGTATGTGTCATTCTGAACTAAGGAGAAGGGGATGGCGGTCTGGGACTCCAGAGGAAAGGAATGCACTTTCCAAGGCAGTGAGAAGAGTGATATCACGTAATTAGATGGTTGCCCTGCCATACAGATGGGTTATCTCAGCGAGTAAGCCTTATTTGGTGAAAGACCCCCAACGTGGATTCTTCTGTGTAGTTAATGGAGGGGCAGAAGTTTCTCTTGAGCCCTCAGCCTGGGAGTTTCACATGTTAAAAGTTGAGCTGAGGGGCGCCTGGGTGGCTCAGATCAGACTCTTGATCTCAGCTCAGGTCTTGATCTCAGGGTCCTGAGTTCAAGCTGTGTGTTGAGCTGGTAGGTTGCTTTATCTCAGTGAACCAGTGTCTTAGTCCTGATAACAGCAGGTCAGTTTGGACAAACTCATTTCAGGTAGTGGTGATACAGGGGGATTCTTAAAGTTAGACCTATGATAGCCAGGCTGCTGGGAACTCTGTAAGCAAGGTGCCAGGCTGACATTTCTAAGGGAGTTTTATTGGCTCCATAAAGTTGTTAGTTCCCTAAAGCTGTCTCGTCACATCTGAGGCTATGCATGTCTCTCTCAAATATGGCATTCCAGTCATGTGGTGATACAACCAATGTTTCCAGTGGCATCCTGTCATTAGGAGAACAGATTCATACTGAACTTATGCCAAAAAAAAGATTGCCATGCACATATAGGAAGACTCACTAAGAGTTTCTGAATTCTGGAGGGCTCCAATAGGGTTTAGAAAAGAAATGTTTCAATTTGTCCCAAAAAAAGTGTATTTTATCAAATTGCAGTAAGTCAACCTTAGAGCAAAAATTTTTTTTTAAATCTGGGAAACATTTTTAAAAAGTCAGCAATGTTAAACAAAAAGTCATAAAATGTAATTATCTTCCTCAACTTACTCAGTTCTGCATTACTAATTCTTGAATCCAGTTCTTCTACTAGTTTTAGAGTTTTTATCTAGTTCAGTTTTATAACCTGAAGGCTTCCAGATGCCGCTACTCAGTTTTTTTTTTTTTCATGAGTCTCATTGAAGATGCAGCACATTTGTGGAAACTTCTCTGAAGGCATCTGAGTAAAAGTATAACTGTCTGTAAATGATGATAAACTTTAAAATGGCCATGATTGAAGTCTGACTAGAGTTCATGACAGTGCAATTGACAAAGGAAATTTAGTTATTTTTGTGACATACACTTTAGGATAATAAAGGATACTTTAGGATAATAAAACATACCAGGACATCAGATTTCTAGGGGTCTCATATAATTTTTAGAACACTTAATTTTAATAACATATCTATATAAGTATAATGGGAATATCATTTATTTGACAATGCTTCACATGTAATTTAACATACCAAATAAGCCTAATTACCTTACTTTCTCAAAAAGAAATCTTTGAAATGTTCTGCAGGCCCTTGGGAACACCTCAGATTGTGGTCAAAAGATTTTACTTTAGAAATTGATTTTTGAAGAAAAAAAAAAAAGAAAGAAATTGATTTTGGGGGCTGCTTGCGTTAAGCATCTGCCTTCCGCTCAGGTCATGATCCCAGAGTCCTGGGATCGAGTCCCATGTTAGGCTCCCTGTTCAGTGGAGATCCTGCTTTTCCCTCTCCCTTGGCTGCTCCCCCTGCTTGTATGTGTGCTTTCTCTCTGTCTCTCTCAAATAAATAAAGTCTTTTTTAAAAAATTGATTTTGGGATGTATGTCAGAAATATCAAAAGGTTTGAGCATTTGATTAAATAGAATGATGTCATTATGAAACAATATTTAATTATCCATTTAACCACAATGACAATATAAGATTTCAAAGGCAAATAGAGGTTACAAAGTTCTGAGCAAAATTTAACTCTTTTCGTTTTAAGACTCAGGTTTCATAAGCAATCAAAGAGCTGATAAACATAGGAAATTATTTTGGCAAATAGAATAATTATTTCTTACGTAGATAACTTAAAAGGTAAAGAAAAACTTTTGTTTACAGTTTCTTAGGGAGAACAGACCAGTAGTTCAAGTTCAAGACAAGTAGTTCAAGTTTGTAGTTTTAACAAAGAAAAGGCCAAAAATGTTGTACTGGGGTACTTTTGATATTAAAACTCATTTACTTATTTAAATTTATCCTCATCTCAGCCAGTGGCGACCACACATAGTTCCTTTCCAAAGATTGTTTCTCCATAAATCTTCTACAAGGTTCTTTTTTAATGTTTTTTTTTAAAGATTTTATTTATTTATTCATGAGAGGCAGAGACATAGGCAGAGGGGAAAGCTCCATACAGGAAGCCTGATGCGGGACCCGATCCCGGGTCTCCAGGATCACACCCCAGGCTGCAGGCGACGCTAAACCGCTGCGCCACCGGGGCTGCCCTACAAGGTTCTTTTTTACATTCAGATTTTGTCCTAAATTTTCCCTGTTTAAATAACCAGCCCCACTTGAAGACAAAATTATTTTCTTTTTCCCCAACAATAGGTATTTTCATTCCTCATACTTTTTCTTATCAAAAGCACGTCTCATTTTCCTCACCTATCAACTTGTTTCCCTTGTTGTTTCCAGCGGTCTTAATTACATTTGTTAGAATTCTTAATGCTTAGAAACCTTAATTTCTAGTGGAAACTAAGTAGTAAGCAATTGTGAACTGTCACACCAGAATTCTTTAGATTGGCAGATTTATATTTTATATGAATGTGGTTTCCCCCCCCCCATTTACTTTCAGTAAAACACAAAGTATGATTATGTTTCCTTATTTTATCTTACTGGAAATGATCTAGATAATCAATGAACTCATCATTTAACTTAGCAAGACTTTAAAATTTTAGGTTATGAAAGATTTTGGAAGGTATTTAAAAGTTTACCTACAAACCGTTTTTATTTACCTCTGTTTAATTTACTTGTTCTTAACAGTTTTGCCCAGACTATCCATAAAACTTGATGAGGCATCAGACAAAATCAGCCGTTACTCTGGTTTTTTGCTCTGGCAGATTTTGCAACGGAGATATCATGAACTTACTTGACTTTTAGTAAACACAAGCAGAATAAACGTTTTATGTTTAATGCTGATAACTCTAAATACACGTCTGCTTTAATTAAACCAGCAACCTTAAGTTAGTTTTAATACTGAATATTGTCCCAGATCACTTGAACTTGAAAAACATTTGGGTTAGTTTCTGAGTTTTAGAATGGCCTGGCCTTACAAGTGCTTGCCTTTAACTAAAGCTCTTTTACAAATTAATTTTAGTAGTATCATCCAGAATTAGAGAAAATATCTCACATTTACAATATACATGGACACACCAAATAATACACAGACAAGATACAAACAAAACCTTAATTTTGTTTCTATTAGGTGCAGAACAATTTTGTTCCAGTATTCTGATCTTTATAATATGTACGAGCCTTGTGAGAGGAATAGGTGAAGCTTGGAGATTGGTGAGCTTTAACCTGTTTCTAGAGTTGCAGTTTGGGTTTTAGGGGTTTGTAAAAGAAAGACAGGTGTTCCTAATTCCCCAAAGGCCTGGATTACAGCCTGAGTATCAAAGGATTGGTCCATGTTCTTATTTTTTTTTAACATTTTATTTATGTATTTGACAGAGAAAGAGAGCACAAGCAGGGGAGCAGAGGGAGAGGGAGAAACAGACTCCCCACTGAGCAAGGAGCCTGATGGTCCCAGGACTCTGGGATCATGACTTGAGCCAAAGGCAGACATTTCACCCACTGGGCAACCCAGGCGCCACTGGCCCATATTTTTAACTAAATTTGCTTCTTTATATCAGGGAGAATTTTAACTAAGATGGGAACCAAGAGATTTATGACTTTGTAAAATATGCATAAAGCATTTTAACAAAGCCTTTTTTTTTTTCTGGGTACAAAATTAACCCTTGGCTTTAGTCTCTGAACATTGGCCTTTTGCAGATCACTTGACTAAGGGCCTAGGAGAAATTTTGGTCATCTATTTGCTTAGTGAAGCCAAAGTTATGAATATAGTCAAATAATCTAATTACTCTCTAAATGGGGTAGGGTAAAAGGATTTTATAGTTTAAAAGATCTGTGCTGTCCAGAGAATGTGAATTCTTTGGCAGTGGGGTAGTCTAGGATACAGCTGCAGGAATGCCCAAAGCGGGCAGAGCCTGATCCCAGAGCCCTGGAGAGTAGGAGCTGTGCCAGCCTTATTGCCAGTCTCAGTTGCTTTTGTTAGATTTATATTCTGGCTTTCAGCTTTTACATGAGCATCCCAGCTACTTAAAACCTAGAGATTAGGCCAGAATGAACTCTGTAAATCTTGCAGGGAGAGGGAAGTTAAAACAGGCAGGTGAGTCTGGATTTTAAGGGGAATTTACTTTGTATGTGGACATTGGTTTTTAAGTCTTAAGGCTAATTTCTGTTCTTTTGTCTTGTCAGGGGAGTCCCTGAGGCTAGCCATTACACTAATAAGACAATTGAGAGCTCTTTTCTTTTCTTTTCTTTTTTCTTTTCTTTTCTTTTCTTTTCTTTTCTTTTCTTTCTTTCTTTCAATTTCTTTCATTTCTTTCTTTCTTTTTCTTTTTTTTTTTTAAACAATTTAAAGGAACCATTATCTGGCCATTGGTGAGTAGGATCTATTAATAGCAATTCAAACCAATAAGCCTTTTAGTGCCTTAACCAAAGATGAAAGAGGCTTCCAGAAAAGGGCATAGATGACACAGACCCCATGATTCAAAAGTTTACTCCCAAAATTAGGCTAAGAAAGCAAAGGGCACAGGCAGTAAGGATGGTGCAGTGAAAATGCTGTCTCTAGTTTTGATAACAAGAGAATGTGAGATGCCTCCAGTCACAGGCTTACTAATCTGTAACACCAGGCAGGTGCTTCTGGGATGTAACTTTGTAGCACTGATCAAGCAATGAAGGTTGAGATGACAAAAGTTCCTATGGACTGAAACCTCTCATGATAGACACCCCCTGAGAGCTGGCATAGCTGGATGGAGAGCCTCAGATCCTCATCTGTTCAGCCGACCACCAAGGTGTACCCTCTGGATGGTGGAGACCAAAGAGCATATTCTCATTAGTCATAAGCCGAGCTCTTAGGACATAGAACACGATGAGAGGGAAAGTCTAACAGCTTTCTGTAAGCCTTGGGCCTCCTGGAGCCATACTAGTATCTAAGAGGGATGTGCTATGGGATTGGGGACTGTGTATTGTTTTAGAGTGGAGTGTACTTCATTGTACAGTTTACTTGATTTTGGCAAGTGATCTAGGGTCAATCTACCCTGTTCTGTGACCAACTTATCCTATCACGACAGTCTTCTTGGGGTGGAGAATGCTCTAGCAGCTTTTAAGCACTTGACCCGGACCCACCAATTTTGTGGCTTTGGCTTCCAAGATGTCCCTTAGCAACAAGGATAACAAACAATGTAAAAGACACAAAGGAGAATAAAGACCATCTCTGGGAGGAAATGGGTCAGTAACCAAATTTAACCAAGGAGTCACTAAGCCCAAGGAACTAGTTATACAAACATTTTCTCCTAATGTAGATGTAGAAAGTAAGAAAAGACCTCTCACCAGTCTCGCTCCATCGACTCTGCAGGTAGAGATTCTGGGAGACTGACATGGTAAGAAATCTCTCCTTCTGTGGCTGCTTGTCAGACGTTCCAGGATCTCTCAGCTGCAGTACTGTCCGGGCAAGTAGTGGCCAGTGAGTTACAGGATCCTGCCAACTATGCCAACTGTCTGCAAGCAAGAATTCCTGTCCCTTTCTAAGGACATTCCTGTCCTTCTAGCCGGACTAAGAATCAAATTAACATGAGACAGATTAAGAGGAGAAAATCCCAAATTTAACAGCATACATACAGGGAATCCACACAGACATGGAAATTTCAAAGATGGGCAAAGTGAGGCATATATTTAGCTGGGTGGTGGGGGGTCTCCCCATCCACCGCTGACAAATCCACAGGCAGAGAAAGGAGCAGTAGTAAAACAAATGAATTCATTTCATTGAGACCCCCACTGGGAAATAGCCCACACTAGCATCTCAGATGGTCTCCACAGAGTGCTGGAGGTACTTCCCAGTTTATATGAGGAAAATGCGGGGCAATACGTGCAGGTGGGTACACCTGTTGGGCTCAGGTGTGTGGGGTCTCCCTGGCTCAGGGCAGACATGATTGCTTCAGGGGGTAGTTTTCGTGCTCATCACAGATACTTCGCTCACAGGGTCTTTTGCCTGAATTAAGAGAGAAGCTGGACAGAAGAACTGAATCAAAAAGTTGGAGGTCAAAATGCAGGTGGATGAAGTCCTCCTTCAAGTATGTCCTTCTGAACGAAGGAGAAGGGGGCAGGGTCCGGGATTTGACAGGAAAGGAATGCACTTCTCAGGGCAGTGAAAAGATATCTTGTAATTAGATGGTTGCCCTGCTGTACAGATGCGTCACTCAGATAAAATTTATCTCAGCGAGCGAGCCTTATTCTGGGAAAGACCCCAGTGTGGATTCTTTTTGTACCTTAGAGAAGGGCAGACGTTTCCTCTGAGCTGCAGGGTCTCGATTGCCTTCAGTTTAAAATAATCCAAATACTAACATGGTCCACCTTAGAGCAACAAACCCAAAACGTGATAATCTATCCATGTCATCTGGGAAAGAGTTTCTTAGTATCTGTGGCTGACTGGGACCTCAGCCCTGCCATATGTTAACAGCTTTCGTAATGACACAGGTGAAGCCATGGAAAGCGTATGTAACGAGCTTTCTGATGACTCTCGACAGGGAAGGATGAGCCGTGGTTGGGTATAGTTAGATGATGGCTTCAGAATCCAGAAAACTTAGTAGGTTGGAGCATGACTAAATCTAACCAGATAAAATTTTACAGGGATAATTTAATACTCGCTGTTTGATGCAATATAACAACTGCACAAGCACAGATCAGGATTTAATTGAAATCATAGATTTTTTTAAAAAGATTTTATTTATTCATGAGAGACAGAGAGAGAGAGAGGCAGAGGCACAGGCAGAGGGAGATGCAGGCTCCATGCAGGGAGCCCGATGTTGGACTCGATCCCACAACTCCAGGATCACTCCCTGAGCTAAAGGCAGATGCTCAACCACTAAGCCATGCAGACGTCCCTGAAATCATATATTAATAGAAACTGAAAAGCACTTAAGTCATAATCATTTAGAATAAGGACAAATACATCTGCATGTATTTAGGGCATAATAATGCTCTCAGTCTATTAAAGGAAGTTCTTTTTCTTCTTATGATCTTGATGGTTATGTAAAAGCGAGATCTAGGAGGCATTAACTATATGATTTCACAAAAAGTCAAATGAGCGTGCTTAAGTAAAATAAGCTCAACGTTTGAGGGGTGCCTGGGTGGCTCAGTCAGTGAAGCATCTGCCTTCTGGTCAGGTCATGACCCCAGGGCCCTGGGCTTCCCTGCTCATGAGGGAGCCTGCTCCTTCCTCTCCCTCTGCCCCTCCCCACTGCTCACCCTCTCAAGTGAATAAGAAAATCTTTTTTAAAAAACACAAGCTTAGCATTTAAAAAGGTGAACTAGTCATATAGAAATACCACTTACATGCACAACATCGGTTCTCAAGGACCATGTTATAAAGGATCTGTCTGTACTTTGAAATTTTAATTTTAGTTTCTATTTGAGTGTCTCTGTTTTTAAAATGAGAGAGCTACACTACCGAAGATTTAGAGCTTTTCCCAACAGTTAATTGTGATTTATGCAAACCAGAGAAGCAGATGCTTAAGAATGGGGACTTGTCTCCTGCATCCTGATCCCCACATGAACTTTTTTGCTTGGTTGGTTGGTTGGTTGGTTGGTTGGTTGGTTTTGTTTTGTTTTGTTTTTTTGCATTTTGAACTGTTTAATTCTCTTGTTCATTTTAGGTTCTAGTGTTTTCTTTTTGCAAAATAGGAAATGCAGTAGTGTACTTATTATATCCAGTGCTTGTCTTTATTTAGAATGTCTTAATAAATCTTTGGTTTGGGATTATTGGATTGTATCGACTTGAACTGTCTTCGTTGTGCAACAGGATCTGAACTCACATTAGCTTAGGCACCTGTGGAAATGAGATGTTGGCTCTTTGTCTGACAGCAGGAGACGTAGCCTCAGGCTTGTCCTTCAAGTGATCACCTCAGAACATTCTTTCTCTTTGCCATTACACTCCACCAAAGATGGACTTTCTCCTACCTCAGCTGGTTAGCCTTTGACAGCATTTTCAGAGAAAAAGACCCATGCTCACCAGAATCTGTATCAATTTCTGGGAAAGAGTTCTCCTTATCCCTATTTGGTTTATATGCTTACCAATGGCATGGAGTCAAGCAGGAAGTTTCCAGAAGGAAGGGACATGGAGCAGACAACATAACAGATGTTTACAACATAGCCAGAAAGTATGAATACTTTTATACCTCTCTCTCTTCTCTCAAAAGGAAATAATGTGTTAAGGATGATGGATTATGCACATACCAGGTGTGTGGTGGCACATTTCGCATTCCTGTGCCTGGAACGTCTGGAGCTTTGGATCCGCTAATGTTTACTTTTATTTGCAGCTAGGTAATGGAACTGATGTTTAAGATTGCAGTCTACTATCCCCTCACCTTCATCTGTAATACTTTTTGGTATTGCCATTGGAGAAACTAATTGTTGTTGACATATGTGTTCGACATACAGTATCACGTCATCTGCCCAGGAACCGAGTAGAGGTTTAGCTCCTGAAAATACTTGAGTCATTTCTTAAAGTGTAGCCAACACTGGGAAAAGCAGTCAGAAAATGGACCTCTTCTCGAAGGCCATAGTGGGACTGAAGCATAGTGGGACTGACGGGCAGTCGGGGTGGGGGCCAGCATCTTGGAATCCTGTTGGTGGAGGAGAGGAGCAGTCAGATGGAAGCCAGATACAAGGATGGGAACAGGAAAAGCAGGTGAAGGGAGGCAGTGCCCCAAAGGTTTACATTCTAGGGGCCTCTAGGCTACCTAAGCTTGGGAAAAGTAACTGCTCAACTTTGTTTTCTGTTGACACGTTTTTGCTCATTTGGGGATGTGCTTTTTTCATTCTTTTCGTTCTCTAAAATTTCTCTCAATTCTAATTTTTAAGAAGCATCTCTGGGTTTTATTTTGTTTTTTTAAGGCTTAAATCAGTGTTTACATAAACCTACAGTGTTTATATACATTTTTCCATGGCTTAAAGTTCCATAATATTTAAATGTGTAAGGGAGTTTCCATTATTAGTTTTTGACTTGTTTCATCAAGTTGGACATTTGGTACACAAGAATAGTCTTTGGTATTCTGTAGTGGGGATTAGCTAGATTTAGCTGCATTAAAAAAAAAAAATGTTAAGCAGGATCCTTAAGGAACAAGAACCAAACAGCAGGTTGCTCATTTGTGTATCCCAGGAAGCCCAAGCCTGTGCTTGGCCCAGGGACCCTCCTCATGCATTTATCTGTATCTGCCCTCGTTGCATGAGAAATTGAGATTGGGGTGATGCGGTTTTTTAAAAAAAAATACCCCACAACATGACCAGCAGAATTCTAACTGCTTTTGCAGCAGTATGAGAAAGAGCCATCAACACGGTCTTGTTGTCCCATGTAATGACTCCGTTCAGACTTCTCAGTGCCTGCAACCTGCTCCCTATACCCCCTGCCCAGCCTCTGGATGGAAGTCCAGGAGCTGATGCCAGTTTTGTGACTAACCATTTGTTTCTTTCTAACATTTTGTTATGAAAAAAATCTCAAATATATAAAAATAGAAAAATCAAAATCATTTTCCACTGAACACCATCCACCTATCATCTAGATTCTGTAAATAACATATTACTCTACCAACTTTGTTGCATATTCATCCCCCCAGTCCATTTTATTTCTTCTGACGTATGTCAAAATAGTATTTGGAGGGTTTTTTTTTTTTTTTAACCTTTTACCAGTAGATGTGAATCCTTTATCCTTGTTCTGAGTATTTCAGGCATCATTAAGCAAGTGTGGGGGAGCACACTGGCAAGCAGAAGGGCCTAGCGCAGTTCTGACCATATGGTGGGTGTTCAGCAAGTATCTTGTTAAATGAGTGCAGTTCTGTTAGTCCTATTTGACTAGCTCTGTACATATACTTGAACTTGCCACTTAGAACAGTTACTTTTAAAGTAACTCATCGGTTTCCTAGGTACATGTTATCTCCAGTATATGAGATGGACCTTCTTTTATGAGATGGTCCATGAAAGACGATAATTTAGAATTTGAAATGGATTAAAAATATATTAAATACTATAAAAATATATATATCTATTGTTTACAACAGTGATCATCTTGGAATAAATGCATAGCGGTTTTCCTAGAATCCATGTTTCTGGGTTGACACCTTTAGGAACCTCTTGAGGAAGAGGCTGAAGGAGCAGCCCCACCTCCCGTCAGCTAGAACAGCTTAAGTCTGTTTGCCATGAAATTAAGATTTTGTTGCAGGAAAAGTTTGAAAATCCCAGCTGTTAGGTTACCTGACCAGTATACACAACCCTGTGTAGGCTTCCGTATAGGGGGAAATATTCTAGGAGAAGAATGTAAGTATATCTCGCTACCCAGATCTTAAGTTCTGAGTTTAGTTGGCTAGGGGTACCACATTATTAAAATTCATCCCAGTGGCTCTAGATAAAGAATAGCAAGAGTTTTCACTGCCAGGGAATAATTTGAGCATGTATGCATCTTAAATGAGTGTACACGTGTGTGTCTGTATGTTCCTTCAGTCCCTGAGATTGAGTGTGCCCAGAATGAATGATATCTCCATTTCCACTTCTTACTTCCTTAAAGAAAGGGTATTGGGGTACTTAGGTGATACAGTAGGTAGGATGTCTGACTCTTGGTTTGGGTTCAGGTGGTGAGCTCAGAGTTTGAGACTGGGCCCTGTGTTGAGCTGCATACTCAGTGTGGAATCTGCGTGAGATTCTCTCTCCCTCTGCCCCTGGCCCCATCACTTGCTCCAGTATGTACTCATGCACGTTCTCTCTCTTTTTCTCAAATAAATAAATCTTTAAAAAAAAAAAAAAGGTACACTCCCCCCCCCCTTGATGAAAAGGGTGTGTTTTGAGAACATTTTGGGGGCTGGTCCCTGAAAGCAGTGTAGGCAGCTATGAGAAACCTTCCCTGTTTCCAAAACAGAGCAGGGGCCCTCACCATTGGTGTCCTCTTCCTCACAATAGGGCTGATGAATCATTTTGGTAATATGTCTTCCTTTATTTCAAAAAACCACAGCCACAGTCATGAGTGTTTGTTCATACCAGCATGTTTACAAAGTGTATGATAAAGATTGTTTGGTTTTTTACTGTGAAGTTTACATTTGTAACTTCCTCTGTTGCTATTCCCAACAGGCTCGGGTTATGTATGACTTTGCTGCTGAGCCTGGAAATAATGAACTGACGGTTAATGAAGGAGAAATCATCACAATTACAAATCCGGTAAGAGAATGAGTAGATTTTTAAATCTGATTTGCTCTTAAGGACTTATATTTTCAATTTTATTTTTTTATTAAGTTGATCATTCAAACCCACAGGAATTTCTTCCCTGTTGTTTATAAAGTGTTGATGGTGAAGTAAGACTCTATTTTATAAACATTGAATAAAAGCTCAGTCCCCTAAAGGTAGTTGTATGGGGTTCCATCAGGCAGAAATGGAAAGAGATGTCCCATACAGATCCCAGACAGAGCACAAGTGTAGAGATTTGGAAGTATGGTTTCTGGAAGTCACAGCTGTGGCTGATTAACAGCCTATGAGCCAGGTGTTTGGCTGAGTACTACACATGTATTTTTGATGTGTTTTCTCCATGAACTCTATGAGCTAGGGACTTTTTTTTTTTTAAGATTTTATTTATTCATTCATGAGAGACACACAGAGTCAGAGACACAGGCAGAGGGAGAAGCAGGCTTCATGCAGGGAGCCCAATGTGGGACTCAATCCTGGAACTCCAGGATCACGCCCTGAGCTGAAGGCAGAAGCTCAACCTCTGAGCCACCCAGGTGTCCTGAGCTAGGGACTTTTAATCTGTGTTTTACCGATGAAGGTAATAAGACGTAGAAGATAAGCAACTTGACCAGGATCATTCTGTTTGTAAGCAAAGATCCAAAACCACATCTGTTGGGTCTCTGAGCCTCTGCTTTTTCTCTCTTCTGGGAACTCTACATGTAAACAAGGGTCCCAGGGGTCCAGGGCACATATATACCAGTAGCAGACAGGCTCAGAAAACTGGCTTTTTGAGCCAAATCAGACAGAACCCATGGGCCAGGCTGTAGACTTTGGACTTCATTTGTAAGTAGTGGGTTCATTTAAGGGTTTTATTTTTGATGTTGTTGTTAGGCAAATGAAGTGGTGAGATGTGCATTTCCAGGAAATTAATCTAGCATAGGTGTATTGAGTGAACTGGTATGGCTGGAACCTGGGAATGTAGCTTAGGTAATAGCAATAGGAATTGAAAAGAAAGCTCTCCACAGGAGGCTTTGCCAAGTCAGACCCAGAGGACTTGGTGCCAGATTAGGTACTCTTGGAGAAAGAAGAGATAAGGATCCCTGCGACGTTTGACCTTTGACTTGAGAGAATGGTGGATTTATTAAAGTATGTGAGTCAGGAAGAAAAACTTCTTTGGAAAGATTAAGTGAGTTTATTGTTAGATATGTTGAGCTTGAAGAACAGTAAATAATTAACCCTTTCCTGTAGCTTTGCATCAGTTTAAAATGGAAATGTTGAGCTGGAGGTGAGAGCTGGAGATAGGTCGTCTCTCTGGATACCTCCAAGACTAGCATGTGAGGAAGGTTGCCAGGTCAGCTGGAGATGTGCTGGGAAGGGAAGGAGGAGATGCAGGCGTTCCCCTAGGTCAGAGGGACAGAGGGCTGGGGGAGCACAGAGACCCAGGAATGACCAAGAGGATGGAGGTTTCTTGATGTTGATAGTATTTTCAAAACCTGTTTTATATGTTTTACATACAAAAAAAAAGAATTACTGGGTAGGAAAAATATATGTAGTTTTAGATAATATGCCAAGTGTATATAAGTACTTAGGTTCTATTTTTAATCATAGGAGAGATTAAAGATTCTTTATCTGATTTTTTTTAATGAAATAATTTTCATTTCTTGGTAAAACAGTATTTTAAGTTGCTGTCATGTCAAAAATGGACGGAGTTGTGGTTTAAAGTGATTTTTAAAAAAGAATGTGTTATTGGGCACCTGGGTGGCACAGACAGTTAAGCATCTGACTCTTGGTTTCAGCTCAGGTCATGATCTCAGGGTCATGGGATGAAACCCCATTTGGGCTCGGCACTGTGTGAGATTCTCTCTTCCTCTCCCTCTGCCCCTCTTGCATGTGTGCCAAATAAATAAAGTTTTCAAAGAAAAAAGTGTTACCTACACTCAGATATTAACTAATTGAGAAATGATTTATGAACTTAAGACAACTCTTCAGGTAAAAAAGTAGGATTTTGTGGAGATAATAGATTGAAAAGTAGAAATTCTGGTATAGAATATTTTACAATTTAGTTTAATATCACTTATCCAGAAGAACAAAGGAACCATGTGTCAGTTAGCTTTTCCTAGATACCAGGTAATCCCAAAGCTTAGTGGCTTAAGCAAACAACCATTTGTTGTTTTGCCTAGGGACCTCCAGGTTGAGCTCCCGCATGGGTCTGCAGTCACCTGGTGGGCAGCTGGGGGTGGAGTGCTTTAACACATGGTCATTCAGGTGTCCAGCGAGTCCACTGATAAAGGTTTACTGGCTTTGGTTGGGGTGTACAGGAGATTGGGCCCTCTCTCTGTCATCATCTAGCAAGCCAAATTATTCACACAGCAGCTCTTTTGGAAAAAGTGTGCAAAGCCTCCTGAGGCTAGACTCTGAGAAAAAAAAAATTCCATATTTTTTTCTACCTCACCTCATTCTCTTGACCACAGAGGTCACAAAAGACAACAGAGATTCCAGAAGTAGAGGTGTCATTCCACTTCTTGACAGTCGGAGCTACAAACCATTTTTGTCATCTGCCCCCGACCAGTGAATAGAAGGGAATTACACACGGATAGGACTCCAATCCTTTAAATGGACTACTTTTCAGTCTTTGATCATTTGTTTGATTTTTCTTGTTTTTATATTCTATCATTTTCTGGAGTAAAGAGAAGCCTTAAGAGTTTATAACTTTGGGGGTACCTGGGTGGCTTAGTAGTCAGTTAAGTATCCAACTGTTGGTTTCAGCTCAGGTCATGGTCTTCAAGACTGTGAAATCTAGCCCTACGGTCAGGCTCTGAGTTTGGTGGGGTGTCTGTTTGGGATTCTGTTTCCCTCCTCCTGCCCCTACTCCAACTAACGCACATGTGAGTGTGTGCACATGTGCAAGCTTTCTCTCAGATAAATCTTTTAAAAAATAATTTATAACTTTGAACAGTGCTAACTCTGTGGGAATAAAGGGCTTAACATTAATTATTTTTTCATGTATAACAAAGCAAAACTTCTGCAGGAAATTCCAACTATAATCTTTTTTCTCTCTCTCTCTTTTTAAACTTTATTAGGATGTTGGTGGAGGATGGCTGGAAGGAAGAAACAGCAAAGGAGAACGCGGACTTGTTCCCACAGACTATGTTGAAGTAAGAACTTACTGTCATAAAGCAATTAAACCTGGTCTCTGTCAAACATCTTTTTATGGATTATGGAAAGTAGCAACTTTATTTTTAATAAAATAATTTCCACTGTAAAAGTAATATCTGCTAATTATATAAAATGTGAAAAATGCAACAAAGAAATGTTACCTGTAGATGCAACCAGGCTCCAAAGAGTGATTCCAGATATTTGGATTAAGTTCCTTCTAGGAAGAACAACTTTTAATTAATCCGAATAAATGTCCCTATTTTACCTTTGTTTATATTGTATAATCACTACTGTCTACACTGTTTATATTATAGAGTTCATTCACAAAATTGAAAGTTTTAAGTAGCTCTGCTCTGTCTGTGCTGGTTTAGTACCTATTTCTCAGCTCTTTGTCCCATTCCTGTAGATGGAGGGTCTTGGATGAGCTCCTGGGAGCTGCTGCCTCCTTTAAGCTGTGTTCTCATAAATGTCAAAGTTAGGGATCCAGTCCCTTTCCCTTCTGCCTGGGACATACCCACTCAGCTGGAACCCCGCCCCATCAACCTCCTGCCGCCCTCTACTGGTTGTCTGTAGGTCACTCAAACTCGAGTCCTGGGTACTTGGTCGGTTGCCTCTCTTCTCAGGTGACCCACCAAACCCAGGTTGCCTGGTGCCCTGTGAGTAAACTGGGAGCGAGATCAAGAACAAAGTGCCTGTGGTTTCCCTCCAGCAGGAAGGAATAATGTCCTGGGAGGATTTTTACCTGGGTGCCACCTGCAGAATGGAAGGCTGGCTGTCTACCTGTTATTCCTGATGGAGAGTTGGGGTGGGGAGTTTTGGACCCTCTGGAGAATCTGGTGAATCTGTGGCCCTTCTCAGAAATCTGTGCATGTACCCCAGTCTCATCCATGTGGTTCCAGAGTGTTTACAGGCCCCTGGACTCAGTCCACCTGTCTTAGGTTTATGTTGTGTTTTACCTCTGTGCACAGTGCAGCCAGGATCCTAAAAATGGGCAAGATGGAGAAAAATCTGAGGATTTAAGTTCGTGCTGGCATTAATTGCATTTTTAGAACTCTGCATAGTTCTGAAAAGGAACCATTAACATAGGTGTTCAAGAGCTCACTTACCTTTTAAGAATATAACCCCTTCATAATAGCTGACAATTTTGGCTTGCCTTTAGAGACTATAACTCTGAAATACCCCTAATCTATGAAAATAACTGTGGTTCTTTCTGATATTCAGATTTTGCCCAATGATGGAAAAGACCCATTTTCTTGTGGAAATTCAGTGGCTGACCAAGCCTTCCTTGATTCTCTGTCAGCAAGTACAGCTCAAGCCAATTCGTCAGCTGCCAACAGTAACAACCAGGTAAGTCTTCCATCATCTGGCTGGAAATGACTGGCTGTACTTAGAGCAGAGCAGCACATTTGTGAAAGCTCCTGATGCATCCTAGTAGTTGCCATTCCCTGAAAGCATAAACAAAGTACCTATTAGATGTCTGTGTGGCATTCTGTTGGGCATTAACAAAGAACTTGCCTCTGAGGCTGGCTAAAGACTGTCTTTAGAGTGTTCATTGAGAACTGCTTCTAAAAACACAGACCCTTTAAGATGCAAACATTCTCCCTAGCGGAGAAAGAAAAGCAGGGTCCCATGCTGAGGCGGTGAGTGTTAGAGCTCCAGTGAGTGTCAGAGCTCCAGCTGAAACCAAAAAGGATTTCTCTGACCTTAGCACATTTCCTACACTCTCAGAGAGGGAGCCCCCTCATCTTGCAGATGCAGTGCAAGTGGAAGTGGGTGCAAATCCAGCACTCAGCACTATTGTATTACCTCTAGGAAACTTACAACCATGGGGTGATTTGAGAAAAATACACTGAAATTCCATAGTAATTTTAATGAGTTTAACTGCCTTAGGTGACTCTGCCTAGTTCAGTTATCGTTAAATGATTACTGTGGGTGAGTGGCAACAAAAGTCAAAAGATGGAGATCAAAATGTTACCGTTTCCTACATCTTTAGAAACAAATGGACTTCAGAGGGTGTTTCTTGATATTCTTTATGTAGAAGGTTTTAAATTATGTGAAGCCTGATAGTCATATCACTTAGTAATTATTTGCTTACAGAATGCCTATATCTTAACCTTCCAAGAGAATTTATTGAAGTGCTATTGCCATATGTTAACTGCAGATTTTATTCATTTTTATTTATTTGGTAAAGATTTTACTTATTTATTTGAGAGAGAGCAAGTAGGAGTGAGAGGAGGAGCAGAGGGAGAGGGAGAAGCAAACTGACCACTAAGCAGGGAGCCCTGACTCAGGGGCCTGATCTCAAGACCCCGAGATCACGATCTGTGCTGAAGTCACACACTTTATCAGATGTGAGCCACCCAGGCACCCAATTTTATACATTTTTAAATAGCTTTTGGTGGACATCCTGAATTACAAATTAGTTTGGCCCAAATATTTAAAATTCAGAGGCAAGGTAGTCACCATAGTTGAACATTTTCCAATATTTTGTTACTCTAGACTACTTGAGAACATTGGTCAGTTAAAGATTATTCAAGATAAAATGTGAAGAAATAGTAGTCAAGCCTTACTTGAAGTTTTACTAGGAATTCTCAGCATGAGCACTGTTGATGGCCGGGGCCTGAGCTTTGTGTTACACAGTTTAGCGGCACTCCTGGCCTCTGCTCACTACATGCCAGTAACATCTAGTTGCCCTAAGGTGTAACAACCAGAATTATCTGCAGATATTGTCAGATGTCCTCTGGGTGCAAAGCCAACCCAGCTGAGTTCACGGAGTTAAACAAAAACATCAGTGTTTGCATTGAGTAAAAGACAACATTTTAATAAAAGGGAATGATGCCGAGATGATTGTAGAGTAAATGAAGGAAGCAAAAGATGGAGAATATTCATCTGATTTTAATTCAGAGACCTACTTCAGCCACTGTCTCAGGATAAATGGAAGCACTCTGACCAAAATGCAGGATCAGGCCTAAGTCTTGTTATGAAGTAGCTTCCTTGGTATTTAAATGTAGCAGTAGGAACTGAGTAGCATAAGTTGAAATTTTTTCTTCCAGGTTATTTAGAAGAAAATAAAACTAACTTTTTGAAGGTGGATTTTACTAATCCATTCTAACAGTAAATCTAACCAAATCCTTTGAAAGCAAAGAAAAAGTGAACTGAAACTAGAAGTAACAAAATATAGAAAGCATGGCCATAATTAACTGAGCATTTGGATTTAATTTAAGTCAAATAAAAGAATTTTTTTTTTAGAGAGAGTAGTTGGGGAGGGGCAGAGAGAAGGGAGAGAGAGAGAGAATCCTAAGCAGGCTCCAGGCCCAGCTTGGAGCTGGACACAGGGCTTGATCCCACAACCCTGAGATCATGACCTGAGCCAAAATCAAGAGTTAGATGCTCAGTGGCACCACCCAGGCACCCCCTTCTCAAGTAAAAACAAGTTATAATAGTCATCTATGCTTTCAGTTATCTGGGATAGGAGAATAATTTAAATAGGCCAAAATGCTGATAATATAAACATCATGAAAAATGTCATGAATAAGAAACCAAGCTAACATTATTAATTGGTAGCTTTTAAAAATTTTGCTGTTAGGTTTACTCATTTGCTCATTTTCTGAATGTCAACAAAAAATACTTGTTTTTTCCAGGGATATACCTCTTTTAGGGATTTTCTAATTACCCTGGCAGTGTGCTCTCTCCCTGAGAGCAATTTTATTTGGAAGGCAGGTATGTCAGAGGAGCTGGCTCTGCCCTCTCCCTGGTCCATGCAGGGCGCACCCCCCATTCCACTCTGCACGCCACTCACTTAGAGCTAGTATGCATTTGCTCTCCTCGGCACCAATTATTTTAAATTTGGCTTTCTTCCCACATTGGCAGGGTGAAGCCTCACATTCAGCTATGGGTTATCAACTTTCCGACTGTGGTATCTTTTCTCTAAATCCTATCTTTTTAAAAAAAACTCTCTCTAAAAGTTACTTCCATCTGCAGATCTCCTTGGATAACTCATTTTGAACTTATTCTTCAATTTATCTGAGCCTCCCTTGACTTTGTATTTTTAATCTATGGTACATTTCAGAGTAATTAGTTCATCATACATTTATAATTTAATATGTAAAATAGCACCTCCTCTTGTTTTTCTTAGAACTCCTAATTTCGGGTTGCTTGAGGTACCTTCTGGTTCTGGCTTCCTATTTAGCAGCCACAGAGGTTAAGTGTAGTTACTGGAGTAGAGGAGAGATCAGGGTGCATTTATTACAGTGATCTGTTGTGACCTTTTTCTCCCTTTACTAGTACGTGGGGGAGCCCTTAATCTGTAGAACATGGTCCAGTCGCTTGGCTATGGTAGAAGACTAGAAATGTAATGTCGAGGGAATATAACACGTTATTCTTTAAATGTGTTGATAAGCTTAAGTTGGAAAATAGTAAAGTTGGAGTTTTTTTCAGGTACTTGGAGAGAATATGGACAACTTTTTTTTTCCCTAACCTTAGAATATGGAAGACAATACAGAGTCTAACAGCCATTAAGGAAAGGATTGATACGTTTAAGTAAAGAAGTAATATTGAACTAGGAAAACTATTTCCCACACGCCACAGATATCGGCTGGTTAAGCGAATACATGAAGAACTCTTGCAAATCTGTAGAAAAGGGTGAATAGCTCAGGAGAAAAAAATGGGCAAAGGGTGGGAACAGATTTTTTTATTGGAAAAGAAGGGCAAATAGCTAATAAACATAGGAAAATACTTATTTTTAGAGTCTACTACTAAATGGTCAGAGAATTTAAATGTTTTAATACCAAGTGTGAGGAAAGGCATGTTCAGATAAGCATCCTGCTGCAAAGCTGGTGGAAGGATAAATTGATGAAGCACTTGGAAGGCAGTTTGATAGCATGTATTAATATTTAAAACTCATACACTCTGACCTAGCAGTTTACTTGCGGAGCTCCTCTTGGAACACAGCCACATGGCAGGAGCTTCACCATACACGGTTCCAACAGCAGGAGGCTGGGACACACGTGTCCAGCAGGAGGGGCCTGGCCAGGCGAACCAAAGGGCAGCCACACAGGGGGAAGCAGTGCTCCTTGCAGAAGCATGAGTGTAAATGCAGATGTATAGACGTGGACATCTGATTGTTTTTGAAGGCACACAATATGGCTGATACTAGCTTTCCTGTGCTTAGATACCCACCCACCACAGATGTAGATTGTAGCGCATTTATTGAAGGATAACCCAGAAATGAATCCAATTCTCACTGTTTTCTTACTCTTACACAGATTCAAAGTTGCATGAGACACTATTGTAATGTTTTTAGAAAAGAAGAATAGATTTTAGTGGTTGATGAACATTAGTTTCATTATTATTTATGTAGTATTTTATAGCTTCAGGAGTGTCTCACACTGGTGCCAGTGCCACCAGCCATCATTCAAAGATGCATGTGGATAGTTGCCCTAGTCTGGATTTTTACCCAGTTATCAGTGTTTAAATTAACAACATTGCCTCAATTCTGGAAAGCTCCTCACTGTGGCTTTTTTTTTTTCCTCACTGTGGATCTTTATAAACCTCTTGGATGGCAGCCTCTGTGGATTACACATTAATCAAAGGTTCTGTGAACCTAGATGTTTCACCTTAAGGTTTTTGACTCAAGAGATTTGTTTTTCTATCCTCGTTAGATGCTAGCAACATAGATCTCCCTACCTACGAGAGATGGCTTGCTTGTTTGTCTGTGGCACTGCATCCCAGGGCTCTGGAGTCTCTGTCCTCTGGGTCCCTGGCTCTTCGCACCTGCCCCCCTCGTGCTGACTCCCAGAGCAGGACACTGCCATCTGTCACAGGTGGCACCTGAGCCCGGCAATCAGCCCTGCGTGTGACACACCAGCTCCACTGTCTGAGCTGTGCGCCTTGGCCTCTGGAATTTGGGTGAGGACCCCCGGTTGGAAGTGCAGTCAGCAACGGGTGGACAGTTCATAAATCCTCCTCATCATCATCTCCCCTCTCCCCTGCTCCGGGGGATGTTGTGGCTGCCTTATCCTGTTCCTTCCAGCCTCTCTCTGTCCTCTGCTGCCATGGAGATGTCTCTCCAGTCTTGAATGTTCTCTTCAGTGTGCTCCTTGCTGGCCATCTCTGCCGCTCCCTCATGGACTGTTGACATAGCCTGAGCCCATCACTCATCATCTCCCCAAGGAACTGGCTTCTCCTCCTCACTCTTCCACATCTTCATCTCTCCTCAGACATGTTCTTAACTGCCCTCCTTTCATTCCATCCTGAGACCCTCACCGAGATGGCTATGGACGGGAGTGGCCTGCATCTTTCTGGTAGGAAAGGTCAGGAAAACTCACTTTTCATCTCAGGACTCTCACTTTTGTGAGACTGGGGTCAGCGCCCTGGCTCCTGTTCCTCCGGGGCCTCATCTGGGAAATCTTGTAGAATGGTAGGAATGAGTAAGTGGAGAAATAGTTCTAAAGTGTGTAGAGCAATACTTGGTACTCAGAGGGGACTTAATAATTGTTCGTTTTATTTTTTTATTTTTTAAATATTTATTTGAGAAAGAGTGAGCGAGCGAGAGAGAGAAAGCAGGAGCACAAGCCAGGACAGAGGGAGAGGGAAAAGCAGGCTCCCCGCTGAGCAGGGAGCCCTACCTGGGGATCGATCCCAGGACCCTGAGATCATGACTGGAGTCAAAGGTGAATGTTTAACCGACTGAGCCACCCAGGCATCCCTAATTGTTCATTTTAGTGTCTTGTATCACTGCCTCTAAAATAAGACACTAAGTATGTCAGTTCTTTGCTTGAGAAGCTCTCAGGGCTCTCCCATTGCCTCCTGAACCAAGTGCCCAATTCTACATGTTGAGAGAGAGAGACATCTATGAGCAAGTGGTCACTATCCTGTCAGTAATCAGCCAGATACTAGACAGTGCACAGTAGGGACCTTGTGTAATGAATTCATCCGCACTTGAGATGCAGGTAGATAATTTTCCAGCCTCAGTTGTATTTGTCTGACTCCCTAGTATGGCCCCATCCTTCCCTTATCCTTCCCTAAGTATCAGGCTCCAGCCAGACTGGCTCTTCTCCAGATATGCCCTGTGCTAGCGCCCTTCTCTTTGTCTTTTGCTGTCTCCTCCCAGAATGGTAGAATGACTCGTTCTGTCTTTCAGGTCTGCCCAGCCCCCAAGATTCAGCTCAAATATCATGCCTCTTACGAAGCCATCATCTTTCCTTCTCCCCTTTCCATCTCTCAATTCCCTTAGTGCTATTTGTGACTCGTATCACACATTATTTATTTGTAAACTTGCAAGCTTGGTGAAAAGCAGAGATTTTGTCTTATTTTTTCTATTCCCATAACCTATAGGAAGCCTTGCACCATAATAGAGTGTTCTACACATGTTGGAATGATTTGTTGTGTTCTTTCATAAATATAGCAAAAGGTATTTTACAGTGGAAAATGTTATGAGATTGTCTGATTTCAACCTAAATTCTTGTCAAGGGAGGTTGTGCTGTTCTTAACATTGGCTGTAGGACTAGGAGCCATCGTAACACATCATTCTACCACTTGCTGGTTTACCCAATCAGAAATAGTTCATTCCTTTACAGGAAATCCTCTGGGATTGTTAATTATTTTTTAACCATTTAGATATTAAATAAATGCTCAAAGTTAAGTGGGTATTTAGGGAAATGACATTTTTTCAGAGATTTTTCAATGTAATATTTGTTGTGAAGGATTTTTAATTGGTTAAGGGATAAGGAAAGCAATAGTAATTTTATGTTAGAACTACGTTTTGCTTTCTCATTTCTCAAAAAGTCCATTTTTAGGCCATCTTAAGGCCATTTTGTAACTCACTTAAAAATAAATCAGCAGAAGATTGTTCCACATGGGTATTAAGTTTGCTTATTATTTCATTATCTCAAATAAGATCTGTAATGCCATAGACTTCTCATAATTGCTTATTGAGATTTCCTCCTTACATAATCCTATTGGAAAGGTTCTCTCTGCCTCCCCACCCCCACATGAATCCCTTTTAATGGGTTATAGGACTTTGTAAGGAAGGTTGTAGACGTAGACGTCTGTTTAAAGGATCTGCTGACATTTTTCTCCAGAACTGCATCAGGCCAGTGATACTAACTTTCCATGCTTTTTTTTTTTTTTTTTAATTACAGATCCTTGCTTTGTATAAGACAGCTTTATGCATTTAGGGAGCCTTTCCAAAAGTACATGCCGTGACATTCATTGTTGAGGGTGGTTTGTGATTGTTGTTTGTTTCCATCTAACAGGAAACAAATGACAAAAGCGAAGGGTTTGTTTTGTTTTGTTTTTTACCTTAACATTGCTTTGATGAAGGGCCAGCCAGCATTGTTTATAACACAACCCATCATTAGAAGTGTCCGTCTGCCCATCTCTCATGGACCTTAATTAGATCCATCTGGAAGCTACTTGTAGCATCATCCTGTTTGGAACATAAAGCTACCTATTTTAAGACTTTGTGCTAACAAAATAAGTAAACTCTCCAAACTTATACAAATATTTCCCATTTCTTAAGACAAATTAATAAAATAAGTTTTAATTTTTTGTATTTAAAAAATAAATACCTGGAGTTGACATCTGAGGGTTCAGAATTTGAATTAACAAAGGTTTGTTAAACCGGTTAAACTTTTTGGGTAATTTCCAGTCAGTACAAAGAGTTTAGTTGGTTCTGGTGATCTAACCTCATTTTTAAAAATATGTACAGGTTTTCTATTCTGACCAGTGGTTTTGTGAAATTAGTAGAGGTTCATCTGAATTTGATAAATTATAATTAGATAATGCCCTATGAGCCAAAGATCTATAAGGAACAAAACTGAAAATTTTACAAATTCTTCTACATTCTGAGCAGAAATGGTTAGGCTCTTTACATAAGAGAATTTTATACCCTCTGTAGGCCCTTTTGGGAGAAAGCATTCAATCTTTGTCAGAAACTGTTGAACTATTCTTGGGCATCACAGTATTTGCCTTCTGTTCCTACTCCCTAATACAATTGGCACACTGTCATTACATGTCTGATGCAGGAGAAATATCAAATAAAAACTTTGGTACCTCAGTTATGCAGATGAGTTGTCAAAACAAAAGAATAAAAAAAAAAACATAAATAGCCTCAGCCTTCACAGAGCAAGCAACTTTATTTTCATTCCTATTGCATATCCCAGGACAAAGTCTTGCCCTAGAAGTTTCTAGTTACAAAATTCCTTCCTTCCATCTTTGCTTCCAAGCAGGAGACCATGTATGAGGATGTAGTGGAATGAGAGGCCACAGCAGGATTAGCCTGCTGACAACAAACGGAACGTATGAACATGTGCCAGAGGCACAGCAAGACTCCCTTATGTGGTCACAAGGGGAACCCTCAAATGCTTCCACGGCCTCTCCTCCAAGGTAACAGTATAGTTGTGAGCCCAAAATTCAGGACTTCTCTTACCTGGCACACGTATCAGACCAAGTAGTCTTCATGACTTATATTGATTTGAGCATCTCCTCTAAGGAAACCAGGTGGGCAGCTGGAGCCGTGACCACTCATTGGTTTCTTTGAGCCACCAGATATCCTTTGGACTTTTGTTTGCTGGTTTGGTAGAAAGCCAAACAGAAAGCAACCTTAATGAAATATGTGTTATCTTTTTCATTCTCAGACCTCAGTCACCCTCAATGTCCGGCCTAGATTAGGAGAACACACAGAGAAACAGTAGTGGACTTATTACCCTTCTCCACATCTTGTCCCAGTAGCTCATGTGTGGCTGCTGTTCTAATGTGTGCAGTGAAAGTTGTCCTTCTCAGACCACGTCTTGTCTGCTTACTGGGAGACCAGTGAATGAGTAGATTTCACCACTGTTATCCAAATAAGCCCTTGCCCTGTTGTCAGAAGTAGGAGTTTGCTTCTTACTGGCCCAGGGTCCCCTAAGGATGTCATATAAGAAGCAACAAAAACAAAACCAGAACCCGTCATTTTTGTGGACTAGTGTTTTTATTTTCTTTAAAAATAATTTTTAAGAACCCTTTATTATTATAGAAGCAGTACATACACACTATAGAATATTGGAAACGTCAGGCTAGCAAAAAGAAAAACATCACATCCCAAACATGCACTGCTGTTTACACTTGGCATATACCTTATTTTTCCCACGTGAACATGGTTATCCACGTGTATACCAATACGAGGCACAGATGATACATACCATTTATAACCTTTTAAACATTGACGATCCTTTTCACTAAATTTTCATCTTACATAATATCCAGACCAATTTTAATTTTCCAGCAGACCCCATAATGTCCTCCACAGCCTTTTTATGAACTGGAGTTTAGCATAGGACCAACTGTTATGTCTGGTTACATCCATCATGGTCCTTCACATGTCACGTGTCTGCTTTCTTTTTTACTCTGACACAGCCAGTTTCCCTGTAGGATTCCCATCTCATGGATTTGTCAGATTGTCCCTTTGGTATCATCCACATTGTTCCTCTATTCTCTGTGCTTCCTGTAAGCTGGGAGTTGTACCTAAAGGCTCAGAGAATTCAGAGTGAACATTTGGGGCAAGAATATACCATAGAGTTGACATCAGAAGACATGTCTGGTCAGCCCACTGGTACTGATCAGAATGACCTCAGGTCACAGGTCAGGTTTATGACAGTCTTGTGCTTCCACTGTCTAGTTCTCTTTGCTCATGACCAGAAGGTAATCTGCCTGGTGTTAATTCGGTGTATTAACCATTCGCCTAACGGTTTACCACCAGTTGATAATCATTGCCTGAATCAGTAAGGCTATTTCTTCCACATTAGCTGAGGTGACTTCCTTCTGTACAATAGCACTTTTCCTTTACTAGTTGGAGCACTTACTACCTTGGAAAACAGTTTCTACTGGAATTAGGTATAGATGTCTGATTCTTTCCCTTAAGCTATCAGTTTCCCAGGTAAGAAGTTGCTCTAACAGCTGCCTCAGGTGGCAACAAATGAGTTTTCCTGTCTTTGTTTTTTTTGTTACTGTTGTGAACCTACAGGTTTCCATTGATCCAGTGTGTTCCCTCCAATGTGGGTTTTTCTTTTTTATGCTTGAAATTATCATCCCTTGGAAGCCCATTCAAAGTGTTTCCTCTCTCTCAATATCTGGAAGCTTTTTTGCTCTTAAATATTATTGCTGATTCTGTTAATCTGTGTCATTACTGGGTCAGTTTTGATTGATTTTTCTCATTATGGCTCATATTTTTCTGCTGCTTTTTGTGCCTGGTGAATTTTTTTTTTTTTTTTTTTTTTTTTTTTTTTTTTGCCTGGTGACTTTTTTATTGGAGGGCAGACCTGGTGATTTTTACCTTGTTATATGTTGGGTATTTTTGTATTCCCATAAATATTTGGGGGTCTTGTTCTGGCACACGGTTAAGTTATGTAGAAATAGTTTAATCCTCTCACATTATTTTTAAGCTTTTTCAAGTGGGACCAGAGCAACGTTTGGGGGTATTTTTGCCTCTCTACTGAGGCAAAGCCCTTTTTAGTACTGTACCTGATGCCCTGTGACTCAGGAGGTTTTCTCTTCTGGCTGGTAAGAATCACACTGTGCAAGAGAGAGACTTAATCCTTTCGTGTGGTACACTGACTAGGATGAGCCCAAGACTTGGGGGCCCCTCTGCACATCTGCAGAGGGCTCTCTGTGCAGCTCTCTCCCCTTTGGCACTCTGCCCTGGGCTCCCCTTTCTGTCTCCTTCATTTACAGGAACCACTGGTCTTTGTACGGGTTCCTCATCCCTGATCCATGACCTGGAGAGTCTCTCTAGGCAGGAGCAGGTCCTTTGTTGCCTGGTGTCCAGTGACTGGGAAACGGTTTCATATGTTTTGTCTACTGTTGTTGTCTTTTTAAAATAGTTTTAGTGTAAGTGGAAAACTGAATCATCTTGATGGTCTGCTTTGTATATTAATTTTCCAAAGTCAAGTTTATTTACATGTATGAAATGGAAATAATACCACCAGCTTACTTAATGAGAGAGTTGTATCTGAAAAGTGCATTCTCAAAACACCATGTGAACTTTCTAGTAATGACTTCCCTACTGGGTAGTTGTGGACTGAGACTTGAAGCCTGGAAACTCGGCTCCATAGCCACCCTTTTTTTTTATATATATTTTTTATTTATTCATGAGAGACACACACAGAGAGGGGCAGAGACACAGGCAGAGGGAGAAGCAGGCTCCATGGAGGGAGCCCAACGTGGGACTCGATCCCGGGTCTCCAAGATCATGCCCTGGGCTGAAGGTGGCACTAAACCGCTGAGCCACCGGGGGGGCTGCCCATAGCTGTCCTTGACAGCGATGCCATTTTGGCCACTGATTATCTTCATGGGAATGTATCCGTTACCTGTTCTCACAACGATGCTGCATACTGAGCCAGTGAGAACCTCAGGAGCACACACCAGAGACCTTTGCTGCTGTGTGCGTGGCCTGGCTGGCTATCCTGTGCCCTCGCCTGGGCTTGCTAGGTTTCACTGTGACACCGTGGTTCCTTTGTGTCAACCAGGTGCTATTGAAAACACTGGTTCAACATCTTAATATTTTCAAAAGCTTGGCTTTGTGTTTCCTCTGGAGTCTCTTTCACTGACTATATGACTTGCATGAAATTTGTTCTATCCCTCCTGTGCTGCTTATGATTATTTTTAGTGCTTCCGTGATACGGTGATGTGACCACAGCAGGCTCTAGAATGTGCATTGATGATAAGCCACTCCTATACAGTTGGGGCTTTGCTTTTGCATGCAGTGTTTCTGAATGAACAGCATGCAAGAATGTTCTAGTGAACCTAGCCCTGCCATGAATTTGCTGTTTCTAGTTAAAAGCTATGGTATGCTCTTTTTTTTTTTTCTTCCACTTACTGAGCACCCTTTTTGTTTTAAGGTGGATATTTTGGCTCAGATTGGTTGTATTGAAAGTCTCAGCCAGTCACCACCTTCTTCACCTTCTCCTTCTCCCACCATAAATAAGGTAAAATTCAAACCTGAATGCAAGAGGAAATAAATGTTTGAAACCCCTCAGAGTAACTTTTTCCACAAGTGAGGTGACTGTTTCAGGTGAAATATCTCCCTGAAGGCCTTCTTGGGGCATGGAGACCTACAGGTAGAATAGGTAGGATTTAGAAGAGCAGCCGGGATTTGCTCCTAGCAGAACTTGTCACTGAGACTTGATTGAGGATGATTCCATGGGCCTCAAGAGCTAATGATGGGTTCTTACTCATGTGGTTGACAGTCAGGAGCTGTTCAGTACCATAAGGGCGGGAGAGGAAGAGAATGAAGACCTGGCAAGAGGAGAGAGGAAGGAAAGCCTGAAGAAAGGGAGAGAAGAGGTTTGCTCTGGGTTTGAAGCCTCAGCTCAGGAGCAGAATGGGTTGTTTGGCAAAATGCCTGTGGTTGGTGGGGGCACAAGGATTTTGGGTTTGAAGGCAAAGTTGGAGGCCACAGGCTCATTAAACCATCATTGTAGCCAGGAGGGGTTGGGCTTTGAAGGATCTAGCATCTAGCACCCGGAAAATGTTTGTGCTGCCGAGTGCCCCAAGAATTAAGAGTTGCTGTTGAACTTTATGGTGAGCCATTTGTCTTCTTCCTTTCTTTCATGTTTCTGAAGGAAACAGATCATTGGCTAAAATAGAAAACATCTCAAGTGGCTGTTATCACCTCTTTGATTAAGTTTCTTTATTAACGTGATCTAGTGTTGAAACCATGGGAAATAATAGCTTCTGATCTTTTCCCCTAAAGTGTAAACTAATAGGTGAGCTATTTACATGGGGATTTACTCAAAGAACTGCTAGTGTTCATTCTTTCCCTTATATTCTAGGTGAACCACCATGTAATGATGAACCACCATGTAATGAACCACTACTCTACTGAATGCAAACTATGGGTCAGGCCATGTTTTGTTTTAAGTGCTTTATATGCATTATATCATTTAATCCTTATAAAGCTGCTATGAGGAAGTTACGTTATTATATCTATTTTATAAGTGTGGAAACTTATAAAAAGAAAGAAAGGTGAAGTAAGTTGCCCAAGGTCATGTAGCTAGTATGTGATAAAGCCAGGATTCAAACCTAGACAGCTCTAAGAGCCTCTTAACCTCTTAACCTCTTAACCACTGTGCCCACATGAAATAGCAAGTCAAATCCTACAGTTTCATTAGGGGATTGAAAATTCACCCAGTGGACTGGTATTCTTATCCTGGCCCCTTCTTACTCCATATTATATATTTGGAAGATGCACAGCTTTCCTCTGGTGATCATCTCATGAATGCCCATCACTGCCTACCCCTGCATGGCCACTCTGGCTCCATTCTGTGGCCCTTCTGGCTCTACAGCTACCTTATGTTATAAATCCTTTTAGTGGATAATTTAAATGTCCTGTGACATAAGGCCAGTATAAATGAATTTCTCTATTTGCCGTATGAGGTTAGGATAGGATAGCCCTTAAATTTAGAATGCTAGGTCAGCAGAAAGTGTTGCTCTTGGCCATAAGGAGCATTTAATTTAGTCGGCATGGGGGCTGGGAGAGCATCAGACATATCAGCCAGCTCGGTGCAAGGCAGATTAATATACATTCATGATAGAGATTCAAACAAACATGCTTTGAGAGTGTGTTATACAACAAATAATTTACTAAGAATTGACTACATGCCAGGCCCCAATGTTCATAGGCAACAGGAAATGCTGGTGACCCTGATGGACACAGTGCTTCTCTGTGTCCCCTGCATACACTGTAATGGAGTTCAGAAGACAGAATGAGTGTATGAACAGATTGTTGGGTTTTCCAACATTTTGTTAAAATTTGAAGCATATAGGGATCCCTGGGTGGCGCAGCGGTTTAGCACCTGCCTTTGGCCCAGGGCACGATCCTGGAGACCTGGGATCGAATCCCACGTCAGGCTCCCGGTGCATGGAGCCTGCTTCTCCCTCTGCCTGTGTCTCTGCCTCTCCCTCTCTCTCACTGTGTGCCTATCATAAATAAAATAAAATAAAATAAAAATTTGAAGCATCGAGAAGTTAAATTCATTTCCTAGTGAATAATCATGTACTCGCCTTCTAGATTTTACCATTAACATTTTATTGTTCTTGACATTTTCTTTTTTTTTTTTTTTTTTTTTTTTTTTTTTTTTTTTTTTTTTTTATTGGTGTTCAATTTACTAACATACAGAATAACACCCAGTGCCCGTCACCCATTCACTCCCACCCCCCGCCCTCCTCCCCTTCTACCACCCCTAGTTCGTTTCCCAGAGTTAGCAGTCTTTATGTTCTGTCTCCCTTTCTGATATTTCCCACACATTTTTTCTCCCTTCCCTTATTTTCCCTTACATTTTATTGTTCTTGCCTTGTCACACATCTGTCCATCCTCTATCCATCTATGTCTGTCTGATTCTTCCAGCTTTTCTACACTATGCTGATAAGGCCTTTATACCTTGGAAGTCATTGCCATTTTAAGAGAATGGTAGTGTCACGTGTTGAAAATGATTCATTTGTGATCAACCACAGCAGGTTATTTTTCTAGAAAAGACACAAGTCACTGAACATAAGGAAAATCTGATTTCCTTCTTTGTGAAAAAAATGTGTCTGTCAAGAATAATACATATTTCCTACAAATCATCAAGAACATCATTTAAAAAAAAAAATCCAGGGTGCCTGGGTGGCTCAGTCAGTTAAGTATCCGACTCTTGATCTCAGGTTGGATCTTGATCTCAGGGTCATAAGTTCAAGCCCCACATTGGGCTCTTCGCTGGATGTGGAGTCTACTTAAAATAATAACAACAAAGCCAGTCACAAAAGCCTTAAAAAAAGAAGAAGAATATCATATTAACCACTTTAAATAAAAAAAAAGTGAGTCCTTGCCACTTTATGTAAAGCATTTTGAGAATCTTTTGGGGGAAGTGTTTTTAAAATAAGACATAAGTTACTAGTGGAAGTGAGCATCTGATACAAAGTAACTCCAGTAGGAGACTGACTTTGGGAGAATGTGAGGCCAGCAGGCTCTGAGGCCAGGCCCTGAGTAGGGCAGGACTTTGACAACATTTGAGAAACTGAGGAAGAAGGCTTTGCATGCAGATAGAGTATAGCGTGAGCAAAGGCAAAGATACAGGAAAGTTTGAGAGGGTGAAGATTGAAGTGTAGTGAGGATCAGTGGTGAGGAATGAGAATGGGAGTATGATGGAAAGATAAGTTCGGTCTTGACTCGTGGACTGAGGAGTTCAGAATTTATTCCACCAGGTTCTTAATCACATGGTTGACAGAGAATAGTAAGTATTTGATACAAATGATCAAGAACAACATATTAAAAAAAAAAGTCAGGGTATGTTTGGTACCATGAAAGATGGACAAGGAAGAGGATGAGGACCTGGCAGGAGACGAGAGAAAGGAAAGCCTGAAGAAAGGAGAGAAGAGGCCACTCTGGGTTTAAAGCCTTAGCTCAGGAGAAGAACCAATTGTTTGGCCAAAGGCCTGCAGTTGGGGGGACATGAGGGTTATTGGGTTGAGGGCAAAGAAGGTGGAGGCCACAGGGTCATTAAACCAGGTCATTGTAGCCAAGATGTTAGAGAAGGGGTTGGACTTAGAAGGATCTGGCACCCAGAAAATGTTTGTGCCAGGCGCCCCAGAGGGGATATTGGGGATTGAAAACTGAGAAGTCAGAGGCCAACTCATAGGAAGGTCGTTTGGAGAAAGAATGACGCAGGCAGTATGAGCTACTAGTAACTGATACTAGACGCTACTAGTAATTGATCTTAGAGGTGGGGCCCTGGAAGTCAGTGAAGACCATCTGAGCAACAGTGAGAAGTCTGTGATCAAAGTGGAGACATGTCCAATGGACACGCCTGGTTGCCTCAGCGGTTGAGCATCTGCCTTCAGTTTAGGGCGTGATCCCAGGATCCAGGATTGAGTTCCACATCGGGCTCCTTGCAGGAAGTCTGCTTCTCCCTCTGCCTGTGTCTCTGCCTCTCTCTCTCTCTCTCTCTCATAAATAAATAAAATGAAAGAAAGAGAAAGAAAGAAAGAGAAGAAAGAAAGAAAAGAAAAGAAAGAGAAGAAAGAAAGAAAAGAAAGAAAGATGCATCAGCAGGAGTCACCTTGAAGCAAGATAGAGGGAATGTCCCAGGAAAAAAACAACAGAGAAAGCAGCACATAGTTACTAGATTTGCCTCTAAGTATTTCATAACCTAGGCAGGGGCTGAGATCATATAGGTGACCAAATAATATACTTATTACTACAAGCAATTTATAAACAAAGTAGTTCGTTTATTTTTACCATAATTAATTTTTTTGTAAATTTCATTGACTTATTTTTAAATTTAAGTATAATTAGCAGAAAGTGTTATTTTAATTTCAGATCTAATGATACCACAATTCTGTACATTTCTTACTGTTCATCTTGATAAGTATCCTCTTGATCCCCTTCATAGATCACCAATCCCCTGCCCACCTCCTGTCTGGCAACCACTAGTTTGTTCTTTGTACTTAAGAGTCTTTTCTCGGTTGTCTTTCTTTCTCTTTGTTCGTTGTTGTTTTTTTTCTTTAATTCTGTACATGTATGAAATCATAAGATACTTGTGTTTCTCTGACTGTTTCACTTAACACTTAGCATAATACCTTCCAGCGTCATCCGTGTTCTTCAGATGGAAAAAAAAAATCATCCTTTTTGATGGCTGAGTAATACTCCTCTGTGTGTGTGTGTCTATATTCATCTATGGATGGACACGTGGCTGCTTCCATATCTTGGCTATGGTAAAAAAAAAAAAAGCCACAAGAAACACAGGGGTACCTATATCTTTTCAAATTAATGTTTTCATTTAAACACAATAGTTTTCAAAAGAACTTTTTTTTCCTTTTAAAAATACTTGCTCGGGGATCCCTGGGTGGCGCAGCGGTTTAGCGCCTGCCTTTGGCCCAGGGCGCGATCCTGGAGACCCGGGATCGAGTCCCCACATCAGGCTCCCGGTGCATGGAGCCTGCTTCTCCCTCTGCCTGTGTCTCTGCCTCTCTCTCTCTCTGTATGACTATCGTAAATAAAAAATAATAATAAAAAAAAAACACTTGCTCTGAATAGTTCACATCTGATGGTTTCCTTGATGTTGATGAAAATCTTTCTTTGCTGACATGATAGCCTTAACATCAGGCAGTGCTGAGCTTCAGTCTTCCTCTTGTACTTTATAACCCTTTGTTCCTTTTCAGTTTACATCCTATAACTCCAATTGGCCTTTCTGAATCTGAGGCAGGCTGCCTGGTGGCGAATTCTAGCCTGAGGTGTCCCGGCTGGCAAGACGTAGAACCAGAATTTCAGCCTGGCAGCCTGACCAGAAGCCTTGCCTCTGACTGTGCCTATCATTTCATGGTGAGGCCTACTCAGGACTTGATGGACATACTGGACAAATGAATGTCTGTATTTATTGTCCTCTTACTGTCCAGAATTTCTGTACTTATGGAAGTACTTATTCTGAAAATAAAACCTCATAGTTTAGAGTTTGGAGGGCACAGACTGTGTGTGTGTGTGTGTGTGTGTGTGTGTGTGTGTGTGTGTGTGTGTGTGTAGCTGAGTATAACTTCCTCCCTTAACGAAACCCACGGGAGGAAGGGATTCTCTTAAATGAAATGTGATTGTCAGGCCCTTAGCATGACTGCCGTCATTGACAGTATCCGCCAGAGGGGCTTGTGAGTATCACCATGTCAGCTGTAGATTCAGGAAATTCACAGGCATATGGATGAAATGTCCGCCTGCTGTTCATATTGGACTTAGAACAAAATCACTAGAAACTTCACTTTTTGTCTTGGAAGGTATAAGTGATTGAATGGAATCATACTTCCACGTGTGAAACATACACTCTGTTTTTTATGCTCCTGGTGTGCTGCAGGCAGTTGTCCCCCCATCTGTCAGTGAAGAATTTTAAAAAGTCCCACCATGATAGCATTCTAGAACATGAGGCTTATTAGCGTGGGTAACTTTCTTGCAAATCCCCCTCTCTTTCTCTACTTTTTTTTTTTTTAACATCAAATTTTTTTAATGTGAGAAAGGAGACTCAAATAAAGGGTAAATTTGCTATTCCAGGATCTTAGACAAATGGATTCAATATTGAAATTATTATTTTTTTTGTTTTTGAGGCACTATTTTGTTTCCTCTGAATTTATCTGTAAGTTTAAGTGATACAAGAGAAAATTGACACATTTTTCAAAATTTGACATTCTGGTGCAAAAATTTAGATTGTTTCACTTTTAAAATAATAAGCTGACGCTAAATTTCATGTGTGAAAATAAACCAATAAAAGATTTATGCTAAAGTGCTAATGGTATTCTGTGTAGTAGGCTCCCAGGTCACTTGGTATTTGTACAAACGGATTCCTAGGATACAAGAAAGAATCAAGAAGTAGGCCCAAGTCCAGTATATGATTAAGGTGACATTTCAACTCAGTGGGGGGAAAAGATGGATATTTTTTTTCATTAAATGATGCTAAGCCAACAGACTGACTACAAAAAAAAATTAAGTCAGATTCCCATATTATTATTTCTTCCACTGAAGGAAATTCCAGACAAATCAGAGATGCAACTATACAATCTCTTTGGAAAGCAATTTGACAAAATCTATCCACTGAAGAAGCACATTCTCATTACCCCACCAATTTCTCTTCTGGGAATTTCACATAAATGTATTGGACACATGGGGGATGGTGTATGAGGAGGTGCATTGCGGCATTATTTATGGTAGCAAAATGCTGAAAGCAGAATACATGAGCATCAGCATATGCTTGTTAGACTGTGGAAGTTAAACACAGCAGATGACATGGGGCCACAGGGAAGAGCCACATCACCTGTATGTGCTGATGGACCACGGAGAATGTGTCAGACCATTACATGAAAAAAACGAATACCAGTGCCCAGTGCAAAGTATAATTTGGGTCCACTTAGATGTTTAAAAGCAAAAAGGATCTCTGTGGGTGGGATGTTTGATTAAGTATATATAGGGAATTCCTTAGAGGTCGTTGTGTGGAGAGAATGGCAGCCTAAGTGGTAGACATATTTTTTTGAAGTGCATATCCTTTTGTTTTGCTCGAGTTTTTTTTTTTTTTTTTTAAACTGGGAAGGTATTACTTTTCGTATAAAAATAAAAACCTAGTCAAAAATACAATGGATTTACTCCAAAACAGTTAAAGTGAATCCAACAGACCCTCATCAGCATGTATAATCTCAAAAACATGGTCTAACTGAAAACAAGACAGCTTGAAAAGAGAGAAGTCCCATGTAATGTTGTGTAGGTCAGTTTTAAGAACATAAAAGTTATTTATGAATGTGTACATACCCAGTGGAGGATAAAAACGTCTGCAGGAATGGATATAGATTCAGAAAAGTAGTTGCTGGGAGTGATGGAAGGAGAAAGAGGGAGTAGAGCAGCCGCGTGTAATTGTTCCTTTGTTACTGGTTGTCGGGTTCCTCAGCAAATAGTGCCAAAGGTTAACAACAACAACAACAACAAATCAGGTTTTTGCTGCTTTTTGTGCTTTCCTTATCTATTTAAATGTAAAATTTATTATTTGAATTTAAAATTGTTTTGAACTTATGTTCGTTTTTCCAGCACCCCTATTGTATTTGATTGTTACATGATTCTTACTGAATTGAGTAATGCTTTTAAGAAGTCACAAATAATCTTTCTCCTTTTTTTTAACCCTAACAATAGGTCAGCAGCAGCAATGACCCCTGGTCAGCCTGGAATGCTTCCACATCTGGAAACTGGGACAGCACTGATGGGTGGGGAGCCAAGCCAGAGGGGGCCGCAGCGCAAAGAAACACCTCCAATAACTGGGACACCGCCTTTGGTCACCCCCAGGCCTACCAAGGACCAGGTGAGGAAGGGGGCTCTGCTGGTGATCAGCCCACCCTTAGAGTGACTAGGGAAGGCGTCCGAGTTAAAAATAGAATTTAATCAAAGGTGCGCTCTCAGGTACTCTTATTCACTAATAGCAAACCTAGATTTCTGGACTCAGAAGTGGGTAGTTGTTAATTATAATCTCTAGTCACAGCTTCCATCATCCATCGTAGAGTCACAAACGCTTACAGGGGCCAGGTGCGTGAGGCAGAACAGGCGGCCCAGTGGCTGCGGGAGACAGAAGGGGTCACCCTCCTGCTGCCAGCAGGTTGATGCCATTGTGGGAGACCCCCATTAATCTTCCTGGTCTCCACAGTACTGGAGACTAGAAATCTCCGTTTTTATGTCATCTTCCCACTCCAGAGTCTTAGCTGACACACATTTGTTTTAAAACCTTGGGCCAAAAAAATGTATATACAGATCGAGTATGACTTATCACCTGCTGGTTTATGACCTCTGACTTAATGGTTTTATCTTTTCCCTCACTACCTGGCTTTAATAGAAGTACAGAGGCAAAAGGAATCTGTAGAAGGGAAACAGTTCAAGAATTAAGCAAAAGGGTATTTATGTCTGGTCTGAAATTAAAAAGAGATCTGCCTCTCACTTTTTTTATGACCTGTGTATGAGCACATCACGCAGAAAATTGAATGTGCTGGTGACAGGGAACCTGTATGGAGGAGATGTGAAGGGTGCAGGGTCCTCTTGTAGCCCAGGAGCCATGAGTTAGCGGAAGGGCTATGACCCACCAGCTGACCTCTAGTTCTGTACTAGCTCAGCCCTTATCCTTCCAGTACATTCTGTTTTTCATTTTCATTTTGGCATTTGTCTCTCCGCTTCTCTTGGCACCCCTAGGGCAGAGACCCCAGGGCCTGATAGCAAGAGGACATGGGACCCATTCAGGAGGGAGACAAAGGCCCAGACAGTGGGAGAAGGAAGTGGCAGGGAAGGCTGGCAACAGTGTGCCCCCCAGAGACCACAGTTAGAGTAGGAGGCTGCAGGCGCTGCTGACTCCCCCATCTCATTTCTTCTCTTCCCCTTCCTTCTGCACACCCTTGTCCTTCCCTTACCGGCATTGTCATCAGTGTTAATTCCTTTTCAAGGATCTTTATGTCCCCCATCCTTCCTTCCCAGTGTTCATGATTGAAAGGGTGTTGGATCTGTTTATTTGCAGGTTTATAAAGTGAGAGGTATCCGTGTTCAGGCGTTGCCCTTTGGACCCACCACAGAGCTGCTCCTAGTCCACACCTCCCTGAAGTTACTTTGACAGCCTCATTGTTTCTGACTTGTCTTTTGCACTAAAAGGCAGAATCCGCAGTTGGAGCTCTGGAACCCACTAGAGAGCCTACACTGCACATCTGCCTTATAATCCTGTGCTACACCTTTTCTCCTCTCTTAATTGACTAACGCAGTCAGTAGCTACTGTCAGAAAATTAAGTGATTCAATGTTTATTCCATTTTTATTCACTGGTGATCTTCTGTGCGCACCCCTAGCAACTGGTGATGACGACGAGTGGGACGAAGACTGGGACGACCCCAAGTCGGCTGCTCCTTACTTCAAGGATTCAGAGTCAGCAGAAGCAGGGGGTGCTCAGCGGGGCAACAGCCGTGCCGGCTCCTCCTCCATGAAGCTGCCGCTCAACAAGTAGGTTCAAGGAGCATTGGGGAGTGCAAACTCCATGCCGAAACAGACAGGAGGTCCGAGGAGGCTTCCTCTTCTCTGGGATCTCTGAAGTTTGGGGTGTCATTTGATCATTTCTCTTTGGATCTTAGCTTTAGAAGCTTATTTAAAGAATTTTTTTTATCATTTTAAGGTGAAATACTTGTTTTGTTTAATGATCTGCCAAATACTGTTTTTACCTTAACATGTTGAGGTCTTGTTGATGTCACAGGAAAGCTAAAAATAACATTAATAATAATAACCCTCCTTTAAATGTTTTACTGTTTGTCGATCACTCACTGTGTGCCAGGCATCATGCAGAGTGGTTTCTATGTGCTGTCATGTGACCCTCGTATCCCTCTGTGGTGCATAGAATCTCTATTCCACTGTGGGAAAAACAGAAGCCCAGAGGGGTTAAGTGTCCAAGCTCACACAGATGATAAAGTGATTGAGTCAGGATCCCGATCAATCACTCAGTCTCTCAGCTACTCTGCCTGGTATGTTTTAAGACTTGATTTCACCTAGATTTCTCTTAGATTAAAACGATAAGAAGAGTTTGGAACAAGACTTGTAAGGTAGAATCCCCACAGGAAAGTATGTGAGAAGGGGTGAAAGTGGATGTAGCACTTTGGGATTCTCCAGGGGAGGGTCCTGGATGAGCCTGTAGTTCACCCCAGGGTAGCTAGAAGGAGCTAGAATTGATGACTTCCCTAAGAATCTTCAGATGCTCTCCTTACAGCAGTGTGTTTCATAAAGTTTTTCTAAACTTACTGCCACTTTTTCTCCGTGTTCCAAGTCCATGATTCAAAGCAGACAGAAAAGAATGTTAATATGTCTGGAAAAAGTTGCAAACATAAGGTTTGCTGTATATCTAGATGTCAGAGTCTGGATCTAGATCTACCTATATAAGTTTGAATCATCCCAGTTCCCCCTTAGTATATTTAAATAGCCTCAGGTGATTACAATGAGTTGTCTTTTAGCCACATATTATCCCTACTTATCACTTTCTTCCATTATGTATTTTCAGGCTTAGCTGCATGCATGATACAATTAGTCACTCATATTGACTGTATCCTAGTTCTTACAGTGGAATGTGAAGTATTCAGTGTGGTCTGCAGTGATGTAAAGTAGGGTGCTGTGTAAACTGAAGTATAAGAGCGTTTAAACCTGTTTGACTCTAAAGTATCTCTCAGTCCCATTTGGACAGTGAAGAAGCACTGACTCTGCATACACGTGTGTGGCCAGGAGTTCCTGGCGAGTGAGGCAGGGCTTTGCCTCCTGCCCAGGCTCCTGACCCTGCTTTCTCCTCCTCTCTGGGGCCCCACTGCTCTCTCGTCTGCTGTATGATCTTGGGCAAGTTGGGTAACCCTTTCGAACCTCAGTTTCCTTATCTCTGAAGTGAAGTGAAGGCTGGCTTTAATTTAAAATTCTGTCTGCCCAAAAACTTCAGTTCGGGCTGAAACCAAATCAAAGGAGTCTTAATTTGACCCGGAACCTCTGAGATGTGCCCCCACCCCCCTGCCTCTCATGCTGAGAGCTACTTAAAATCCTGTGTGTGTGTGTGTGTGTGTGTGTGTGTGTGTGTGTGTGTATTTAACTAGACTAATATATAAATGACTCACTCATAACAGTCATAAAAATTATTTAAGGTATTAATGTTTTTTAGCAGTTAATCCATTTTATATGACAGCTATATTCCAGTCATGGAACATAAACCTTACACTAGAGAAGGAGATTAGAAATTTAAGTGTATTTAGCATTATAAGAATCCATCCTGATAATACTCAAAGAATTAACAAATTGCACAGCCATTTGGTATTGAATGAGTCAGCCCTAGAGTTTTGCTGTGATCCCTGAGAATACTGAAGGAGGTATGAGATGGAACCTCTGCTCTCAGAAGCTTACAGTTTAGTCAAGGAATTGTCACTCTCTGTAATTCCCCAATTTTTCCATCTGTAGTTTCTAGCAAAAGTATAGACTCTTTAATAACTGTTCCAGATTAGTCCGTTGAGCATTTAGTGTATTCCCATAACTCGGCTAGGTCCTGGAAATACAAATACTTTCTCTAAGGTACTTCTAGTCTGCTGTAATGTGTAAATGGATCATGGTGATTAAGCATGATACATTATATACATAAGAATATAATGAATATAAAGAATGTTGAAGAAGCACAGAGAGAGCTGTACCCGAGGCTGTAGGGAATACTTTCAAAGAGATGATAACATAATTAGAAATAACTTTAATTTATGAGTATATATACTAGGCTCTTTATATAACTCTTTCATTTAATTCCCTTATTCATTTAATTCGCTTATTATCTTAAAAGGCAGGTCATATTCGTCCCATTCCTCACACAAGGAGACTAGAGCTCTAAAGGTCACATAGCTATTAATTGTTGGAGTTGGCATTCAAATCCAAGACCATCCAGCTCCCAGACCCCTCTTTGTTCTCTCTTGTATGAGCTGTGTTTAAAGATTGTCTAGAGGAAAGAGGATAGAGGTAAGTCATTTGAGGATGAAGGAGGGGCCCCTGAAACCATCACATTGGTCTTTAGTTTGCTATATCAATGAAATAGAAGTAGTGTAGCTGTTTTTTTGTAGAATTAATATTTCTTTCCCTAGTATAGGTATTTTGCTTCCTGAGAGTCTTTTTTTTTTTTCCATTTATTAAAAGCACTTCTAAAACCCAAATTAATCTTGCCCTACTTGTCCAAAATACTGCGTTGGACCACTGTATGTATATTCCAGCTTTTCTCCCAATTTTAGAATGTTTGGGGTCTCTTTACTGAGGAGACCCGTTTTCTTTTGTGTCTCATAAACCAGTTCTGAAGATGACTCTAAAAGGAAATGGCACAAGTGCTTATGAATGGTAACAGCTTTTTTGGAATAATTGTGGCCTCCTAGAGGGATTATGTTGAAAGGCAGCTTTAATTTGGATGCAGAAATGTTGGCGTGTGGCCACTGCCCCATGTATTCAACTCAAATGGCTATGCTTGCTACTTTGTCCTCCTGTGCCCTGGGGGACAATTTTCTAGGCTGCCCTTCACTCTTTGTAGGGTGATAGAGTGTTTTAGATCCAGTTAAGCAAATAGAGTACCCATAAATATCACACCTTCTGGAGTCAAACTGTTCTCTTACCAGATTAAGCCTAATTAAATGACTAATTGGCCATTGAACAATCTGATTACATTAGGTTTCATTTACCAGTTTCCTACTCCTGGTACATCTGAAAGGCAGAACAAGGTTAAAACTGTTGTATTTCAGTCTATGAGGACAAGAGTTGTAGAATTCTATGAGGAAAGACCTAAGACTCACGACATTTGTCTTCATGACTAGGTTTCCTGGATTTGCAAAACCTGGAATGGAACAGTATTTGTTGGCCAAGCAACTAGCAAAACCCAAAGAGAAAATTCCTATCATTGTAAGTTAGCTCATTTTTGTTTGCTTGCTTTGTTTCTAATTAAGCTCTTTTATAATACCTTAAAGTTAAGAGGGTTATTAGTCTTCTGGAGGGTATTTTTTAACAGATTTAATGTTCCACATAACTGACAATATATATTAGTATTGTAAGAATGCTAAAGATAATTAGCATTAATTAATGCCAGCCATTATATGTAGATATTTTTTATTTTTACCTTTAAGATTATTAGTAACTGAACTAACCACACCTATAGTGTATATTCTTTTAATAATCTTTCTTCTCTAGGGTGTCTTGAAGTATCTTTTACATGCTGTCTTTCTACCAACTCTGTATATTTAGCTAATAAACCCAATTCAAATATTTAGTTTCTGCCCTGGCAAAGTACATGCATATTATCAAAAGATGCCCTTTTCACTGCCTTGGTAATAATTAGTCTGTCTTCCAATAAACCAGCTGTCAGGTCACAATAAGGTGCTAGCAAGTAAAAGCTAGGAATTAGTGACACCATTAAGAATCTCTCTCTTAGAATAACTTGATTATTACATGTCATGGGCTTTCTGGTTTCACCCAAATGTCAATTGCTGATAGATGTTCTGTCCTAAGCACTGTCTAGTGCTATATTTCCAGATGAAATTCTGGAAAAGAGAACTCTGGCTATCTTTTGACTCTATTGACTTAACCCTGTAACTGTAGGATGGGGTTGGGGTTGCCGGAGAGTCTTGAACGTAATCACCATGAACCCAAACAAGGCTGGAGAAACATCTCATCTTATTCTATCATCTCTAGGTCCTGGGAAACTTGATAAAATGCATAAACGATACTGGAATTTTTTTTAATTATTATTACTTGTTCCTACATCTTTGAAAAGCTTGAAATCCTAGAAGCTCCAGAAAAAAGTGTTGTGACCAAGAGCCCCTTTTCATCCTTTTTCCCTCAAAGTGAATTTGGGGTAATTATCTTAAGTGACTAAAGATTATTTTAATTTTTAATTTTTTAATTAAATTTTTAATGTTTAAATTTTTTCTTCAGATTTTTTTTTTTTGTAAATTACTGAACATGTATTATTCTTTTCACTAAATTTAAAACTCCACAGGACTAAGAGCCCTCAAAAGGGACTTTATCACAAGCACGATAGTGTTGGAACTAAAGTACCTCAACATCAGAGTTTTTCTGTAAGTTTTAGGTGGCCCCAGGCCCATGTACCCTGTAGGCCAGCCTGCCTATGCATGTTCCTCGCATGGAAAGGGAAGCCGAAGGATAATGCCTTCGAGTCTTCGGAAAGCCAAGAGAAAGCAGATCCATGGTTCTTTACTCTTAAGGCACAGTAACCCTGCCCACTAATAAAATGCAATCCCCTGGATCTTAGGCCCTACTTGATCAGAATTGCCTCTCGGTCCCAGTCGCTGAGGAAAGTTCGTCAGAGTCTCCTGTTCTACAGCTTTCAGCGTTTTCTGGATCTGGGCTCCCTCTTGAGGCCTCATAGTAGCTTATTGTCAAGATCTCTCTAGTCCCCTCGTAAGATTGTTTGGGTCCTGGTCACCTTCCCGACCTCATAACCTCTGAACCCCCGTACCCTACCCCCACTTTTTCTTCTTTCTACCTTTAAAAAGAATTAGGACTGAATATGCAGAGAATGAAAGTAAGCATTGAGAAAGTTGGAGGGAAATTTGACATTGTCAGGACATCCAGGTGTGTAACTTTATATTCCACAAAACTACTAGTCTGTGAGAGATTGGAAATTTTTAAAAACTTGGCCTTCATCACATATAACTAAGACACCTGGACTAGAGAGAGGAAAATTGTGTTCTATCCTGCCTCCCCTGGAGGGGAGGGAGATAGACCTCTCTTCTCCATGGCCTGAGATGACCATGTGGGGAGCAGAAGGATTTGCCCTAGCAGGTGAGTCTTTAAATATAACCTTATCAGGAATAGAGAGCATTTATAGAACTTCACAGAAAAGAGAAAGAATGACCCTCCAAAGGGACTTGTAGTCCTAAAAAGAAAATCATTTGACAATTTATATCAAATATATTGACTGTTTTTCCATGTGACAAAATTAACTCTTCCTGAAACATTATGTAGGTTGGAGATTATGGCCCAATGTGGGTTTATCCTACCTCTACATTTGACTGTGTGGTAGCAGATCCCAGGAAAGGCTCCAAAATGTACGGTCTGAAGAGCTACATTGAATATCAGTTAACACCTACGGTAAGTATCTAAATTATCAAAAATAGATTTGTGCTTGCATTCCTAGCTAAAATTTGCTTTTTTCTTCATTGTCCATAGTTGGCATTGGTAATGTTTTCTTCTCCTTCCCTTGTCTTGTAGAACACTAATCGATCCGTAAACCACAGGTATAAGCACTTTGACTGGTTATATGAACGTCTCCTGGTTAAGTTTGGGTCAGCCATTCCAATCCCTTCTCTTCCAGATAAGCAAGTCACAGGTGAGTGCACGTGACACTCAGGATAACAAATAACAAGACAGTGGATAGAGCATCTTTCCTCATGTGAATCAGTAGTGACGTTTTCCATCTTCTAGAAGAACAAAATGTTTGAGTTTAGAAACAGTGTCTAAATACTATAAATCTATATATACTGTACATGTATTTGGAAGTTACCTAAACACCTAATGAGAGTGCTTCATAAAATTTTCTATCAGAGTTCTTGTATATGTATCTTAAGTTCTAGCGAACTCATTGTGTCCTTGTTGCTACTTGATTGCCTATAAAAGAAATGTGTGAATTTTTTAAATGTGAAAAGTGACACCTGAAAAAATAGAAATGATCCAGATAGCCTGGAATGGAAATAAAAATGTATGATCCAAATGATGTAAACATGTCATGCAGTCTAGCCATGTTGTTTTCGTGGAAGCATCAGAAGCCACAGAGCCTCTAAGTATTAACTTAAGATGTTGCCAAGTTCTCCACTCAATTATTTTGGTGACTATTAATATTTCAGTGTTTTTGTTTATCATTATTACCCTGTTCCATTTATTTAGGGTGTCCTATTTCCCCTGCTCCCCGTGCCTCAAATGATTTTCTGGTAGATAATTCACAGTGCTACCAAAGCCATTTGTAAATATGCAGTCAGAGAGTATTTGTTTCTGTCTACTTTGAGAACTGTCACTGTTTTGTTGTTTTACATCTTTAGCCTAGTATAGAGCCTGGAATATCAGTACTCAGAACTCAGTATGTTTGTCTTGGAATAAAAGTGTGTAAAAAAGCTGAGCTTTACTGAAGATTAGAAAGAGTTTTAATATGTAGCTAGAACATTTGCAACTAAGTGAAACTATTAAGTATAGAAAGGAAAGAATCAAAGATGAGAATAAGGCTTACAGAGGTCAGCACTACAGAGGCCTCAAGACCTCAAAAGGCTGACCTGAACTCAGTTGGAGGAGGTGTGGAATGCATGAAGGAAGGCTTCTTTCCTGGGGGTCAGGGAAGATGGAGAGGGCTTAGTCCTCGCTCAGCAAGAGTAAGATGCAGGTAGTTTAGAGAGGGTGGGGAATTCGGCGGCCAGATGGCAGAGCCAGCTCCAGATGCTTTCAGTTTGGGGAGGCGGGGCACGGGTGTCCCTGCCAACCAGATGTCACGGCTCATGCACTGCCTCCCATCAGAGCCGTCCAGCAGGCTCTGCTCAACACCGCTGGCTCAGGAATTGGAATCTCATTCCAGAGCTTGCTCTGTTAAACTCACAAGATGTTCATCAACTAGTCCTTAGCTGGAATGAGTTACCCTAGGATAAGAAAGTTATTTTTCTCCTTAGAACTTTACTTTGTGCTTTACTTTGTTGTACGCTTAGGCTTCTCTGAAGTTTTTTGAGGAGATGGAGTTTTGCTTTTTAAAGACGTTGTTTTGATTGTGACTTTTTTTTTTTTTTTTGAAAACTTTTCAAAAATTTCAAATCGTGCATAGGAGAGTGGAGAGTGAGGCTGTGTTGCCAGATGGATCATGTGTTGTGGCCATCATCTGGGCAGAGCCAGAGCAGCTGAGTGAAGGCCACAGAAGGGCAGCCAGGTGGTGTAGATGGATTGCTGCTCCCTTCCACCCAGAGGTGTCCTCAGGCCCCCAGTTCTGGGCCCAGCTCAGATAGTCACTGTTGCTCCTCTTGGTCATCCTTATTGTTTGAAATCACGGCTTTCCTTTTACAAATTTATGTCCATGAAAAGTTTGGTTCTGCCTTTCTCCTTGCTTTCAATTTTCAGTCTGTTTCCTGAATTTTATACTATCCTTTATCAACTTGATTAGCACAACAGGTGCTTTGTAGTAGCTAAATAAACAGACTCATGAGCTATTTTGGGGCTGTAGGGATTCCTCCTATCTTTTAGACTTTAATACATTGTTCGTTCTGAATCTAGATAACTCAGTGCTGTTTTAAAGCATCATGGAGTCACAGTTCTCCACCCCCATACCAAGGTTTGGTTTTTTAAAGTGCAGGCCCGAAGCCAGGGGGATGTCCTAGAAAAGCAAGAAAGCAACAGCCGCTCGGTCTGAAGAAAGTTGAGCTTTGATTCACTGACTGGGATATGTGCCGAGGAAACCGAAAAGCACAGAAGCCACTTTATTTCTCCTCTCTCTCGTTTGCCTCCTGCCTGTGGTCCCCACAAGATCATTATTATATAAACTCGCCTCTCACTTACATCCTGGAGAAAAGAAACAGGAATGCCAAGTAGATGATGTCATGATATTTCTGTGGACTTGATAATCAATCTCTGAGAAACTTACAGCAAGTGCTTTTTATTTGTTGATAGATCTTCTTCATTGTGAAATAGTATTGGATGAATCTGGTTTTATTCCTGGGTGCCAGACTGGTACTCTCCCATCCTTGGTGAAAACCTAAGATTCGTTGAAAGTGGGGAATTAGAAATCTCTCTCCCCTAACCTTCTTTCTAGTTCTCTGGAACCTGGTAGGAAAATCCTGACCTGTACAAAATAACATCTAAAGTCAGAGTTCAGAATAAACCAGCAATGTCAGAAAATATTTCAGGAGGAATAAGAATCACTAATAATTAGTTAATTTCAGTCAATGAGTACGTTATAAACTCTTCGTATAACTCACTTTCTCCTAATAGAGAATTCAGTGTAAGCCAGGTTGATGCTGACTTACTGGGTCTTTTTTTGCCCAGGAGGTGGGTCAACTTCTTTCCTAGGGCTCAGACTTTGTTTCTTCATAGTTTAAGCTTCTGTAGCACTTAATCTGTACTCCTAATAAGTGCAAAATTTGAAGTGTTTTATTATATAGGAAGTGCCCAGACCCATCATGCTGTTCAAGTGACACCTCTTAGGTAAGGAGTTTTTGCTACGTGGATCTGTAATGCTCTTCCCTTTAAAAGAAATTTGTGCTTATTTGTACTTGTAACTTCTAAAGGAAAGGCCATGGCTGCACTTTTAAATTTTTATTTGTAAACCTCTGTACAGTAAATTCACTCCTTTTGGTGTATAGTTTTAAGAATTTTGACAACTACCACTGCAGTCTTATAACCACAACTATGTTCAAGGGACAAGGCAAGGCGTCCCATCACTTCCCCAAATTCCCTTGAGCTGCCCTTTTATATTCAACCCCAGCCCCTAGTTCTAACCCATGACAACACTGATGTGTTGTCTCCATATTTTTACCTTTTCCAGAATATCGTTATAAATGGAAGCATTTAGACATGCCTTAGGAAGCAAGAAAAATCTCAAACAACCTAACCTTATGCCTAAAGGACTAGAAAAAGAAGAGCAAACAAAGCACAAAACCAGCAGAAAAAAGAAGTAATATAGAGCAGATATAAATAAAATAGAAACTAAAAAAAAAAAAAAGGTAGAATGGATCACTGAAACTGAGAACTGGTCTGTCCTATCCCCCGCCTCCCCTCCTCGCCATAAAAACGGAAGCATACAGTGTGTAGTTCTCTGATTCTGGCTTTTCTCACTCGACAGTATGCGTTTTGTTTATCCATTCACTCCTTGAAAGACGTTTGGGTTTCCAGTCTGGGACATTTATAAATCAAGCTGCTAGAAACATTTACATAAAAGTTTTTATACGAGTGTAAGTTATCATTTCTCTTTGGTGAATGAATACCTAAGGGTGGAATGACTAGATCATTTGGCGGGTGTATGTTTCATGTTTAAGAAATTGCCAAACTGTTCCAAAGCAGCTGGATCCCACCAGCAGAGGATGAGGCTGGTACCAGGGGCTCCACATCCCTACTTCCACTTTGGATAGTGTCAATTTTCCTCTATTTTAACATGTCTACTAAATATGTAGTGGTACCTCATCATAGTTTTAACTTGCATTTCCCGTATTGAGCATCTTTGCCTGTGCTCATTTCCCTTCCATATATTTTCTTTGGTGAAGAGTTTGTTTATTTTTTTTTTAATTTTTATTTATTTATGATAGTCACACAGAGAGAGAGAGAGAGGCAGAGACATAGGCAGAGGGAGAAGCAGGCTCCATGCACTGGGAGCCCGATGTGGGATTTGATCCTGGGTCTCCAGGATCGCGCCCTGGGCCAAAGGCAGGCGCTAAACCGCTGCGCCACCCAGGGATCCCGAAGAGTTTGTTTAAATCTTTTGCCCATTTCTTATTAGGTTGTTTTGAGAAATCTTTATATTCTGGAAACAAGTCCTCTGTCAAATAAGGTGATTTGCAAATAATTTGTCCTGAGCATGGCTTGTCTTTCTCTCAACAGTGTCTTTCTCATAACAGAAGCTTCTCATGAAGTTCAAATTACCAATTGTTTCTTTCATGGATTGTGTTTTAGACATCATGATGAAAACCTCATTACCTAACCCAAGTTCACAGTAATATTTTCTCCAGAAAGTTTTGTAGTTTTAGATGAATTTCAAGTTAGTGTTTGTATAAGATGTGACTGTAATAAGGCAGAAGTTTATGTTATGCACCTGGGCATCAAGTAGTTCACTGTCTGTTGAAAAGTGTTCTTTTTCTGTTGAATTTCCTTTACATCTTGTCAAAAATCAATTGAACATATTTGTGTGGTTTTATTTCTGGTCTATATTTTGTTCTATTGATTTGTGTGTCCATCCTTATGCCGACACCCCACTATCTTGATTAGTGTAACTTTATAGTAAATCTTTAAATCGCATAGTATAAATTCTCCAATTTGGTTCTTTTTCATAATAACTTTGGACTATTTTTCTTTTGCCTTTCCAAATAAATTTGACTCAATTTGTAGATATTTAGAACTAATCATGCTGGGACTGTGATTGGTATACATACAGTTAGTAATTGTTATATCTCCCTGATGTTGTGACTCTTTTATAATTATGAAATGTGTCCTTTTGTGTCTAGTAAAATTCCTGTGCTAAAATCTATTTTGTTTTTTGTTTTTTTTTAAGATTTTATTTATTTTTTCGTGAGAGAGACACAGAGAGAGGCAGAGACATAGAGAGAAGCGGGCTCCATGCAGGGAGCCCGATGCAGGACTCAATCCCGGGATGCCAGGATCCCGCCCTGAGCCAAAGGCAGACGCTTAATCACTGAGCCACCTAGGTGTCCCTAAAATCTATTTTGTCTGATGTTAATATAGTCACCCCAGTTCTCTTATGGTTGCTGTTTGCAAGACCTATCTTTTACCATCTTTTACTTCAGTCTGTTGCTGTCTTTGAATCTGTATCTCCTGTTGACAACATTATTGGAGATTGCTTTTTTTTTTTTTATCACATCTGGCAACCTCTGCATTTTGATTAGAGTTTTTGGACCATTCATATTTAATCATTATTGACTCAGATTTACATTTGCCATTTTGACATTGTTTGACTATTGATCTCTTCCTCCCTTACTGCCTTTCTTTTGTGTGAAATATTTTCTAATGTGCTGTTTTAATTCCTCTCATTTTTCCTCTAAATTTTATTTTTTTAAAGATTTTATTTATTTATTCATGATAGAGAGAGAGGCAGAGACACAGGCAGAGGGAGAAGCAGGCTCCTTGCAGGGAGCCCGACGTGGGACTCGATCCCGGGTCTCCAGGATCACACCCCGGGCTGCAGGTGGCTCTAAACCACTGCGCCACCAGGGCTGCCCATTCCTCTAAATTTTAAAAATTATATTCTTAGCGGTTGCCTCAGTATGCATCTTTCTGTAATATCACAGCATACTTCATATGAATACTCAATTCTAGTAAAATTGATAGAAACTTTTCTCCAGTATAGCTCTGGTTCCCTCTCTCTGTTTATGTACTGTCATATTTTATATCTATATCTGTTATAAACCCAACAATATGGTATAATAATTATTGCTTTCTACAGTCATATCTCTTAAGAGAAGAAGTTGGAAAAAATACGTATTTTATGTTAACCCACATATTTGTAGTGCTCTTCATTTCTCTCTGTGAATTTGGGTAATTTCCTTTTAGCCTGAGGTAGTATTTTTTTTTAGCACAAGGGACTTCCTCTAATATTTCTGTAATACAGGTTTGTTGTATATGTAATACAGATTTGCTATATATATATATATATATATATAAAATTAGTTTGCTCATCTTTGTTTGTATGGGAATGTCTTTATTTTGATTTTTGAAGGATAGGTGTGCTGGTTGTAGAATTCATGGCTGACAGTTTTCCTTTCAGCATGGTGAATATGTCTTTCCATTGCTCCTGACCTCCATTGTTGTCAGATGACTAGTCCATCTATTCCACTGATTACATACACACGCGCACATACCACTACCACCACCACCACCACACAAAATGAGGCATTTTTCACTTGCTGCTGTCAAGATTTCATTTCTGTCTTTCAGCAGTTTAATTCTGCTGTATCTTGGTGTGGATATCTTCATATTTATCTTATCCAGGGTGAGCTTCTGGAAATCAGATTATAGGTTTCCATCAAATTTGAGAAACTTTCCTCTATTATTTCTTCAAATATTTTTTCTTCTTCTTTCTCCCTTCTCCTCTGGGGACTCTCATTACCAGTGTATTGGTATGCTTTATTTTCTGAGGCCCATTCATGATGCTTCCAGTTTTTTCTCTCTATTCTTCATATTAGATCACTTCTGTTCATCTGTTTTCAGATTCATGGATTCTTCTGCCATCTTGAATCTGCATTTGAACCCTTAGAGTGAATTTTTAATTTCAGTTATTCTCAACTCCAAATTTTTCATTTTAATATTTTATAAGTTCTTGAGAATCTTTGTTTTAATTCCGTGTCATATTTGCCTTTACATTTTAAAATATAACTTCCTTTAGTTATTTGAGTATATTTCTAGAAGCTGCTTTGTCTGCTAAATTCAACATCCAGATACACTTAGAGATAGTTTCTGTTGACTACTTTTTTGTTGGTATGGGTCATACCTTGCAATTTCTCTGTATCTCTCTTGATTTTTTGTTGAAAACTGAACATTTTAGGGAATAAATTTTAGCAATCTTGATTCTGATTTTTCCTCTTTTAACTTTGGCTTCCTGGGGTTCACCCTTGCGTCTGTGTAGATTAGTGGGAAGCCTGCCTCAAGCCAGTTAGGCTTCTGTCCTGTGCTGATGGATCTTCGTGTGGAGAGGGGACTGCATTCAAAGCTCAGATAATTTTCAAGTTGGCTACCCTGGCTTTTTGCTTTTTTGTGGGCCTTTTTGTGTCTCCTTTACAAGTGTGTGCAACCTCAGAGCTGGCCAGGTGTGTGTGCCTGGCTTGGATCCCCTCTGGCCTCCACTGTTTCTGCACACAGCTTCAGCCTGGAATATGCTTGACCCAACCATGCAACCTTGGCTAGTGGAACCACTGGCACTTTATCTTGACCAGCCTCTGGATTGTCACTGCCGCCACCACCAAGCATGGGCATGTCCCACCACTCCAGGTCAAGCCAGCCTTCCACCTCACCAGGGAACCTGAAGCAGCCAGTCTTCACAGCCTGTTCTACACTGGTAGAGCTTCCATGTCAGCCGAGGAGAGGGTGGGGAGGCACAGGGGCAGTGGGAGGAGATGGGAGCAGCCTCATGCCAAACAGAACACTGCAGATTTCCACGGTTCTTGCATAAAGGTTAGCAGTTTTGCAAGTATAAACACTTCTCAGATGGCTGTGTGCCTTTGGTTGATTTCCAGAGCACTTATTTTTGGTGGGTTCTGTCCAGTTTTATAATTATTTTGGGGGGATGGGAATAGCTGATTGCCTCACTCAACTGTAGCTGGAACTTTCATCTCCAGAAGCCTTTTAACTACTAGTGGTTTTATTTGGTAAGCTTATAAAAATGTTCAGTGTTCATTTGATGTTTGGTATGTCAGATTTGTTAAGCTGAATTTCTGCTCTTAAAATAGAAATATCACTCATTAAGCTATGTTTTAGAATGGTCATAAGTTCTGAGATAGTAGCTTTTACTACTGCATTCATGGAAAAATTGCTTTTTCTATTTTTGGCTTTAATTTTTAAAACCAGATGGAATAAAAACCACCGTCCTGAATTACTTTTCAAAAATAGTCAATTTGTTTGTGTTTTTGAGATTTAATTAAAAATGTTTGGACACGTTTTTATAAATAGAGAAATGTTATGCACTTTGTAAGACATTAAATTGTATTTTCTTTCCCCTTTCTTGCCCACAGGGCTTCATACGGTCACACAGAACTGGCATAGTCTTAGTTTATCAGACAGAGAAAGTTGTTCATACCCAGATAAGATTTGCTTTTAAATTTTTTGAGAGCTTAGGGATCCTTGAGGAAAATCGCATTTTGTAGCTGTGATTTTTCTTGTCACAATTAAAAAGTTTATTAGCTTGTTCAATCAGAATCGTTGTAAACTAAAACATCTGTCGTATCTTTCCCATGGTTCTCTGAAGCATTTGCTGTGTTGCAGCTTGTTTGTAAGTTAGTGAAAAACTGCCATGGTCTTTTACCTTTTACTGAATGACTTTCTCCCAAGTACCCGCTGAGACAAACATCTTCGTTTGTGGTGACGACAATTCTCATTTTACACCGCATCTTAAGTCACTCTTGTTGTGCACCTTGCAGGTCGCTTTGAAGAAGAATTTATCAAAATGCGCATGGAGAGACTCCAGGCGTGGATGACCAGGATGTGTCGTCACCCAGTAATCTCAGAAAGTGAGCTTTTCCAGCAATTTCTAAATTTCCGAGATGAAAAGGTAGGACCTTTTATTGTGATAGTCTCAGGTCATATTGAGAATTATTACGTTTGCATCAATTTTATGTCTGAAAGTTAATAGGATGTTGGTTAGCTATTTCTTATTCCCTCCAAAGACCACGAGGGGCAGAACCCTAGATCCTAACCAGAGGAAATTAGTCCTGCTCTGTGGAAGAACTGCTCGCCAGAATGGTCTTCCATAAACTTGGAATAGAGTGGCCCAGAGTGGGCAGGAGGTGAAGGATATGATAAGGTGAGGAATGTTTTTCCCCAAGATGCTTTTAAAGATAGGAAAGGCCCCAAACAGTGCAGAGTATTTTAGTCTCATGAAGTCAGGGAAGTAGAGTGAATGAGTTCTTAAGATTCCGTTTTGACCTTGCAGTGTGATAATGTTATGAAAAGAAAAGTAGATTCAGAGGTAGACCATCCTTCTCAAAACCAAGTCATTTTTCCAGAACTGCAATCCCAAGTCCACAGTAATGAATGCCAGTCTCTCTTTGTCCCCATGGCTAGTCATTCTGCCAGTGGCCATGTGTTCTTTGTTGAGAATCAAGAAAACATTGGCTGTCTGACATCTCATTATTGTCCTGCTTTGGAAACAGTTTTCTCTCTCTCAGTAAGCTTTTACTCTATATTGTATCTTTTTATTCTGTAAAAAGATGTTTTCTCCATCTTTCTCTTATAACAAATATTACATATCTTAGAAAACAATGCAGAGAATAAAAGCATGAGTCAGCTCAGATGCCAACAGCAGATATGAAATACATTACAATCCTAGAAAAAAGTCATGACTTATTTTCAAGTTTATTTAAATGCTAGAATATTACATACTTTGTTAGAACTTTCAGAGATTTACTCGCTAAACTGCTTTATAGTACTTTCCCCTTGTTAATGTGAACACATTTATAATAAACATAAATAATCAGGCACTGTATGTGTTTACAGACATAGGCATACACTTAACTTAGTATAAATATTTGGGCCTTATTCTCAGTTACTGCTTATTTCTAGAATTGGCAGGCTCATTCATTTCAATGTGTTACATGTAACCAGGCCAGGAGCTAGAAAACATGGAGGTGCTTCAACAATTTTTGTAGAGATCGCAGGTCTAGCCCTACAAGCTGCCCTGGAAAACTCTTATTTCTCTGGTGAGATGTAGTGGTTCATTCACAATATGCCCTGTAACCACTGGGTTCTTCGAGTGAGTTCTGTCCATCAGTTTTGTTACTCTTTAGACACAAAAACTATAAGGCATACCCTCCCAAGTTTGTCGCCTTACTGTTACCCACAGGACTTTAACAAAAGTCCTGATTTTACAAAGATTTGATTTAGAAAGCACTTCTAAAAGTTGTGTTTTATACAGAATATTGTAATTAAAAATAATAATAAATCTAGACACTGGGAACTTTGGATGGATTTGATATAATAGGAAAAAGAAAGAACTTGGATTCAGGGTGCCTGGGCTCTGCTTCTAGCCCCTTCTGTGGTCTTGGCCACAGTTTCCTCACCTGCTAAATGACAGTGTAAAACTAGATAATCCAAAAAAAAAAAAACTAGATAATCACTAAAAGCTATGATTCTTTGGCCAGCAGTAGCTTGTGTAGATGGATGGACATAGAAGACCTACAGAAAAATTACTAGAAATAAGTGGTTAGTAAGATAGCTGGATATATGACTTCACATATTTACATACCAGCAGTAAACACAGAATGAAAGTCTATAAAAAACTATCACAATAGCATAAAAATATATCTGGGAATAAGTACAAGATAATGTACCCAAAAACTCTACATAAAAAACTATGAAACATTTTTGACAGAAATAAAAGAAAAACCTAGCTAAGTGTTCCAATACTGTTTCATGGATTGAGGAACAGAAAAGATGCTATATCCATGTGGAAAGTCAGAGCACTAAGAAAGCCAAGGTGCTCTTAAAAATGAAGGAAGTGGGAAGAGGGCTTTATTGGATATTGAGACTCGTTACAAAGCTAAAATAATTTTAAAACCATGATATTGGCATAAGGAGAGACAAACAGACCAGTAGAACAGAACAGAGTGGACACTTGATTTATGGCAAAGATGGTGCTAAGTACAGTGGGAATAGGACAGTCTTTCCAGTGAATGATGTTGAGTCAGTTTGGTGGTGTCATTGGGGAAAAATGAAGTCTGGTTACCACTCATAGCAGTCTACTATTGATTTCATTAGATTTGACACTGGAATTGCGGTTATGTTTTTAAAACACAGCTTTATCTATTAAAGATATTTATAGGTGAAATGACACTATGTTTGAGACTTCCAATAAAATCAGCAAGAAGAAAATAGAAGGTAGAAAGGAGGAGAATAGAAAAACCAAGACTGCAAAATGTTGATACCTGTTACAACTGAGTCTGAGCGGGGCTTAGACTTTTCTCTGTACTTCTGTATGTATTTGAAAGTTTCCATTGTGTAAAGTTTTTGTTGTTGTTGTTGTTGTTTTAATCAGCTCCATGGGGCACCTGGGTGGTTCAGTAAAGCATCTGCCTTCGGCTTAGGTCATAATATCAGGGTCCTGGGATCAAGCCCTAGCTCTGGCTCTGTCCTGAGCAGGGAATCTGCTTCTCCCTCTCTCTCTGCTCTGCCCCCTGCTCATGCACACTCCCTTTTCTCTCTCTCTCTCTCTCTCTCTCTCTCTCTCTCTCTCTCATTCTCTGAAATAAATAAATAAAATCTTCTTAAAAAAATCAGCTCCAGGCGATTTGCAAATCTAATGTGAAAGGCAACACAGTAAAGCTTCTAAGAAGGTAACATAAGGGAATATCTTCATACCCCCAAGGTAGGAAAGGATTTCTGAAATAGGACACAAAAATGATTAATCACACAGGAAGAAGCTGATAAATTAGACTATATTATCATTAAGAACTGCTCTGTATCAAAAGAAGCCTCTAAAAGTGAAAAACAAGCTAAAGATCTGAACATATATAACCAACAAAGGGCTGCATTTTGGAATATATGAAAACCCATAGAAATCCGTAAGAAAGATAACCCAGTAGAAAAAGAGATTTGGTAAGGTACTTCACAAAAGGAAGTACCTCAGTAATCCACAAATGTGTAGGACAGTGCTTAACCTCATTAGTCATCAAGCAAATGCCAATTAAAACTACAGTGAATACAAGTGCTCACGTCCTCAAATGACTATAATTAGAAAGACTGACCAAACGAAGCTCTTGTTGGACTGAGGAGCTTTCTTTACACACTGCCAGTGGGTGTGGAAATGGGTAAGACCAGTTTGGAAAGCCATCTGGCATTACCTGCTAAATTTGAACATTTTCCACCCTAGGGGTGTACCTGACCCGTAGGTGCCCACGTGTACAGGATATGTGTACATAGCAGCTTTACTCATCACCTGGGGGGCCTGGGGTGGCTGCCAGTGGGAGGATGAAGAAATAAACTGGGGAGTAATCATACAGTGGAACATTGTGCCACAATGGAATCGATGCACGGCAGCTCTGATAACACTGTGGATGTAGCTCGTAAGCACAGGGTTAGCACAGGAAGCCAGACACAAAAGCACACGTATATACATGGTCTTTTTGGTTCAAAAAACTAGTAGACCCCCTGATGAGGGACTTGTGCTTAGATGGTAAGACTTGAAAGGAAAGTGAGGAACCAGGAACCACTAAGGAAAGGATAATGTGTTACTTGTTCTGGGAGTGAACAGGGGGTGGGGGGGGGGCGGTTGGGATGGGACACATGGGGGCTTCTGGAATGCTGGCTTGTTTCTCTTGGTCAGGATTCCTAAGGGTGCTTATGTTCACTGTGTTACGTTGCTGTACATGGGGAAGGGGCAGTGATGGAACCACCTTACTCTGAGGGCCTCGGGCTCCCAGGGACCCCTCTGTGTGTTGGCACTGTTCGTGCACCGAAATTACATTTGGGATGTAGAGACATCCCACGGTGCCAAGGGCAACAGCACGGGAGCTGCTGCCAAAAATTAAACATAGTCCATCACTGAGCCAGTTGCATTAGGGAATTTTGAAACCTATTTTGACACTGCTCCCCCCTGTAACATTATGATGTTCTTATTTGCAGGAATGGAAAAGTGGGAAGAGAAAGGCCGAGAAAGATGAGCTGGTGGGAGTTATGATATTTTCCACCATGGAACCAGAAGCACCTGACTTGGACCTACTAGAAATGTAAGAGATATTGTCACACTTCCCTTTTTCCCAACCTGTGTCCACCTTCTGTGCTGACAGGCCTTGGCTGGCGTCACCGACCTCAGCAGAGGTGCAGGGTGTTGAGCTAGACCGCATGAAGGTGTGGGGGCTGTGGTCAGGTGTTCAGGAGAGCCTCACTTGTGCAGGAGAGCGCTCTCTTTCTAGCCATAACATCAGGTGGAAGTCGGCTTCCTTTTTACCTTCAAGTCAGTGATTTCCTATCTGGTACAGTGGTTTCTAATCATTTCTAATAAAGAATGATAAAAGAAAATGGCATAGAGCACACCCATGTAATATTCAACAAAGCAGAAATCTCTGATTATTGCCTTGAAGGAAGGGAATCTCTAGCCTGCATTTTTGTGCTATTTTTTAATTTGTTTTTTTAATTATGTAATTTTTTTTAAATGTAGGCTTGGTTGAAAATCAAGTAGTTCCTTTTCTATTTAAAGGCCAACAAGAAATCATGGGGATTTTAAGTTTTTTTCTTATAGAATTATCACTTATGTTACCAAACGTAGAGACAAGAAAAAAAAAAAAAAAAAAAAACACACAATCTTGTAACTACCCAAAGAGAAAAAAATCAATGCTAATATGTTGGCCTAGGTCTATATAGTCTTCTGAAACATCACCTGCACAGATATAGCTCAGGGAAAAATTGTTACAAAAAGGACCTCATGCTATGCATTGTCTTATGATCTGGAGGGTTTTTTTTTTTTTCCATTTAACATGATTATTGGGGTGAGTTTTCAAGTTGGTACTTTTTACATCCTCAGCCAAAGATGTTCAGAATCACTTACCTGGTTGTGTATCTATGTTACCTTCTCTGATTTGTTAAAGTACTTGTTAAAATGAATGAAGAACCACTGGGTACCTCCACTGATAGAATTCCACTCAGATATTCAAGAAATCATGATTTTGTTTACTTCAGAATAATTTTAGTTAAAATTCACAGGGAATTGAAGGAGGAAGGGAAGCAGAGTTAAACATTTAAATGGCAAATTTTTAATTCTTTAAAATTCTGTTGTTTTTTTTAAGATTTTATTTATTTATTTGAAAGAGAGCAAACATAACCAGAAGGAAGGGGCAGAGGGGGAAGGACAAGCAGACTCCCTGAAACAAGAGATTTGGGATCAAGACCTAAACCAAAGGCAGATACTTAATCAGCTGAACCACCGAGGTACCCCTTGATTCAGATTTCTAAAGAAGGGGCACCTGGCAGACTCAGTCCATTAAGTACCTGTATTCGGCTCAGGTCATGATCCCAGGATCCTGGGATGGAGCCCTATATCGGGCTCCCTGCCCCATGGGGAGCCTGCTTCTCCCTCTCCCTCTCCTTGCTGCTGTCCCTGCTTGTGTGTTCTTCTCTGTCAAATAAATAAATAAAATCTTAAAATAAAATGAAATAAAAATCTGAATCAAGCCTGGTGAGAGCAACTATTACAATGCAAGAAAACAAATACCCGTGATTATGTTTAGCGTGAGTCTCACCTGACCATGTTGATTTTTCTCCTCCTGCATGTCACACTGTTGGACCATTTGGTAGCAAAGTCAAGGACATGCCTTCTTGTGTTTTGGCCCCACAGAGAACAGAAGTGCGAAGCTGTTGGTAAATTCACCAAAGCCATGGACGACGGCGTGAAGGAGCTGCTGACCGTGGGGCAGGAGCACTGGAAGCGGTGCACAGGGCGTAAGTCCATCCTCACGGCAGCTCTGGGCTTTCATGGGTGGCAGTACAGGCTTAGTGCTCTGACCTTTACCACCCTGAGGAACTGTCAGTCTAGTGAACTCCAGTAATATCATATCTAGAGCCCTTTGGTGAACCTCACTCATCAGCCCTACTTAGCAGAAAGTTGACTCCAACAAAGCCAGTTCAGGAGCTCTCACAAGACACCATGTTCCCTTAAATGCTTTCTAGTTATTTGGGGTTTATAATCTATGGACAGTTCATCATTTCCGTGTGTTTAGAGAGGACTTGTTATTTTTTATCTCATGATTTCATGTTCTCATCTTTATCCATTTGGTAAGGTGTTATATACGAAATCTTCGTCAACTTACAATGGGGTCGCATCCCTATTAGCCCATCCTAAATAGAAAATATCCTGAGTTGAAAATACATTCACTACACCTCACTTGCCAAACCTCACAGCTTAACCTGGCCTATGCCAAACACATTCAGGATGCTGACATCAGCCCGCAGTTGGACAAAACCATCTCCCACAAAGCCCATTTTATAGTACAGTGTGGAATATCTCCTACTGTACTGAAAGTGAGAAACAGAATGGCTGTACAGGTACAAACTGGTTGTCAGCGTGTGGGTCACTTATCCCCGTGGTTGCTAGCTGCCCAGCATCACAGAGACAGTCCCCCCGCAGACCTGCACCTGGGGACAAGATCCAAATTCAAAATTCCAAGGACAGTTTCTATTGAATGCCTATTGCTGTGGCACCACCATAAAGTTGATAAATTGTTAAGTCAGGGGCCATCTGTACTTGCTACAGCCCTAACTTTTAGAAAGACCAGGATAGTTGGCTGTGGAAAACATGAGCTGGGATAGACCAAGAGTAGTGTGAGGAGAGGTGGCACTGCTAGCTGTGGCTTTCTGCCTCTTCTTTCCCTGTCATCAGGGACTTCTTATCCACCCACCACACATACCCCTTCCCTTTGTGTCTACACTATCATTCTCCAGAACTGTGTTTTCCTGTATTCCCTGGCACCATGCAGCCCTTGTGTCACGTAGCCCAGGCTAGAAACAGTCACTGTCGGCTGTGGGGATGACACCTGGTAGCTGTCCCCCCACCTCTGACGCTCTGTGGGCTTCAGAGGCCAGGTCACCGCTGCACAGCATTCACACGGTCTTTGAGGGCCATCAGTGTTCAGAAGTTTCCTCCCCTGCCCACCCATCCTGCCCTTATTGCCAGCCCAGCCTTCCGAGTCTCAGAGGGAAAACTGTGCCCTAGTTAGGGATTGTGCATGTTATAATCCTAGAGAAAGCAGTGCAGCAAGTCCCTGACTGAGTACCCTAACCTAGTACTGAGGCTAGTAGGCTGGCCATAAGGCTGGTATCTAAGAATTTTCTGGCCTTCACCTTATACACCCTACAAGAGTACTTATATTCAGTTTTGTTATATTCAGTTATATTCAGTTTTGTTTTGTTTTTCTCTTAATAAAAATGGCTTCTGCTTTGAATTATAAAAAATAATACATACCCACTTTTAAACTGATGTGCAGCATAGGAAGGAATTTCATGATTTGTTTTGTGAACATTTTTTAACAAGTGATGTTTTTCTTCAAATTTTATTTTTTCCCCTCACTTAGAAGTCAAAAAATAATTTTAATGCATAAGAAACTGAATGTGGAATGACTTGTGGGTGAATTATTAAGATAGCATAGCCAAGTTAATAGCAACAGTGAGATCTCTCAAATCCAGACCTGAAATCCAAGCCTTATCAGGAGTTGGCAGGCTGTGCCCTGGAGGCCAAATCCGGCCTGCTGCCTATTTTTGTAAAAGTGGAACACAGCCCTGCCCGTTTATGTTCGTACTGTCCGTTGCTACTTTCCTGTTACAGTGGTAGACTCAAGTACTTTCCACAGAAACCCGTGGCTTCCCAAAGCTTGAAATATTTACTGTCTGGCCCTTTGCAGAGAAAAAAAGGCCCTGTTCACAGTGAATGACCCTGTACCACTCATGTAATATTTTATATCGACAAAAGGCACTTGTAGCAGTTTGCCAGCTGTTCGTGCTCGAGGGGCAGACACTGGGAGTAATAGCAGTTGCTCCTTTCTCATGGCAAAGAAATATGGTGTATCCCAAATATAGCACTAATTAAGCCCGAAATGGCCACGTATACAAATGCATCATTAAAAAACAAACTGACTGGCTGCCTTTGGTCACAGGGTGTTACAAACATAAAGGGGAGTGATGCTTCTCTCGAATAGTGGTTTCATTGTAAAATAATTAATTTCAGCTGTAAGCTCTTATGAGGCCGTAAGAATAGCAAATCCTTTAACTCTGTATATTCTTTTAAAGCTATTCCCTATTTTTTAGAAATATTTTGAGTACAAATCTTACAATCAAAATTTTAAGGATCTTGCAAAAATCTGGGTTTAGGATTTCTTTCAGTCCTTAGGGCACCTGGGTGGCTCAGTTAGTTGAACGTCCAACTCCTGGTCTCAGTTGGGGCCCTGGTCTTAGGGTTTTGGGTTTGAGCCCTGAATTGGGCTCCATATTGGGCATGGAGGCTACTTAAGATTTAAAAAAAAAAAAAAAAAGTTAAATCCTTTTATGTCTAACATCTAGTCACCTTCATGTCCCATGTAACCTACCAGGTCAAATTTATGAAATAGAAGATATTGGTTTAGGGCTGCTCCCTTTTTGAGAGGTGGAGGAGTTTGAAGCTTGGTTTAAGATTTGATGTTAGGATCTTCTTTCTCCTTTTCTCTCAAAATAGAGTTTCTTAAAATTCCTAATCTCTGAAGTGAGAAATCTAGCACATAGTGCGGTCAAGCACATGGCAAATGTCTTTAACTTCATATATAGTTATAAAAGTTAAGCAAGTTATTAAAATTAAGCTAATATAGTTTGAATTTGTGTTCCATGATTATTGCAGCATATAGACCATATTTCAGATTTCTCTGAACTAGACTTTTTTAAAGAAACATTTGAATTTTTCTTCTTTAATACTGTACTAAGTCTTCAAGTGTAAATAAGGCTTTCTTCTGAAAAGCAATAGATGTGTCTAAGGGAACTATTTACAGATGCAAAGAAAATAACCTAAGATACAGACTCTTATCTAGAAAGTTCTCCAGAGTGACCCTTGAATGCTAGAATTGTATCACTAGAAGGACCCTCAGAGATTGCTTCATTAATCATATTATGCAGATGAGAAAGCCAAAATCCTTCCTCCCTGGTCCTCTTGAGTCCTTCTGCCATATTTTTCTCCACACCTTGTTGCCTTCCACCTTGTTTTGTTTTGCAAATAATCATTCATGCATACATAACAGTGGGGAAAGCAAGGTATTTGGAATCACAAGTGTCCCATCCACCATTTTATTAGTCATATGACCCTGGACAAGTCAGTTCACTTCTCTGAGCCTTATTTTCCTAACCCATGGAACGGAGATGGTTGTTGTGGTGATTAGATAGGATGGGGTACATGCAAGCACACTGTCAACTAGAAACCATCTTCTGGACAAATTCCCAGTCACTTCTGTTTCATTCCATGGACAAAGATGTCAGCTGGGGTGGTAACTCATAATAATAGCACCTGCTACTAATTGAACAATTAATTAGTACAAAATTTTTATTGAAAAAAATTTCATTTTAAAAAGCCAATAATTTTATTAAAGAATATAGAATATCTTGAATAACTTCAGATTTCTTTTATGATAAAAGTAATTACTTTTAGGAAATAGTCGGATCCCATTTCTGTTTGCTCAGAGGACTAGTTAACAATGTATTCCTTTTTCCCTTTCAGCATTACCCAAGGAATATCAGAAGATAGGAAAAGCCTTGCAGAGTTTAGCAACAGTGTTTAGTTCCAGTGGTTATCAAGGTACGTCTGTATTTATTTACCCTTTGGGCTGCTGGTGTCTTGTGCAAAGCAGCCACCCCATTCAGGCTCTTGCATGCAAACAGAAACTCTTCAGCTAAGGACCCTTGTCACTGATACTTAGATTGGCTAGACTGTTCCACTCAGGACTTCTGCAACCCCACCTTACTACTTGCGAGAAAAGCAGAGAGGATGGTTATACTCTGTATTTTCTTGCTAGCTTCTTGGTGCTCAGATACTGCTCCTCTGTTTTGCTAGAACAGGCAGCTATGGTAAGTAACCCTGTGCCCTTGCTTTCGTCTCTCTGCCAAACTCAGAAGTCAAGTCTTCCTGTTACAAAGGCCATAATTCATCGAGGCCATTTGTAGGAAATGTTTTGACTAAGTAACAAATCCACGTTGCCCTATGTCTCTCCATGACCTATCATGATTTTCAGCATATTCCATACTGTATATCTGACTTGTCGAATCTTGAATTCATTGCACTTGTACATTGACAGCACTTGTGAGAACAAGCTGGCTGTTTTCCTTTACATTTTGGTTTACTTTTGTTTAGTTTGCTCTGTGGAGCCAGGTAGGCAGTGAAAGCATTTGTCAGGTGAGTGGCACTTACTAAGTTTGAGTGTGTCCAGTCACTTACAGAAGTGGGAGAACCGGTAATTTGGCCATAGTGCTTATTCTGATACCTAGGGGAAACAGGTCTGTGGACGTCAGAGTCTGAGTATTTTCAGGATCAAGAAATCAGTCTCTCACCAGAATGTAAGATGTGGAGCTCCCACATAGGAATATTTCTTTTTGTCCTGACTGAATCATGTCTTATAATCCCAACTTTTAGATCGGATGGGAGTTTTGAGGATTAGTTAATCTGGCGCCCTCATTTTCAAGATGAGGGACATAGAACTGAAAAGATAAGCCTCCCAGCCAGGGTGCCACACAGGATTAATGGAGGGGCCAAGTCTAGGGCCACATCCATTGCTGAGGTGCTGGCAGGACTCTAAGAGCACTCTCATCTTGACGGGATGAGAGCTTTTGTTCTGAAGATGCTGGACCCTGAACGTGTCCTTACAGGTCAGAGCTCACCTGAATCTGGGCCTTCCTTAAGCCCCCCCTGAGAGCTCTCTGTCCTCCAGCCCTGTCCTCAATTCCCGCCATCCCTCTTAGTACTCAAAACCCCTGTGAGAGAACTAGCTCTGCATATGGGGCTCCCCCTGGTTCCGGTCCCTCACACCAGCTTACGTGCATCTGGTAAAAGCAGCGGTGCCTCCCATCCCAGCAAAATTCTTCTCCCTGAGGGAGGCACCTTTTCCCACCCAGCATGCCTCCAGCCTCAGCAACTTGCCCAGGGTGCAAGGCTCAGCCCTTTCTGCACTGACTTCATTTGGATTTCCACATTCCCACAGTGCTTCAGTGACTGTAAGAAGTATGACATTTTAGTTTTTTTGGTGTTACTACATTGAGAGCAAGAGCCTTGCCCTTGTCCCCATCCTAACTAGAAATGGAACTGCTCCAAGATTAGATTTTTAAGCCCAACCATGATCCTCCCAGTAGCATGGACCCAGACTTGAGGACTTCATTCATTGAAGTCAGATATGAAACTTAAAAATCATTCAGAACTAGACCACAGAATTTGTGAACTGCAATTCATTTGTTCTCCTAGTTGAATGTTAGGAGGGACAAATCACTCTTCACTAAATGTGGTATTCTTAGAGGGTGCAGATAATTGAACCAAAGGCTTGAAAAGGGATCAGGGCAGTTGGTGATCTGGGAAATGGTTCCTAAAGACATTCTTTAGTAGCTTCACACTGTACATAAATCTTTCCATATATTTCTCATCGTGTAAATTTCAGGAGAATCTGCATACCTTCAAAATGATCAGCTTCTCTCCAGAGTTACATATCTGTATGATTTTGTCCACAAGCAACCAGGCAGAAAGGTGGGATGGAGGGGCTGTGGGGAGCTTAGGGGGATGCCCAGCAGGGTGAGACCCTCCTGGAGGGGAGATGGAGTATAAGATGACCCTTAAGGCCCTGCCTTCTCCACAGCACCCACCCGTTGTGATCCCCCTCTACACCACGCCTCACAGAAGTGCTGCTTGTTTTCCTAATGTTTTCCCTGCTTAAAACCATCATTCAGTGCATCATCAAATATTCATATTGCAAATGACACTTTGTCAAGTATTAAAAGCACTCCGTGTAATAAGTTTTGTGTGGAATACCATTCAACTTACTAGAGATCTTGTTTTCTTTCTTTTTTTTTTTTTAATCAAAAAAAGTAGACTTTATTTTATTATGGTTGGTTCTCATTGAAGTAACTGGAATGTGACCTGTTGACCTTTATACTTAAAAGTCTCTAATCTTATTACATAAAGTTAGTTCTTGGTGTTCAAAAGTCCTTGCTTCATCCTGCTCCCCATAGTCCATTCTGTGAAGAGGAAAAAAAGTTTTTGTTTTGTTTTGTTTTTATGTGTTTTTATTTTTTTATTTTTTTTAATTTATTTTTTATTGGTGTTCAATTTACCAACATACAGAATAACCCCCAGTGCCCGTCACCCATTCACTCCCACCCCCCGCCCTCCTCCTCTTCTACCACCCCTAGTTTGTTTCCCAGAGTTAGGAGTCTTTATGTTCTGTCTCCCTTTCTGATATTTCCCACACATTTCTTCTCCCTTCCCTTATATTCCCTTTCACTATTATTTATATTCCCCAAATGAATGAGAACATATAATGTTTGTCCTTCTCCGACTGACTTACTTCACTCAGCTAGAGATCTTGTTTTCAAAGAACTGTTGGAGTCCCCACGGACTAGCTCTCCACGTTTCAGGGCAGATGAAAGCATATAGAGTTGCATACTGTGTCTTACCACATCTTCCTTTGCTTGGACGTACTGGTGTCTTGGAGCAGTGCTGCCCTCTTTGATCTTGCAATAATTTGGATGATTCCAGTTCCTAAGAATATCTCAGATTATGTTAACTATAACCCTCCATGTTCCCTCTGTGAGTACATAAACTCATACTGGAACAACACAGGGACTGTTAGCATGGCCTTCACACAGATCCATGAAGCACTTCCTGTTCTTATGGATTATCATGGAAATATAATTGACAAAAATATTTAGATTGTTTTCTGTAGCGGAGAAGAAGAATGGGTATAGAAGCTACACCTGTGGTTTTATCTTGTTTTATAGATTTTACTTTGGAATCATGGGAATGTTTTACATTTATGTTTGTTATTTTACATTTATTATTAGAAAGTAAATTTAAATCAAAACGTAAAAAAAATCTCTAAAAAGCAAAATAAATCACTTGATACATCAAGATGAAGGCATAACTACGCAGAGAATTATTTCACGTCACCATCAAACATTGTATTTTGATTATGCATCCCTTGTAGTAGATGCCTTAAAGTCTAAAAGACTTCAAAAATCTTTTTTGTTTTCAGTAATCATAGAGATAGCAGTAAAATGTTAATATTGTTATTCTATAACTTCTAAAACTATCTTACATATTTGTAGAGTAAAGCAAATACGTAATATATTACCATTGTTAGGAACTAAGTTTTTTAAATGAAAGAGATAAGGATAAAAATCAAGTTTTAAAATACATGAAAAATCCTGAAGTCCTAAATTTGAATTGGAAATACTGATATGAGCTCATGGTTTTCCTCTTTAAAAAAATACAATTTGCCTTGCTCTGTTCATTGAAAAGGCCTAGAAATATCCAATCCAGTAACGAGAAGCACCTCTAGCGCCACCCACAGGGGCATTGCTAGACACTGTTCCACCCAGATGAACCAGGCTCCTAACAGAACTCAGATGCTGATGTGAAAAGCCTCCCACAGCCAGTAAAGAGAAAATTAAAGCATTAGTGAAAATAATTCTTTCTGTGCAATGAAGCATATCAAATATGTTTAAATCGAGATTTGCGATGATACTTTTTTAAAAAGTTAATCTGTTACCTTTAGGGGGATGGTTAGAGGATCAGCTTATTATTCTGAAAAAACAGTAGAGAGAAAGAAGCATTTAATCTGCTTTTTATCTTCCAATACCTCAGGGTAATCAGATAGTCAATAAAGGGAAGTTTCTCTTTATAGAAGTGCTTCAGGGTGCCTGGGTGGCTCAGTTAGTTAAACATCTGCCTTCAACTCAAGTCATGATCCCAGAATCCTGGGATCAAACCCTGTGTCAGGCTCCCTGCTCAGCAGAGAGCCTACTTCTCCCGCTCCCTCTGTTATTACCTCTGCTGTGCTCATTCTCTGTCAAATAAATAAATAAATAAATAAATAAATAAATAAATAGATAGATAGATAAAATCTTTTTTAAAAAAATAGAAATGCTTCAGATCAAGAAGGAGTGATAGAAGTACAATAGCAACACTTTGCAAACCTTTCCTAAAATGAGAGATTTAGATAGTACAGGAAACAGAGGACTGCATTATCACCACAGACACAGCAAAACCCAGACTGTGGGTACCAAGGCACCTAGTTTCTTCAATACCCCCGAAAAGAAATTGGCAAGAAAAAAGGGAGGAGAAAGAACCTAAAGACTAAAGAAACACTTCAGCTCTCTATGATGTGGACTTTCTCTGAGTCCTGAAAGCAGCGAGCTTGATTCCAGACTCCAGGGAGCTGTCCACTTACTGGATTATCAGGAGCAGTTACCTTGTCTCCAGTGTTGTGTTGATATTGTCCTTGCTTTTTAAAGAATGCTTATCTTGGGGCAGCTGGGTGGCTCAGTCAGTTAAGCAACTGCCTTCATTCAGTTCAGGTCATGACCCCAGAGTCCCTGCTCAACAGGGAATCTGCTTCTCTGCCCACTCCCTGCTCATGCTCGTTCCCTCTCACGCGCTCTCTCTCTCAAAAAGGTGAAATCTTAAATCAAAACAAAAAAGAACTTAAAGTGTGCTTATCTTTGAGGTCAAATTTATGGGTGCATTGTTACATGGCCAGTGAAAGGGGGACTTTAGGGGCGGACAGTATGGGTGCTGCAGAAAGACTGGCCATGAGTTGTTCACTGGGAAGCCAGGGGATGGGTAGATGGGAACTTGTTACCCTATCCTCTAGTTTTGAAAAGTATAGTGTTTTCTATAATAAGATTTTTAAGTAAAGTACGCGAAGGGAAAGTACATATGACCACTGATGTAGCTGTAATGATTTCCAGGCGAAACGGATCTCAACGCTGCCATCACCGAAGCAGGAAAGACTTACGAAGAAATTGCTGGTCTTGTGGCAGAGCAGGTATCCACAGAGACCCATGTAGCTCCAGGGCACAGCAGCTGCTGTCCAATCCACATGTTCTTTCAACCTATTTTAAAACAAACTTTGCCAACAACTCTCCTCTTATGTTCCTCTGTATCTTTTGTTAATTGTATATGGTAATAGTGTTTCTTTGGTTAAGCTAAAGTGATGGATACATTTATCATCGAGAAATCTAAATGAGTATCTTCCAGTGTCAATGGCTGGATCCATCCTCAGCCATCAGGAGTTGGAATGTTCTATCAGGAACACCGTTCATATCACCATTTAGACTCTTAGCTTGTCTGAGGCTGCTTTACCCACCTGGTAAACGGTGGTAGTAGAGCCTACTCTGTAAGGTTCTCAGCATTCAGCAGCCACAAAGGAGAAGGCACCAGTGGGGGATTTGGCAGGGAGAAGGTCTTTGATAGAGTCACATGGCTTTTACTGAGGCCTTCAGTAGTCCTGATTCCAGTTCTTTTGACAGATAACCAATAACAAATTCCCTTAAGGGGAATAGACATCTGTGTTGACATTTGTGTCTCAAATCCCTAAATTAAAAGTTTTTCAGACAACTTCTTGAAATACGTATTTGTGCACATACACCCGTTGCACACCCCTTCGTGTTAGTCATTGACTACTGCTCCTTATAGAAAAAGATTAGGTTGAAAAAAAAGAAAAGAAAAGAAAAAGATTAGGTTGTAGAAATGCATAACATAGCTATTAAAATTATAATTCAGAAAAATTGAAATATTTTAAGTTGCCACTTAAGATAGTTACCAGATCTTTAGTAATAATTTACATTCTCTGCCAAAATTTAAACATTAAGTTACTACATCTTCTTTGCTTGTGTATGAGTAATATTAACCAGTTTTCCCCCCTAATAGTATTATATTTGAAGCCGCCTCAAAATAACTAATTTTTATCAGCCAGCCTAAAAACGATCTGATGTTTTATGATTTTCTCTCCAATCTACAATTGAGAATGTAGTAGTCTTGGGGCCTGTTTTCTTGCAGGAAAACTAGGCTGATTGCATAGCCCTTGGTATGGTAACTAGTACCCCAGGGGCTTGGCTCATGCAAGTCCTCTGGGCAACTGTTTTCTTGGCCTTGATGGTCTGGATTTCTCTGCCAGGAATAACCACCCTGTGTCTTGTTTTAGCCAAAGAAAGATCTTCATTTCCTCATGGAATGTAATCATGAATATAAAGGCTTCCTTGGCTGCTTCCCTGATATTATCGGCGCCCACAAGGTAACTTAAGCACAGAAGTGCACAGATGACACGGGTGACCTAGGGCTGCTACGCAGGGCCACCTGCATGGCCACCTGCGAGGGCCCTGTCGGTCAGCTTGGCCCCAAGTAAGGAAGAGCTTTCTGAAATCGGCCGGAGCTGCCTGTGGTGTTCAGTTAGTGAGGTCCCATAACACATATAGGCTATGGGTTATTGTTTCTTTGATTCTATAGACAGACTATTTTGAGGGAACAAAAATGTGAAAAATACTCCTTTCTGCCTATACTTAGGTCAGGTATCAAACAAAATAATCATGCTATTTGAAATTCAAAACAAGATTAGGAATACTGCTTCCCTTACTAGTGAGACCTCTGTAAGCTGCTTGGGCAAGTCACTAAAGACCCTTCCTTCCCCGTCAAGATGAAGTAAGATATTCTGTCCCTGGGCCTGACGAAGGGTTCCTAATTAAAACTTAAATGGTCAACGTCGATTTTATATTTTTGTGCTAATAAGGAAACTATAGAAGTCCCACCATAAAGGTATTTTTTGAACTGAATTTTGACATGTTTTGGGATGTCCTCACTTTTTGATTCTGGTTAGTTTTTCTGTTTCCAACTCATTATTTCAGAATAGGGGCATTTTATCAACTATAGTACTCTGGGATGTTGTAATATACTTGAATTTATTAGGAAAATCTCTGCCAAGGGCTGGTCTGTGACCCTAACAATTCTGACATGTGGCCATTTTAGCATTCAGCTCAATAATACAAGCCTCAGGAAGGGGTAGTATGGGCAAATAGGAAGCTTTGTGCAACTTCAGATAATTTAATATGAAACTCAGAACATTCTCTTTACCAAGTGGACACTTGGGGGGTGTTTCGGTATTGTGGCTGTTGTGGGTAATGATAGGAATGCAGTGATCTCTCTGAGATAGTGGTTTCCCCTTCTTCAGATATGTACCCAGAAATGCAATTGCTAGGGGAGTAGATCTTAAATGTTCTCGTCACAAGGGGAAAAACAAACTTGTAACTCTGTGAGGTGATGGATGTTAACTGTTACTGTGGTCATCGTCCTGCAGTAAAGACAGACCTCAGATGGTTATGTTGTACTGTCGTACACCTTCAACTCCTACCTTGCTGTCTGTGAATCACATCAACAAAACTGGCGGGGGTGGAGAGGGATAGGGAATAAAATAAACATAATAAAACTAAAAGTCTTAGTTAAAAAAACATCTCAGAAGAGTTAGCTTGTTGTAGGGATTTATGCCAGCAGTTAGAGTTTTGGGCATGGAGCCTGATTTATGCACGAGTAGAAAGTTTTTCTTCCCAGGCAGCTCTAATGAGCACTGTGATGATCCTGGAGTGGGAAACGTTTGGCAGCTTTTACCACGACTTCTGAGTATCAACTTGGAATTGATGCAGTGCTCCTTACAGACCTGGAGCAAAGCTGACAATTCACACGCCCAGGCACCCACAGACAGCATGCCCCCACCGATAGAGACAAAGAGGGCCCTGACACACACACGGGGCTGCCCCTCATCCACTTTCTAAACTCCGGTGCCTGTTTCTGTCTCATGTGCTACTCTTGTCCTGGCACAGGCTCACAGAGATTACAGAAATAGATTGCTGTTTGGTTTTCCTTCTGTTGTAGCCTAAAACTGTCCGATTTAGCTTAGTTCTGTTTTTTAAGAATAGCAACCTTTTTGCTTCCAAGTGACTTGCAGGAAGTTATACTTAGGTGCTTTCCTATGTTCTTAT